>NC_077227.1:461942393-462269893 GCF_027887165.1 Monodelphis domestica | reverse complement strand
CTTGGCAATTAAGAGATCCTTAGTCATTTGAAAGCAAGCACATTCCATTTGGGTGATTGTATCTTATCTTTGCACATATGTAGCTTTGCAGTATAATGTAAGCTCCTTGAGGGCAGGGACTGGTTTTATTTTTGCTTTTGGTATCCCAGTACTTAACACACAGTATCTTATGCATAGTAGGAGCTTAATAAATGTTCTAAATCAAATTATTCTTTTGCCAAGTCCCCACCACTTTTTTTATGCCTTAACTTTTTTTAAACCCTTACCTCCCATTTTAGAATCAATATTGTATATTGGTTCTAAGGCAGAAGAACAGTAAAGGCTAAACAATGGTGATTAAGTGATTTCCCCAGGGTCACAGAACTAGGAAGAAGCTGAGGTCCAATCTGAACCCAAGACATCCTGTCTCTAGGCTTAGCTTTCAATACACTGAGCCACTAGTTGCCCCCACAATTTTTTTTTTAACCCTGACCATCGGTCTTGGAATTAATACCGTGTATTGATTTCAAGGCAGAGGAGTGGAAAGGGCTAGGCAATGGGGATTAAGTGACTTGCTCAGGGTCACACAGCTAGGAAGTATCTGAGGTCAAATTTGAATTCAAGACCTCCCATCTCTAGGCCTGGCTTTCAATCCACTGAGCCACCCAGCTGCCCCTTTATTTTTCATTTTTAACTTCAGTCTAGACTATTACACACATGTAAGTCAGTCTTATATCACACATATGTTTTTAAATATTTAAATATAAACCAACACTCTTCACCAGTTTAATCTTAATCTTTTTCTTCCTTTGAACACAACAAAAGCTCTTCATGTATAGAGGCCATTCCAAGCCATTCATCTGCATAGCATTGCTCTGAGATGATGCCCAGAATGTTTATCCCTCTTCAAAATATGGGAGAACTGAGTAATTGAAAGGGAAATTGTTTTTCCCAGAATTCTATAGTACAAGAAGTAATGGCCTTAGAGATTAGTCAACAACTATTTATTAAGCCCTTCACCTAGTGCCAAGGCACTAGGGATAAAAAGAAAGACAAAACCCAGTCTCTGCCTTCAAGGAGTTCGAATTCTAATAAGGGAGACAATCAGTAAATAATGAGGCACTTGTAAGATACATACCAAAAAAGTAATCTAAAAGGGACTGAGGCAGAGGTGAGGGAATAGAGCATTGGAGGTATGGAGGATGGATGGAGGATCCTGTTTAAGGAGTAGCCAGATTGTAAAGGTGATGAAGAGCTTAAAAGAGAGTTTGTGTTAGATCAGGGGGGTAAGAGGTAGAATTCATATGTCCTAATTCCCAATCCAATTAATAACAATGGGACAGTTATGTGGTGCAATGGATAGAGTGTCAGAAAGATTCATTTTCCTGAGTTCAAATCTGCCCTCAGATACTTATTACTGTGTGACCCTGGAAAAATCACTAGACCCTGTTTGCCTCAGTTTCCTCATCTGTCAAATGAGCTAGAGTAGGAAAAGGATCTTTGCCAAAAACAAACAAACCCAAATGGGGTCACAAAATGTTGAACACAACCAAAATGACTGAATAACAAATAATAATAACAGCTCACTGTTGTATATGTGTGCATACATATATGTATGTATGTATCAATGAGGGGTGGGAGGGAGCGCACTTTGCTCCCAACAATCCTCTTCAAGCTTCGGTTTCTTAATCTAGCCCTGTTACTTATGAGAAAAAAAATGTTATTCACATCCAGAGAAAGAACTGTGGGAGTAGAAAGACAGAAGAAAAACAACTGCTTGATCACATGGTTCGGTGGGAATATGATTGGGGATATAGACTAAACAATCACCCTAATGCAAATATCAATAAGATGGAAATAGGTCTTGATCAATGATACATGTAAAATCCAGTGGAATCTCGAGTTGGCTAAGGGAGGGAAAGGGGGGCTACTGGAGGGAAAGAACATGAATCATGTAACCATGGAAAAGTATTCTAAATTAATTAATTAAATAAAAAACTTTCGAGTAAAAAATTAATCTAGCTCTGTAAAGTGGATCGTTAGTACAGATAGCAATACTGTCCCTATTTTATGGAAGAAGAAACTCGAGTGGTGATCTGCCCAAGTTCCCATTCCTAACTTGTAAAGCTCTGAGCCAGGTCCTCTGACTCCAAGTCCATTTTGCCTTGGATGACCAAGGGGAAGGATGAGATTAGGGTTAGCATTCTCGATATAAAGAGAAACTCCAGGCCATTTCATTATTTAGTCTGAAGCAGAAAATAACTTCTCTGACAACTCTGTGTACAATCTCACTTAAATGAAGGCTACAGTCAAGAAAATGTGTTTAGGTAGCCAACTGTGATACTTTGCCTTTCTGTGGAACACAACAAACATTTAAGAGCTATTTACCATGGGGAAGGTCTTGGGCTAGGGGCTGGGCATATAAAGAACAATAACACAACCTGCCTTCAAGGAGGCTACAGTGTTACACATTTGTACTAATGGGATTCATTTTTCTTTTTTTTTAAATCATATGCCTTCTTTACTTTAAAGGGGATGGAAGTATAGCCGCCCCCCCCCCCCAATGGATGTGATATTATGATGATCTAATCAAGCAAAGAAGACTGAGAAGGAGCAGTCAGACAGACAAGAGAGCAAAGAGAATGGTCACTAAAATCCAGAGAGGGGAGAGTAATCCAGAGTGGAAATAGGAAAATACAAGCCATGAGCCCCCAGCCTCAAAGAAATCCAGCTCATTTTAAGGCATGGGATCTTTTTAGTGTTACCATGCTTCAGACTCAGGGTCTTTCCAAGGCATCTAGATCTTCACCATATTTTAGTCCCAAATCTATTCCCTGCCACCCCTCTGCCCCCTAAAGCCCTTCTGGTACTAATTGTCTATGATTCTATGACCCCAGAGGTTGCCCTGAGCTTTCACCAGGGGCTGAGTTCTAGAAGACATAAAAAGAGAGGGCTGGACTCATCTCCTCAAAGTGACATGTTTGAGAGCCCCTGGAAAAGTTAAAAGTGCCCTATAAATGTAAGGTATTATTATTAAACCATTAAAGCTTTGGCTGTGACCAGGTAGGGATGGAGCTCTTGACCTATTAGAGCCCCTTCCCTTTACAGCAAAAAGGCCACTAAAATTTGCCCCATGGTGCCTGTGGCCAGTCACGTCTGAATAAATTCTTCCCCTTGGCATAGCACCATATGACCTGGTACTTTCTGAATAGGGAAAAAAAAAAACCAACAACCCTCTCTCTTCCTGGGTCGAATTGTGCCCTGAAGACAGGTGTGACTCTCAGCCAGGGAGAAGCAGGTGTGTCCTGCTGGGCCCTAGGCAGCTGGCTTCAGCATTCCTTTCCCTGACACCCAGAAACCCCCCAGGGAACACAGCCATCTGAAACATCAAAGGACCCACTCCAGAGCTCTGAGCACTGCCACAAAAGGCTGCGCCAGAGGAGGCAGGGGGCTGGGGCAGCATATTCCAAAGCTTGAACAGAGCCGCCCTCATCCTACAGTGGGATGTAGCATATTTTCCTGGCCAGCGCATCCGGCAAAGATACCCTTTTCTGTCATAATACATACACACAAGGGGGCAGAGTTAAGGTTTCTGTGGGAGGTTTAATGTAGTTTTTTTGGCATCAAGTTCTTCGAGTGCGTCTCTCCTCTTCTGCCTGTTTTAAGAAGAGAAATGGAAAAAATAGCTCTGGCTTCACATCACAGCCTCTACCAGAGGCTAAAAAAAAAAAAACACCACCACCAAGAAGAAGAAGAAAAGGAAAGAAAAGAAAAGAAAGCCTTTTACAATTATCCCTAATAACTAGAGAGTAAAAAAAAATCATCCTGTTTCCTCCTGCCAAGACCATGGTTCGCAGATCCCCGAGCACATTAAAGCCTAGATTATCCTTCAGGGATCTTTTCAGAGCCACACTGAAACCAGTGCCCGTCATAAGAATGATTATTTCCCTATCCGATGCTTCCGGCTGCAGAGAGCATTTGGTGCAAATGGCAATGTTGGATTGCACCTGAGCCTGAGTCGGTAAGACTTCAGAGTGCCAGGGCTAAGTTGATTCACTTGTCCGTGCTCAACTGAATGCATCCTCCTCCTCCTCCTCCTCTTCAGCCAAAGGCAAATCATCATGTGGTAGGTCAGGTGCCTGGATTCACTTTGCCACCTCTTCAAAAAGCAGGAAGGCCGGAAGATGAAGAGGGTGAGGGGGGCAGTAGAAAGCACTCCAGCCCTAGAAACAGAGGACCCGGGTTCCTCTCTCTGTTCTTTATGGAATCTTGAGAAGTCACTTCTGTTTGATATCATCTAGAAGGGCTGAATTCAGATCCTGACTCTGTCATTTGGAATATCCTCCCTGGGTAACCTCGGTCCAATCAATCATTTCACCAGCCTTCTGTTTGTTTCCTCATCTGTAAAATGAAGGGGTTGTTCTAGACAACCTCCAACGTTCCTCCCCGTCAACCATCAATCCGGGGTCTTGTGCCTCAGATCTTCCGCCTCCAAGAGAATGTGCTCCTAAGGCAACTGGGAAGGGGGCATCTCTCAATAAGACTCTCTCCCGTGAGGGGCTGGGGCTCGGGGCTGGGGGAGGGTGGAGAACAACTTTAGCTAGCAAGCCTGCTGGAACGCCTGAGATGCTAAGCAATGAACAGTTTCTAAGGATTCAAGACAACTGCTGTTCCTGCCTTCTCCATCCAAAAAGTAATGGCTATCCAGGAAACCATGGGTCTAATCACCCAGGGACAGGCCAGCTCTGCAAGGGATTTTAAGAAGGGGCTATTAGAGACAGGTTTGGTGGCCTAAGGGGTTGGAGCCTGGGGAGGAAAAGCCGCCTGGATTAAATTAAAGCAATGGCTGCTGCTGGTGAGTTTCTCGTTCAATATCATCAGTGAATTTAATGAGCATGCCAGGCCCTTCTTAGCATCCAGATCACTAATGGGGAGGTTAAAGAAAACAGGACCTGACACCCATTCTGATGGGCAACCCTCTGGACAAGTTCCCACCAACTCAATCCATTAACCTCTGCCCAGTGTCCTTCACCCCTCAGTCCACGCCACAGGGCTGGCCTCCAAGTCCATCTGAGTGACTGGAAGATTCCGGAAGGCTGCGCACTACATGCTCTCCGAGAGCTAGGATCGAACGGTACAGCTGGTCTCTTTGCTCCATCTGCTTCTTGTGAGATTCGCTTTAAGTGAGAGGTCTTATAAAGCAGGATTTTAAAAAAGCGTTTTAATAGTATAAACCCACTGAACTCCTTTCTTTCTCTAGTGTGAACTGGGCGGCACACGGATTTAATGTCTCCATTTAATGCCTCTTTTCACCTTTATTAATGTGGGTTTTTTTGTCTTTGGATGCTGGTAACATGGTAGAGTGGAAAGAGCTCTGGTTCTGGAGTCAGAGGACCTAGATCCAAATCCTACTCTACTATTTACCATATGGGTGATGTTGGGACAGTCACTTAACTTCTCTATGTCTCAGTTTCCTAATCTGTAAAATAGAGAGGTTAAAAAATAAATAAATAAAATAGAGAAGTTGAACTAAATAAATTACAGCAGTTATCTCTGTGGTTCTTTCCAACTCTAAGTCTATGATCGTATGATCTCCAGCAGCCAGCATAAATGCCTAGCATGTAATAGGTGTCTCACATTCTTTTGTTGAATTGAATTTACCAAGAGTTAAGGCCAAGTTATCCACAGAATTGGACTACTGATCATTGTTTGGCCAAAAAAAAATGTTGAAGACGTAAAAGAATGAAAAATCAGTATCCTGTTTGCCCTCCTCATTGGTCTGGAAAATACTGTCCTCCTTACCTCCTCCTCCAGCCTGTCCCCACGGCCCCCAATCCCTCATTCTGTGACTTTGAGAAAAACAAATAGCCATGGTTTGGGCGATTTCTTTCGCTAGGCCTGTTCCTGTGTATTTGTGTTTCCAAATGATCCTTTATCTGCTTTTAATAAACCCATTGTATCGACAGGGTCTTCATCGTGTCCAAATCAAGAATGCCCTTTTCCTTCCATTTTTCTTGCTAGAGCAACTCATGAGCTTCACCATTTTATAGACTTCATTGATTTTGCCTCCCTCCTCATTTATTAATGGGTCTACTTTCTCTCTAGAGTTCTTTTTTCCCCTCCCCTGACACATTTCAAGAGCCCTTCTCATCCTCTCCATCCCCTTGGGCTAATATTAGCAAACATCTGCTAAGTAGAATTTGATATTATATAGGTATTTGATATTATATGGGCATAAATAAAATCCTAGGTGCCTCTCTCTTAGGACTGGAGGTTACTTCTTCAGCATATGTTTAATGTCTAAATTACTTTCAGTTTTAACAAAAAAGTTCCCAATTTTATTTAGTGTTTACGAGAATCCAAATGCACAGAGTTCACAGCTCAAACCACGGGAGAAAGGGGCATTTGCATATGCTAATCAAAAAGGAGGGGGAGGGGGGAATGTGTGAGAGAAACCAGAGAGTCCTGTAATTGGAACAAATCTGGGAGAAATCCAGATACCATACTCCTCAGCCCTCATCCGGAGAAGGGAATCCACAGGATTAAGTGAGTACACAATGGAGATTGGGTTTCAGCATAAAGTGTGCATATAAATGGTGTGAAGGCAGAGAAAGGGGAGAATACCCCAGCATACAGTGACTACAGTCCAGGAAACCATCATCTTGTTCTAGCATAGAAAGGTATAAACAGTGCTGAGGGCAGTGGGGGAGTGGGGAGACAGAGAGAGAGACACACAGACAGACAGACAGAGTATGTGTGTGTGTGAGAGAGAGAGAGAGAAAGGAGAGGGAGGGAGAGGAAAGGAGGGAGAGAGAGAAGAGAGACAGAGAGAGAGACAGACAGAGAGAGAGAGAGAGAGAGAGAGAGAGAGAGAGAGAGAGAGAGAGAGAGAGAGAGAGAGAGAGGAGAGGAGAGAGAGAGAGAGAGAGAGAGAGAGAGAGAGAGAGAGAGAGAGAGAGAGAGAGAGAGGGAGAAGAAGAGGGAGAGAGAGAGAGAGAGGGAGAAGAAGAGGGAGAGAGGAGAGGGAGAGGGAGAAGGAGAGAGAAGCATTGAGCTCTACATATCCTAGCACAGGCCTGGTCAACATTAGCTAGTCTGACCATCATAGGTCCCCAGGGTAGACAGATTCCAGTCTTAGAGATGAAGAAATGGAGGTGATACACCTGCTAAAACCAGACCACACAGCAAGCAGAGGAGCCAAAGCAGATGAAATTCTTGACATCCCTGACCCAGGCTACTTGGCATCAAGAATGAAGCAAGGTCACCAAAAGGACCATCCTTTGGTTGACTTTTAACACTTCAACCTGCCCAAGCCTCCAGGAGAGGCTGCTTAAATGCTGAGTTCAGCAGGCAGAATACCTGCTGTTAATTTAAAGCCAACTGTGGAGAATCAGACCACACTGGAAACCACTCACCTGCCAAATCCCCCCAAAACTCATATATTGGGAGATCCACAGAAGATTTCTGGAAGCCACCACACCACACCCCAGCCCCTTCTCTAATCCCACAAGCTCTTACTCCTCAGCATTGGTTATATTCCTTAAAACCAAACAAATGCACTTGACTCCCAAAGGCTTCTGCAATTTATTCACCTAAATTCAGTAGACACCCTTTCTTTCAAAACCCATTAAATGAGAATGCATGATCATTTGGATAAACTGGGCTGGTTTCCTTTTCCATGAATTCACCAAAAATTTACTAAGGAATTATACCAGGGCACTGGATATACAAGGATGACATAAGACATTGTCCCTTCCCTTAATGAGCACAATCTAATGGGAGAGATAAAAACATATACACAACTACCTATTGTAATGAAATTTGGACTATATTTTATGTAGCATAAGAGTACTAGAGGTTATGAGGAATCTGAAATAATTTAAGTCCAGTAACACCATGGAAAGTGGAGGATTAAAGAATGAACTCATAATAAAAAGCAAGAATGGAAGAGGAAAGTGGCACAATTAGGAGAATAAACTCTTTTCAATACCTTAATAAAGATATTTGCTTGCAACTAATGTGCTAATTACAAAGTTTGTTTAAGCCACCCATCCACTTGGAAATACTTTCTTAGGCACTGGGCATTGTGGCATTGTAGTTCATCCCAGACCAAAAGGTCATTGGTATATTTTAAGTGGGGAAATGACAATCAGACCTTTATCTTAGGGAGATTATTTTGTTCTGTAAAGAATATCTTGGAGAGGAAGAAACTGGAATCTGGGAGACTAACTAGGAATCTGTAACAATAGTCTGTATGAAAGGTGATGCAGATCTACCTGAACTCTGATGAAATAAATCAAAAGGGACAGATGTGAGGCAAGACATGTTATAAAGGCAGAATTGATAGAGTTTAGCAACAGATTAAATGGGGAGGGAGAGAATAGGGAAGAAGAGGGAAAAGTCAAGAATGACTCCAAGGTTTGGGGACTGGATGACTAGAAGGATGCCTTTGACAGAGAGGAAAGTTTGGAGGAAGAGGAAGGTGGGGAGATGGGGTGGTAATGAATTCCACGTTGGACAAGTTAAGTTTGAGATACAATGGAAAACCAGCAGACAATCCAGCAGATGTTTGAAGATATGGTATAATAGTTTAAGGAGAGGAATTAAGATTGGATATATAGATTTTAGAGTCATATGCATAGAAATAATTGAAATCAAAAAAGCAGATGAGAACTCCAAGGAAATTAGGGAGAGAAAAGAAGAGAGCCCAGCACAGAACCTTAGGATATATCCGTGATTAAAAAGTGGGAGATGGATAATAATCCAGCCAAGGAGATAGTAAGGGAACAGCCAGACAGGTAGGAGGAGAACCGAGAGAGTAATGTCATAAAAACCAAGGAAGGAAAGGGCATCTAGATGGAAGGAATGATTCCCTGTGTCACAAGCTATAGAAAGGTCAAGTAATATAAAGGATGAGAAAAGGCCATCAGATCTGGATTGGGAACTTCTAAGAGAACAGTTTCAGAAGACCAGAAGCCAGACTTCAAGAAAGTGAGGAGCAGGAGATGAGAAAGTATAAATAACAAGTGTAGATTATTTTTCCTAGTTTAGCTTTTTCTTGAAGATCTCTAGGGAAAGGCAATCCACTAACTTCCACTATTGGATAGTTCTTGTTGTTAAGAAGTTTCTTTTTTTTTTTAAGTAATGAAATAGTATTTTTTTTCTCTTAAAAAAATCTGTACTTCAGACTTTTTTTTAACTAATAGAGTAATCTTCTGAATCAGCAGTATTTTGATGAGTAGTCATTCTCTAGAATGGGAAGAATGGGTGTGTCAAGGGCAGAAAGTAGGAGTTTCTGAGTGCTTCCCTTTATTGCCAAAATAGCCTGCAAAATGAAAAATAAATTCAGTTCTCTCTCTCTCTCTCTCTCTCTCTCTCTCTCTCTCTCTCTCTCTCTCTCTCTCTCTCTCTCTCTCTCTCTCTCTCTCTCTCTCTCTCTCTCTCTCTCTCTCTCTCTCTCTCTCTCTCTCTCTCTCTCTCTCTCTCTCTCTCTCTCTCTCTCTCTCTCTCTCTCTACCAGATCCCAGTAGTAATTAGCATGGAGGTTTTGACCAGCTCCATTTCCAGTGTGGACTTCTTTATTCCTCCTCAGGCCACCTAGTAGACACCTATTCCTCTGGGGAGCTCAACATATTGATGCTCAAATAAAACAGATACCTGATGGGCTTAGCCCACCAAAGTCAGAACTCCAAAGCTCAAGAGACCCTCTAGCTTCAGACTTGCAGGTAGGTGGAATTTCAGGGGTGCACCCAGCTACCTTTGCACTTCTCCTTCAACTCTCCTAACAATGAGTATTAGCCAAAAGTAAAATGGAATACCTTTGGAGGTAGTAGGTACCCATAAATAGAAGTACTCAAATGAAATCAAGATGGCCACTTATTAAGAATGTTGTAGAGGAGATTCCTATTCAGGTTTAGGTTGTTATCAGATGGTCTTAGAGGACCCATCCAGCTCTGAGATTCTGTGTAGGGACTGAGGAAGCTTTTCTCTTTATAAATCTCAACATCTATTGTAGGGGTTCCTAACCTTGTTTGTATCATGAACCCCTTTGGCAATTCTGAAGACCAATAGCCTTGTCAAATGAATGCTTTTAAATAAAGTATATAGGATTATAAAGGAAACCAATTATATTGAAATACAGTGTCCAACTATTTTTAAATACCAATTCATGGACCCTAGGTTAAGAAACCCATATCTATAGAAAAGACAACACTAAAGATAACAAAATTCAGGTCAAAAACATGGGCAATGTTGATACCAAATGATTTTAAAGTCAAAGTTAAATGACTTGCCAAGGTGATACAGGTTATGTAGCATTAGAGATGAGATTTGAAGCCAGGCCCTCTAAACTCCAGAGCCAGTACAGGTATATTTCCATAAATTGAAGTCAGAGAACGCTTACTGGAGGAGGTGGGAACTTGATCTAGACTTAGATAAATGATGAGAATTTGGAATAGAAAAGAACAGGGAGAAGGAAGGAATATTGGCAGGAAAAGGAGGCTGGGCCAAAGAGAGGATGAACATGTCTTTTAATTGCATAATCTTAGAGTTGGAAGGAACACCAGAGGTTTAATCTAATGAGTTTACTGATGATAACTTATTTCAATATTTAAGGGGAACCATGATCCTATCAATGGAAAGTCCATTCACATGTTTTCAACTAGTGTAATTCTTGTCCACATCTTCCCATAAATCCTCAGGAGGATACACCCAGTTCTCTATTGGTTTTCCTCTTTTTGCATTTCATAGGTATAGCAATACCACTGCTATACATAGCAATACCATTGCTTAACTTGTACTCCAAAGTGATCAAAGATGGGGGGAAAGGAAACATATATGCACATATGTCTGTCTTTATGTATGTCTTCTTTCCCTCTATCTTTATATATAAATATATATACACACACATATACTTATCTATAATATATATGATGTAATCTACTAGTCTTATACCCTCAAAGAGATCACAGTAAGAGAGAAAGGACCTATCTGTACAAAAATACTTATAGCAGATCTTTTTGTGATGGCAAAGAACTAGAAATTGAGGAGATGCCCATTGGAAAATGGTTGAACAAGTTGTAGTATATAATGCAATCAAATACTATCATGCTGTAAGAAATGATGAAGGGATGGTTTCAAAGAAAATTGGGAAGACATACAATATGATGCAAACTGAAGTGAGCAGAACCAGGGGAATGTATACTTGGCCAACCACAATTCCAGAAGATTCATGATGAAACTATTAATCTTGATAGAGGAAAAAGACAGATTTCAAACTAAAATGTACTTTTCTGGACATGGCCAATGCAGGCATTTGTTGGCTTGACCATATATAACAGGGATGTATGGGGAATTCAGGGAAGACTAACACCTCTGATGTTAGGGCTTGCCAAGTACTTTCAGGGCTAGTAAACCATCTCAGTAGATAGGCTAAACTTGGTTGAAGATAACCAATGGGCCACAATCCTATCAGTGAGTTAGGGGAGATGTAACCCCAGGGGAATTTGTTTCACCTGGATTTGGATGCCTGGAAGAGAACATGAGGTTGATGACTGTGCAGCTCTGCTTCACTTAAATCCAAACATACAGAAGTCAAGACATCACCCCCTGATGTCATGGTCCTCTTTGAAGGTCCTGACCTGAATGTTATAGAGGGTTGGTTAGGTATGTGGTTTGGGAAAGAGGTTGGTCTCAGTAAGATAGCTTCAAACTCATGGATTCTATAATTCGTCTTTTTAGATTCTAGTGGATTAACCACATTCTTTTGACCATGGCCCCACCATCCAGCCATCTCTACCCCTACAGGAAACTCCTTTACCACCCCAAAGTCACAAGCTCTTACATACAATTAGGCTTTTTGCCTTATCTTGCCAGGGCCTAAGGCCTCCACAAAACATCCCCAAGTCTCTTCTCTAATCTCCCAGCTTTCCAACACTCCTTTCTGTGTAATCTTCTTTCAATAGAATGCAAGCTCCTTAAAGGCAAGGGCTGGTTTGCTTACTTGCATCCCCAGAAAATACAGCAGCAAGTGAGATAATACAGGAAATGCCAAATAAACTCTCTCTCTCTCCCCCACCACCACCCCCCCCATTCCCCCAAACCCCCACCCCCATCTGTCTCTGTCTCTCTTTGTCTGTCTGTCTGTCTCTCACTCACCAAAGCCACTGAGGTAAACAGGGTTGCCTTCAGCCCCACAGGTGCTGTACATGGAAGGTATTTTAAAAGAGAATATGACCAGCCTCTCATTCTGTGGAAGGAGTTGAAACAGAACAATCAGTTGCTACCTAAATTACGCTAATTAGTGCATTTGCATATTGACTGCTCCCTTCTGAACCACTTCTGGCTAGTGAGGCTTCCTGCATGGTAGCGTGAGTACCACATGGGGTGGATATAAAACAGGAGCGAGTCCAAAACCAGCTATTGTCTCACAGACAAGCACTTCTCACCTGGTTCTAAGTCTCTGCAGTTGGACAAGTTCAAATCAAGTCCCGGGGGCCGGTTTTCTCCTCATCTTGAGGCTCAGAAATAAATCAGACCCACAACATCTATACCTAAGGAATGTGATATCAGGGAAGCTTGGAAAGTCCCTGACCAAAAAAGAAAAAAAGCCTATGCTCCTGATGCCTGGACTTCCAACATTCCTTTGGTTCCAACCAGAAATTTGATTTTTTTCTCTATTAAAATACCAAAACCTCTGAAAGGCAGGATGGTGTACAGCAGAAGTGTCAAATGCTGCACAAAACTCCTGAGTGCCTCTTGAACGATATTAAAATGTAATTGGAAAACATTTAGCAAAACAAATAGAAATACATGGGGCAGCTAGATGGTTCAGGGGATAAAGAGTCAGGCCTAGAGACAAGAAGGTCCTGGGCTCAAATCTGGCCTCAGACACTTCCCAGATGTGTGACCCTAAGCAAGCCACTTGACTCCCGTTGCCCAGCCCTTACCTCTCTTCTGCCTTGGAACCAATACACAGTATTAATTCTAAGGTGGGAGGTGAAGGTTTTTTAAAAATAAAATGAAAAAGTAAAGACACAATAAAAATATTTAATGTCACATTTTAAAACTAAGTCATTATGTGACCTGCAGGATCCTTATATATGGATTAGTGGCCACCATTTGTATTTGAGTTTGGCACCATTGGTGTAGAGAAAACAGTTCTAGACATAGAATAAAGAATACCTTGGCTTGAACCTGGTTTATGACCATTATCAGTTATGTGACTATGGACGCATACCTCCTCTGAGTCTCAGGCCACTCTCTAAGACAATCTTCTCAATTATACATGGGAGTTTATAACTGGCTCCAAATCATGGGTCAGTGCTACACTGATCCTTGCAAGGGCTCTGTTCTTCAACTATTATCATCTTTCTGGGTTTAGGTCCTTTATTTATGAAATTATGAGATTGGACCAGATTGTATGTAAGGTCCCTTCTAAGTCTACATCATGTGAATGTAAGCAATGATGAATTATCAGTCATTGGAAATTTAATCAAAATAAATTTAACAAATCCCTTTCTTGGAGCAAACTTGAAGAGGGAAGATGAGGAGGCATCAAAGGGAATGAGGAGAGGGACAGGTAGGTGGCTGTAAAGTTTTCTCAATTTTTTTTTAAAGTTATTTGTAACAAAAATCAGGTATTTGGCATTTACCATACAAATTATCCTTACCCCACCTCCACGTAGTACAATTAAATGAAGGTCAAGGTAGGTGTTGCTTTCAGATTTACATAGAAATTACTCTACATTTGATGTGTATTCAATGGGTCTTCATCTCTCCCTTGTTGGAGCTGGACCTTTGCCATAGACTTTGATCTATTAAATAACTATTCCAAAAAAGGCTATCATGTCTGCCCCTGCTCTAGGCATCCCAGATTACAACAAGCCATTTACTTTGTATGGGCATGAGCAAAGAGGAGTAGCTTCTGGCATGTTAACTCAGACTTTGGGACCTTCTCAGCGCCCAATTGCTTATTATTCTGCTCAACTGGACCCAGTAGCAGCAGGAGCACCACCATGTCTTAGAGGAGTAGCTGCTACAGCCTTACTAGTAACAAAAACTGTTGATTTAGTATTGGGATGTCCATTAACAATAATGTGCCCACATGACGTAAGCATTGTTGATAAAACATAGAACACAGGCATTCTCGGATCAGAGAATTACAAGATATGAAATAACCTTATTAAATAGTGAAAATATTACTTTAAAACGTTGTACTACTCTTAACCCTGCCACCTTGCTTCCAGATTTACCAACTTCAGGAGAACCATTACACAATTGTGAAACATTAGTGTCCATGGCAGAAAAGCCTTGAGATAATCTCTTGGACACTCCCTTAGACAATGCAGATCTGATTTTATTTACCGATGGTTCCTCTTTTATGAGGGATGGCATACGTTAAACTGGAGCTGTCGTAGTCTCAGAATTTGCCACTGAATGGTCAGCTTCACTACCTTCTAACATTAGCGCTCAAGGAGCAGAACTCATAGCTCTGAAGCAAGCTTGTATAATTGCCAAGGATAAAAAGGCAACAATTTATACGGATTCTAGATATGCTTTTGGCATTTGTCACTCAGTCGGAATGTTATGGCTCCAGAGAGGATTTTTAACCTCAGCTGGAAAATCTATAGCTAATGCAGAAATTATTAATGAAGTTCTTTCTGCTCTCCAGCTTCCTGAAGCCCTAGCTGTAGTTCATTGTTCTGCCCATACAGGTGGCACTGACCCTGTCTCTAGAGGAAATGATCGAGCAGATGCTGCTGCAAAGCTAGCAGCCATAGAAGGACCTGAATTAATTTTAGCATTAACAACCACTAATGATTTAAATCTACCACTTTCCTATAATGACAAGGAAGTGGAAAAGTGGAAACAAAAATTCAAAGCAAAACAGATTAAAGGAGTCTGGGTGTCATCTGAAGGAAAAGCCCTGCTCCCTAGAAGTTTCTATAACCAAATTTGCCAATCTATTCATAAAAATGGTCATTTTGGCACCCAGGGCATCGTGGACTCTGTCAAGAGAGTATGGATAGCCCCTGGTATAACTACTATAGCCTCTAAAGTATGTTCAGCCTGCTCTACCTGCCAGGCATATAACCAACATGCATTTCATTGAAAAGCCTTTGGTGGACGTCCTCTGGCTTACACACCTTTTGAACATCTACAGACAGATTTCATAACAATGCCAAAGGCTAGACAATATAAATTTTGTCTGGTCATAGTAGACCAACTGACCAGATGGCCGGAAGCATTTCCTGCAACCCGAGCCATGGCGGATTTTGTTGCTAAGGTGCTTTTAAAGGAAATTATTCCTCGTTTTGGCCTGCCAGCACGTATTGATTCCGATAGAGGAAGTCATTTTACTGATTCTGTTCTAAATCAGATATATTCTTGCTTGGGAATAACTCCCAAATTTCATGTTCCATATCGTCCCCAGAGCTCAGGCCAAGTAGAGAGGATGAATAAAAAACTTAAAACTATGATTGGCAAATTATGCACTGAGACACATTTAAAATGGCCTGAAATTCTCCCTCTGGCCCTATTTTATCTCAGAAGCAGGCCTAGAGGAGACCTACACATCTCACCATTTGAGATGCTTTTTGGACATCCGCCTATACAGGCTAAACCTTTCTCCCCGGCATATACATCACTATTAGAGGGAGATACTACTATTGCTTCCTATATACAGGAGTTACAGCACAAACTACGTGAACTTCATGAATCCGGAGCTGCAGTACAGGCCGGACCACTAGACTTTTCTCTGCATGACCTGAATCCAGGAGATAAAGTTTATATTAAGAATTTCAAGCGAACTGGAGCAACTCAACCTTCGTGGGAAGGACCATTCCAAATATTGTTAACTACTCCAACATCTATAAAGATTGGAGAAAAGGACTCTTGGATTCCTTGCTCACATGTGAAGAAAGCATCTTCTGCTGAGACTGATTGACTGTAACCTATCACATGCATTGGAGATAATAATCCATAGACAAGTGGATGCTGTTTTTTTTGAGAACACATTGAATTACTGATTTTTTCCTTATTGTTTATTATTTCTTTTCTTTATTTTTGATCAGAATATTTGATTTTTTCTCATTTTTGTCCTGAAGGTACACATTATTAATATTAATATTTTTTCTGCAGTAATACAATTTTAATATATACATTTTTGCTATAATATCAATGCATACCCCAAAAGCTTTAAACTATGGGAACCTGCCATTTATTGATAAAATATTATAGGACTGTGATTAATGTTTGAATCTGATTCCAGAAAAAGGGATAAAAAACAAGGAGCACAGACTTAACCTGAATAGTGCCAAAAAGAGCCCACATGAAATACTAATGTGAGACTCAAGGTTGCGACGCTTGACATACATTAAGTCGTAGGACTTCCTTGTATCTACACTCTCTGCGAAGTACTCATACAAGTACAAAGTTTGACTATCATGCTGGCTCCCTATATCCCTGAGAATGAAGAAAAAACTCAGACGAGGGAATGATGCTTCCCTATAAAAATAGAATTCTAGATTTTTCCCTCTTATATTATGGCAACTTCCTGTAGTTTTGGCTACAAATGACTAAGTGAAATATTACTGCATTCTGTCCTACAGACTTGTGGGATAGAAATTACTTTAAATTGGACCTATACAAGGACCTATTTTGAATTTTTCCTTATGTTTTTGATTATTTTTCTCTTCTTTTGATAATTGACTCATACACCCCCATAACTGAACATTGCATTCTAAGCTAAACTTGATGTTTTTTAACACCTACTTAAGGGGGGATTGTATTTTAATTTAAAATCTAAGAATTTTTGAATATTTTTTTGTTTGAGATTGTATTTTTATAAAAACCCAAGAATTTTGGATTTTTGTTTAAGATTGTACTTTTATAAAAATTCAAGATTTTTATTTTGTTTGAGAAAAGATCTTCAAGAAAGAAGCTTGAAACTTTTATATCCAGAGAATGAACTGTTGCAGAAAGATGCCGGAAAACCTACACTTCATCAAGAAGATCAAGAATGAACTTTGAATATGATTGATTGAACTGAACTTTGATTGAACATTTATTGTAAATGTACACATTTATGCCAAGAGGGACTGCCCCTAATTTGGCTTTCTGTCAATGCACCTAGCAAAACATTGGTTTTGCTTTCTTTTCTTTTCTATTTCCTCCCTCACTATTCTAATTCCTCTTAGAAATTTGAATATCGTGTATATCTATAGTTAGAAGTGCATTTAGGATTACAAATTGATTATGTTAAATGATCAATGGGGAGATTAGTCTCCCAATGATCATTAGGGGAGATTGTAAATCTTGAAATTTCTCAGACTTGTGAATGTTAAAAATTTCCACATTTGAGGAATCCTCCACTGGAACAAATTCCCTACTGGAAACATTCCCCATTTTGATGTGAGAACACACCAGGATCAGAAATGGGAGGACCTCTACTCCACCCGTACTTAAGACTGCTTTAGGGGAGAAAACTCCTTGCTAAACAATGAAAGTACTTGGACCCATGCTTATAATAAGGCAAGGAGTTCTTTGAGCCATGCCTGTTTTTAGAATTGATACAATGGGATGCTAGGTACCTATAAAGGTCGGGCAGGTTTTCTCTTGATGGGATTAGTCGACACAGCAGTGTTTTCTCTGGTTCAGACTTAATGAGGGGATTAGTTGACTTAGCTGGAATTCAGATGGGCTGTCTTTTAGAAAGCCCATGGAAGAACTTAGGGGAGGTGACATAGGAAAAAAACCCCTATATAAGAAAATTAATCTCTTGAGGAAAGGAGGCTTGGAGATCCTTGGAGATAGATCCTTTTGGAGGAGGCCCTTTGAAGATCTCTTGAGAAGAAGTCCCTTGGGAGGCTGACTCTGGCTGGAACTCCCTCTGGGGAGACTCTGTTCCCCAGATATCCTTGCTTAAGACAAATCTTGTGGTGAGTGATAAAAGACTGACTGACTGATCTCTCTCTCTTAAGACTCAGGTCTAGGCCATGGTGGCTTAAGGCCCTTCATACTTATACCCTTTCTCTCTCTCTCTCTTTCTTTGATTATTCATTGTATTGTTAATTAAATTCTCTATAAAACCCAGTTGACTTGGGCATGTTCATAATTGGGAATATATTCCCTGGCGACCACCTTATATTTGATTTAAAAACCAAGACACTGTAGTAAAACATATTTTCAGCGGTCAAATTTACTCACCCTCTCTTATATCTATCACAAATTATATCTTCCACCATTTTAACTCACTACAGTTTACAACATCAACCATTTTAATTATAACAGTTTATGCCATACACCATTTTAACTCTTACAGTTTATGTCTTCAACTATTTTAATTGTAACATGGCTCAGTGGATAGAGTCAGATGGAAGGTCCTAGATTCAAATCTGGCCTCAGACACTTCCTAGCTGTGTGACCCTGGGCAAGTCACTTAATCCCCATTGCCTACTGCTCTTCTGCCTTGGAACCAATATGTAATACTGATTCTAAGATGGAAGATAAGAGTTTTGTTTTGTTTTGTTTTGTTTAAGAGAGAACGAATGAGGAAGAGAAGAAAAGAAGGAATAGGGAGAAAGAAAAAGAAAGTCAAGGGGAAGATAGAAATGTCAAAGCCAAGCTTCAAGAACTTCACAATTTTTGAATTCGAGAATTCAATGATGAATGAAGTCTTGTTTGTTTGATTGGTTGGGTGAACATTAGACAAACTCTAGTCCAACCTCCTCATCCTACAAATCTACAATTCAGAAATGTCACTAGTTCAAGAACACTCAGCAATCCAACCATAACGCAATTCAACAAATATTTATTAAGATGACTACTAAGTCAAAGACAGTGCAGATCAAAAAGCAAAAAGAAAGGCCAGTCCGAGTCTTCAAGACACCTTTGTTCTACATTGAGGGTTTGGGGAAACCTTACAACAGGCATCCAGGGAAGCAAATGGGTGGCCAATCTGAGGCTCAAACTCAAGTTTCCTAGAGTCTGTGTCCATGCTCTATCAACCCTCCACCACCACCAAGCTGCCTCCCACTGAGGGCTGATGCAGTAGAAATATAACATTCCTCCTCTCCTCTCTTCTCTCCTGCCTTCCCACCGTCCCTCCACTCAGGCTAGAAGGAGTCTGTGTTTTGACAGAAGAAGCAAGGTGATGGCTAGGGTGTCTGAGTGCCCATAGCTTGGCATGTAGAGCTGGGAAGCAGACTTGGAGCATCTGCTTTAGTGCCAGTTCCCCCTCAGTACCTTCCGGCTCCCCCTCGTCCCCACCTGAGCTGCAAGTGAAGCTCTTTTCAAACAGCAGGCGCTAATAATACAGCAGGAAAAGGAGAGAGCGGGAGCAGGCTCTCCTTGTTAAGAGTGTCCTGTGCTGTCTAATAACACAAGGTGTCATTGTACACCCGAATCAGCGCCTGGAGCTTTATTTATAACAACTGAAACACGAGGCAACTGGCCAGGAACAGGGAGGGGGATATGTGGGAGAGAGAGGGAGATGGAAGGAGGGAGGGAGTGAGGGGGAGAGAGAGAGAGAGAGAGAGAGAGAGAGAGAGAGAGAGAGAGAGAGAGAGAGAGAGAGAGAGAGAGACCAATTTCTTTTTAATAGGAGTTTCCCCAACACTTTGTATAAGAAGACAAGAAGAGGAAAGAAGAATAGGAAAAGCAAGAGTATGGAGGGTGCTGAGGAAAGAGTGAAGTACAGATGGGTAAGCTAATGTCACTAAAATAAACCTAGTGTGGCCATATAGTTTGACATCTCGTTTTACAGTTCAGGAAACTGAGGCCCAGAGATGGGAAATAACTAGCCCAAAGTAACTGCAGTTTTTTTTCTTGGTCTTTATTGCTGAACTACAGCCTTTAGAAAGCTTAGAATCTTAGAATCCTAGCTAAGAGGAGGTACAGAATAATGGAAAGGACACTAATCTTAGAATCAGGAGCCCTTTGAGTTTGGCTCTGTTGTGTGCTAGCTGTATGACTGTACTCAGATCTCTTCACCAAACTGAGTTTCCGTTTCTTCATCTGTAAAATAGGAATAATACTTACAGGATTGTTACAGGGATCAAATAAACGAAATAGTAAACACGATAATTCTCTGTACCAATGCAAGCTGTCAGGGAAAAGAATGCTGGATGTGGAATGAAATGGTCTGGGATGGCGTTGCCACCTATAAGCAGTATATCAGTTAATTTCTCTGCAACTCATTTCTCTCATCCGAAAATAAAGAAGTCAGATCAGAAGACTTCCAAGATCTCATCTGAGATCTAAATATCCAATCCTATGGTTCAAACTCCCAGCCAGTGAGGAATCTCCTCTACAATATGCCTGCCTAGTGAATGGGCACTCTGCAAGTTACTGTAATTTTTCATCCCTGTAATAGCCCCAAACTGATCTGAGTCCTACCCTCCAGGTTTCTACAGAAAAAGTCTGTTCCCGCTTCCTTAACAGATCTTCAGATGTTTGAAGAGAAAACTCAAGTTCCCACCCCAAATCTCCTCTAGCCTCAAGAGAAGTTTTCAAGGTCTGAGGACAGAGCATGAAAGAGTGCTGGATTTGTAGCCATGGGCCCAGCATTTCTGAAGTCCTGTGCTTTTAAAAGATAGAAGAGAAAGTGACAGAAGATATTACCAACTCCCTCAGAAGATTCTAGAAAAAAAATTTCAATTACTCAATAAACATTTATTAAATACTACCTAACTGTGAGCAAAGTGCTGGAAATACAAAGAGGAAAAGCCTCTGCCCTCACGGAGCTTACAGTCTAATGGCAGGGAATTCAGCATTTACATAATAAGTAAGTTAACAAGAAGATAGCAAGAAAGGCCTCTCCTAGGCTAAAAATGGATCCAGGTAAAACTTCTGAGGTCTTTAAAGAGGCGGTACAGTAGAGTGAACTTGGGTTCACATCTTAACTGTGATCTCAAATAAGTCCCTTCCCCTTTCTAAGTTTTGGTTTCTTCATTTGTAAAATGAGAGGGTTGAATTAGATCAAGAGTTCTTAACTTTTTTTTTTGTTATAGACTTCAATGGCAGTCTGGGGAAGTCTTATGGACCACTTCTCAATGTAATGCATAAAACAAAACACGTAAGATTACAAAGGAAACCAATTATATTGAAATACCATTATCAAAACTTTTTTTAGAGATCAGTTCATAGGGTTAGGGATGCCTATAATCCTAGCTGCTGGAAGAGGAGACTGAGGCTGGTGGATAACTTAAATTTAGGATTTCTGAGTTCCAGGAGAGCTAAAGCTGATTGGATATCCACACTAAATCTGGCATCAATATGGTGAGTCCCCAGACACATGGGACCACTGGCCTCCTGGCTTTTCTACAAACAAGATATTCAATCTCCCCACTCCAGGTTGTCCCTCACATATGGAACAGCTCTCATTCCATTGCAACTACTGACCTCCCTGGCTTCCTCTAAGTGCCAACAAATATCTCACCTTCAACAGGAAGCCTTCCTCAACCCCTTTTAATTCTAGTATAGCCTTTTGTTAATTATTTCTCATTTATCCTGTATATAGCTTGTGTGTGTGTGTGTGTTTGCATTTGATTGTAAGCTCCTTGAGGGCAGGGACAGTTTTTTGGCCTCTTTTCTGTATCCCCAGCAATTAAAAAGGTGCTTGGAAAACAATAGGCTCTTCATGAATATTTATTGGATGAATGAACTTAGACAAATCAGAAACAGATCAGGCTAAAGCTTACATGCCAATCAGTTATGGGGTTCTGCCAGATAAGATGGAGAGAACCAGTTTTTTTGGTTACCATTTATTTTTACATATAATTATCATACAATATATAACATAACAATCATACATGTGATTTGTCATAAATATGTAATAAATTATAATACATATACTTATCCAAAAGAAACAAATTTTCACATTAGCTATGTCCAAAAGTCTGTCTCATTCTTTTTTTTCCCCTCCCTTCTATGCTTTCCCCCTCCCCAAAAAGACAGGTAATATAAGTTGTATATACATGGAGATATATATAATCATATAATACATATTTCCCTATTTATCATATTGTTAAATAAGGCATATTACTTACACTAGAGAAAAATTCATAGAGGAGATTAAGTGAAGAATGGTAGATTAAAATCTGTATTCTATCTGTTCCTTCCATGGCGGTGGATATCCTTTTTTGTCATGAGTCTCTTGGAGTTGTCCTGGATCCTTGCCTTGTTGATAATAATGAAGTCATTCGCAATTGATCATCATACACGATTGTTGTTACCATGTACAGCATTCTCCTGGTTCTGCTCGCTTCACTTTGTATCACTTCAAATAAGTCTTTCCAGGTTTTTTGGTGATCTTTTTTGGCATTTCTTATAGCACAATTGTATTCCATTATAAGCGTAGACCTGCTTAAAAACAAAAAAAAAGTGCACAGACCCTAGGTTAAGCACCATTGGACTACATGATTTCTAGGAATATTCTAGCTTTAGGTCTTAAGAAACCAAGCCATCAATTAAAGGAACTGAGAGATTTAAGAAGGGGGAAGAGTTTGGGAACCACTGACCTAATAAAACATAACAGCTTGACTACAGTTTTGTCTTTTATGGGAGGGGCAATATATTTTTTTTAAGTGAGATAACAAATGCTTGTGGAAAATAATATTCCTAACCCTGACCCCCATTGAAGACTAGGCAAATAAGAAACCTAGGCAATAAGGTGCCTGAAACCAGGTGACCCTTTGGCCCAACTCTTCCTCCCTATCCATACTTTACTACTCCCAATTTAATTCTAAATTCCATTCCTATCTCTCCACACACACACCCATTTTTATTACAGGTCTGTTTACTTCCCATGCAGACACCCATCTTCCCCATCTCTACAACACTCCCCACCACCCCACAAAAAAAAAATGCTGCCTTTTTTATTTTCAATTTACTACCCCTTTTGCCTGTGATCTGAGCAGTCAGTTTTACTCCAAGAAGAAGGGGTGGGGGTGGGAGGAAGAAGGGAGGGAATAAACCAGTTTCCATTCTATGCATGCAAATTCCAACAGAAGAAAGCCAATTGGATATCAGTGATATATACTTAGTGCTAAAGTGAATGAAATTTAGTCTTTTACATATTAACTGATGAAGTCCACAGCAGGGGAGGGAAATGATTCAATCAGCATTATGCCCTTCCTGCCTCTCTCCAAACTAGAGAACTGAGAAGTTAAATCAATTATCTTGGGTCAGCAGGTTAGAACTCCCAGCCCATCTACAAACCAGAAACCCCTCAGAGTCCTCCTTGCAGCCCCCCACCCCAAGATTGCAGTCCCACCTTACAATGCCCCTGGGAGAAGAATGCTTTGAGTTGGTTGGGAAGGAAAGAGTGTGCTGCATCTTTGGCAAACAATTATTCTCTGGCATTCCAGTAATGGGAAGCAGTATGGTCTGGTGGAAAGAGCACTGGCTCTAGAGTCAAGGCTTCCAGATTCCCACATCTGATTCAAGTCCCACCACTGACACTTCCTCTTTGTTCTTGTTCTGTCATTTTTCAATCATGCCTGACTCTTCAGAACCCCATTTGGGCTTTTCTTGGCAAAGATACTGGAGTGGTTTGCCATTTCCTTCTCCAGCTCATTTTAGAGATGAAGAAACTGAGGCCAACATGGTTAAGTGACTTGCTCAGGGTCAGACAGCTAATAAGTGTCTGAAGATGGATTTGAACTCAGGTCTTCCTGAATCTAGGCCTGATGCCACATAACTGCCCTGTGTGATACTTCTACTTGTGTCTTTATACAAGTCACTGAATTTCTCATGACTTTGCTCATTTCCAAAATGAGGAGGTTGAACTAGATAGCTTCTGAAATCCCTTTTAGTCCTATATCTATAATAATCTAATCTCTCTCTGTGTGTGTGTGTGTGTGTGTGTGTGTGTGTGTGTTAACCTGGGAAAAAGGATAAGAATCAAATTATAATCCCATAAGAAATCTGATTCTCTCTGCCCTGAAATTCTTACTAGTCCTTATTCATTGAGATTACCTTTTCATTATCATTGGCCAGTCAACAAACATTTATCTTAACTTATTTATTTATCTTTATCTTTTCTCATCTGTAAAATAAACTAGAGAAGGAAATGGCAAACTACTCCAGTATCCAGTTTGTCAAGAAAACCCTAAATGGGGTCACTTATTATAGGTCAAGTACTGTACTATACCCTGGAGACAAAAATATAAGCAAAAAAGAAAGATAATCCCTATCCTCAAGGAGCTTACATTCTAATAGGAGGTGGGTAGACAACATAAAGGGAAACAAGAAAGTTGGGAGGAAAGGTACCCAACTAGGGTCATGGTAGCAACATCCGGAGAGTCAGAGGCAGACCTGGGAAAGAAATGAAAGGAACTCATCAAAGGCAGACGGAGCCTGTAGAGGCAGAGGGATGTTCCAGAATGAGGCTATAAGCACTGAGAGAAGATCCAGGATAGGAAGACTACTGAGAAATAGTGGGGGAAATCAGAGAGTCAGAAGGAGAGCTAGAAGAAAAATTCAAGGAAAATACTTTTTAATGCCTTAGAAGCATTTGGACTTTACAAACAAATGAGCCTACTCACATCACTTTCAGTTACTTTAGATGAATGGAATTGGCAAATGTGATAAAAGAAAAGGTCAATGCTGCTGGGACCTCAGAGAAGACAAGGCCCACTAATCCATTATTGGTGGAGTTGTGAATTGATCTAACTGTCTAGAAAACAATTTGGTACTATGCAAAAAAAAAGTTATGAACTATTGCCCCACACACACACACACATCTCATTGCTAAATGTTAATCTCAAAAACATTTTTAAAAGGTCCCAGATATTCTAAAATATTAGCACTTTTTATGATAACAAAAAAACTGAAAATAAAGTAGGTGCCCATAGATTGGGGAAAGGCTGAACACACTGTGATATATGAATCATAAAGAATATCATTACGCCATGAGAAATGATAAAAATGTGGGATTTCCAAGAAACCTGACATAGAACAAAGAAAGAAGAAGCAAGAGAACAGTAAGCACAACGTCAACAATAATGTCCTTGGAAATAACACTAACAGGTTGCTGAACTCAGATTCAGTGAAAGGACCAAAGTTGGTTCCAGAGGACAGATGATGAAATACACTTCCCTTCTCTGGAGGAAGTGGTAGATTACTGGTTTGGAATGTTGCATATGCTGTCAGATTAGGTCACTGAATTCACATTAGTTGAGTCACAGGGGTCATATCAGTTTTTCCATGTTACAAGAAAAAGTCAGGAATGAAGAATAATATTGAAAAATGACTATGGTATAAAACCCAAAAGGCATCAATAACCTTTTCAAAAATGAACATAATCAATGAAATGAATGGGAATAGGGGGAAGTTAGATGATTAAGATTAGTAACTCACAGGGTCTTCTCCCATTTTATCTAACAGTATGGAGTGGGATTCAGTCTTCTTATTCTCCTCTGTCATAATATCTATGGATTTCTGCTGTTCGTCCTAGTTTCAAAGACTAATGACATATGGGATGATGTCTTGACTAGTTTGTAAATCAGTACAAGTGAGGCAGAATTGTACAAAGTCATCAGCTTCACTCTCTTCCGGGCATTGGTGATTGCCTAGGATGCAGTGGATGATAACCTTGGCATCTTTGATTCTGGTCACCTATGGACACTTTGGACTAGGAGTCAATGAAGTGGTGCTAGGGGTGAATGAAAATGTCAATGAAAGGGCATCATCTACCACAAACCAGATAGAAGCTCCCCTACCACCAGATAGCTAAGATAAATCATTTACCAAAAGAACAAAATAGGGAATCCAAAGGATATTTTAACAAAGGCAAATAGCTATAAATAAGATAAATATCACTTGAAATATATAATTACATTCTAGACAAAAGTTGTTAATAAAGTAAAATCCCCCCAAAACAAAAGAATGCCACTTTCCTAGAGGCTTCCATCAAAAAAGTAGATGTTTTATAAGAGAAAAAAAATAAATTTGAGGAGAGCAGGATCCTAAGTCAATACTCATAATTCAACCTCTTTCCCCCAAGAAGAATGAAGAATTTAGAGATTCTAATTTCCACATAAAATCCAATGTGACTTGGCAAATATGGAAGGACACCTGCAGTGAAATTAGTACAATAGCAGACAAAGCATCCATATTTTGGTGGATCCATGATCTAATCCATGTGAGTGTTTCCTTCAATAGCGTAGTTAATAATCCATCTGTGCCTTCTCATGGTGTGCAACCCTTGTCCATTTCTTCCCATAAATCATCCACAAGAGTCCACCCAACATTTTGAGAACCTTCCTCTAATACAAAGAGGTTCTTAACTTTTTGTGTCATGGACTCCTCTGACAGTCTGGTAAAACCTATAGAACCCTCAAAATAATGGGTGGAAGTTAATATTCATAATTTAAAGAAATTCAAAATTCTAGTTAGCAGTTAATGAAAAAAAGATGTATTTTTTTTCCATCCAAGTTCAGAGGCCACCTGAAATCTATCCACAGATTCTTTGGGCATCCATGGATTACAGGTTAAGTATCCTTGATCTAGATCTTTGGATGCTATAGAGATATCAGTGGATAACAATTTATCCCAGGCTCTCACTACATAACTGTCCCATTTCTTTTTCAATCCTGCAACTTTCTCATGATTAGTCAACTCCTTATGCCCACCACATACCTCTCCATTGCCCTTTGGGTGAACCACCACTTTAATTCTCTGGGGTAGTCCATGATGTACAAACACAAAACATCACCAGAAGAATATTGGTATCAAAAAGATAGACCTTTGTTTCAGAGACAACCTTCAGGCCATTAAAAACACTGCACAGCTTCCCAAGCACCATCCAGGCCACTCTCTTCCCCTTCCTGTTCAGTTCTGGGCTCAGCTAATCATCCATCAGAGATAATAAATTTTTTAACTGAACAAAAAAAATTCATATTGTCCTTAACATATCCAAACAACACTTATCTTCTCAAAATGACAAAGCCTAAAAGGATTCATCTCTTTTAAAAAAAAAAAACTACTTCTAAAAAAAATTTTTAATCAATTTCTATTAAATGGGCTATTGAACTAGATGATCTTTAAGGTCATTTAGGTTCAGATCCTGTGATTCCAGAGCTTAGTATTCCCAAGTAAAATCAGAAGACTCAACCAATCCCAGTCTCTGAGAGGTAACTGTGGTCTCATAACAAGAGCACTGGGTAATGAGACAGAAGATATTGGTTCATGCTGATTGTGTGGCCTTGGGTAAATCACTTAACCTCTGACTATTTCTCTGGGACTTAGAGAAGAGGCAGCCTTGTATGGTGGTTAGAGAGCCAGCCTTGGTTTGAGTCAAGAAGCTCTGGTTTCAAGTGTGAACCTCTGACAACTACTGGCTGTGAGATCCTGGGCAAGAAACCAAACCTCCCAGTGCCCTTCAGCAAGTCTCTAATACAACAATTCATAGAGCAGGTGCCCTTCTGCTTTGGAAGAAGGAGTTACCTTACCTGGAGTTCCCTACAGCTATGAAAGAAGAGGTTCAACAACCACAAAACAAACAAATATGGACAATAATCCCTGCTCAGCTTACCCAAGGGGCTACATTGTACATTTATTGATTCCAGGGGAGATAAGTGATGGGAAAATGGAAATTGTCTATAAACCTAAGGCATTATTGTTCACTGGTGTCTACTCAGATTCTGAGAAGTGGGGGATATCGGGGTTGTCTGAACCCTGTATGAGAGGTGTGAGTGATTACTGCGGCCAGTCCAGGTGCTTTGATACTACTTCACTGTGAAAGTGGGTTGCCAGCAAGGCAATGACCCAGGACAATTCTGAGGGACTTAGGAGAAAGAACACTATCCACATCCAGAGGAAGAACTCTGGGAGTGGAAACCCAGAAGAAAAACAACTGCCTGATCACATAGGATGGGGATATGATTGAGAATGTAGACTCTAAATGAACATTCCAATGCAAACACCAACAACATGGAAAAGGTTCTGATCAAGGACACATGTAATACCCAGTAAAATTGCCTGTTGGCTGAGGGGGGGGGGAGGAGAGAAGGGAAAGAACATGAATCATGGAACCATGGAAAATTTTTCTTAATCAATTAAATAAAATTTTAAAAAAGAAAGTGGGTTGCCACACTAGTTATCTTCTATGTAAGGAGACCTCTTTAAGGAATTTTCCATCTGGTTTTAAGTAAGAGGTTCTTATCACAGTAGATGTGATAAGAAACCCAGAGCAAATGTTTGAAATAAAAATGGCAAAGAATAAGAAAAATCAAAATAAAGAAAAAGAAGAGGAAAAGAAGGAGTAGGAAGAGGAAGAGCAGAAAGAGCCACAAGAATGTAATTTCTTGGGGGCAGCTGGGTAGCTCAGTGGATTGAGAGCCAGTCCTAGAGATGGGAGGCCCTGGGTTCAAATCTGGCCTCAGCCACTTCCTAGCTGTGTGACCCTGGGCAAGTCACTTGACCCCCTTTGCCTAGCCCTTACCACTCTTCTGCCTTGGAGCCAATACACAGTATTGATTCCAAGACGGAAAGTAAGGGTTTAAAAAAAAAAAAGAATGTAATTTCTTGGTCATGATTTCACACAAGTGAATGCTGTCATTTGAGAAATGAAGGTGAGGGTTCTTGCAGGGTCTCTTTAGGGTCCCGGCCAAAGATTGTACAGCAGGACACTTACTGGCATGATGTCTACTTTGTGTGGCTGGGCCTCGGGGTGTCTGCTACAGTTACCTGGCTCCCAAGTGCCAGATCCTTCTCATGGCAACCAGTCAGGCAAAGGCTGAGATTCTTCCGCCCAGGCAGGAACAGATTCCACCATAAACCCTTTAGGAGCTCCCCTTACACCAACTTCATACCTTCTCAGGTTTTGTCTAATGCCTGGGTAAACTGGCTTGCACTCACATGCCTAGGAAAACTTAACTCTCTCTCACTGCAAGACCCAAGAGCCAGCTGACAGCACCCAGCATGGGCTGGGGAGGGAGAAGAGGATGGATTATCTGCAGTGATAAAGCTCCACCATCACCAGATGGCTCCCCACCAGAAGCAGGGCCCCTTTCCGGAAGCTGGGAGGTATCAAACAAGAGCCCAAGACAGGCTGGCTGGATTAATTATAAGGTGAGACACCGGCAGTTTGCAGCCTTTGTCTGTGACAGCTGCCGGCAGGGGCAACTTTGGAAGTGGTTTCATGGATGTAACGGAACTGAGACAATGACTTATGTCTGGTTCCACCCTCCACGCGCTTGCCCTAGCACCTGTGATACTATCTCACATCCTTTACCTCTGGGCCAACTCTGCATCCAGCAGTTACCAATATCTCCCTCCCGGAGGTACCTGATGGAAGGTTCTCTTCTCTTCTCTGAATCACAGACATAAGAGTAGAGCATCTGGCTTCTACTTCCCCATTGGCATTCTGGCACCATATTGTTTCTCCACCATCCACAAATCTTATTCCCCTTTTCTATACCATGAGCCCCAAGAGGGAAGGCAGGAATCAGAGGACCTCAGTGACAACAGTTCAAATCCTGCCTCTGATTCTGAGTACCTGTATGATCTTTGGATAAATCACTTAACTTCCCTGGGTCTCAGTTTCCTTGTCTGTAAAATGAAAGAAATTTGACTAAATGGCATGGGTCCCTTCTATTTCTATGATCTTATTTGCCATGCCTTATTTATTCACATATTTACTAAGCACCCACCAAGGTTCCATGAAAATGAAGATACGGAGGGCAGCTGGGTGACTAAGTGGATTGAGAGCCAGGCCTAGAGATGAGAGGTCCTGGATTCAAATCTGGCCTCAGACACTTCCCAGCTGTGTGACCCTGGGCAAGTCACTTAACTCCCATTGCCTAGCCCTTACCACTCTTCTGCCTTGGAATCAATACACAGTATTGATTCCAAGACAGAAGGTATGGGTTTAAAAAAAAAGTCAGGGGCAACTAGGTGGTTCAATGGATTACCAGGACTACAGACTGGAGGTCCTAGATTCAAATTTGGCCTTTGACCCTTCCTAGCTGTGTAACCCTGGTCAAGGCATTTAACCCGAATTGCCTAGCCCTTAACAGCTCTTCTACCTTGGAACCAATATACTATATTGATTCTAAGAGAGAAGGTAAGAGTTTTAAAAAAAAATTCACAAATCCCAAATTCAGAATCCCTGGTCCAGAAGGAGGACATGACATAGATCACTCTCTGGAGCTCCAAGAGATATCAGTGGCCATCTGGAGTAGCCCTCCTCATTTTACGTATGATGACAGGTCCAAGGTCACATCAGAGCTAGGATTTGAACACAGATCTATTCACTACAAAGCCTGATATATTATACCATATTGCATGATAAATGAACAATTTGACTTGGTATCCCTTATAGTCTCTTTGCACCCAATGTCTTTGCATTCCCTGGCCTCCCCCCCCCATGCCTAGATTGCACCCCTCTATCACCTGCTTTTCTTAGTTTTCCCTGGCTTCCTTCAAGACACAACTCAAATCTTAATTTTTATAGGAGGCCTTTCCCAGTCTCCCTACCCCACTCCATCCCCAGCTTCAAATGCCTTCTCATTTCGTATAACTTCAATATCTAGGCATCCCTTCCACATTGCACCTTCTCCATTGCTGTTTTAATATATCACAGGTTGGCATGAGAAATTAAATGAGAATTTTGGAGGAGTTTTGTGGAAGCAGCAGACAACACATAAAGGCCAGCAGATAATATGGAAAAAAAGTTTAGAAACTGAGAGATATATTTATTATATAATATCAACATAATTTTATCTTTTAATACCATAAATATACATCATTTACTTTTTTAAAGTTAATATTTGTGAAAAGAATGTGAAAAACCAAAAAATTTTAGATGGATTTTCCAAATGGTGGGGTTACCCTACCCCCACAATATGAAAGGGATAACTGTACTCTGTATATAACTTTTATGTACCTAGATATTTACATGTTGTCTCCCCCATTAGAATATATGCTCCTCAAGAGCAGGGATGGTTTATTTTTTGCCTTTCTTTGCACACAGAGTTTATTTAGTACATGGCCCAGCACATGTTGTCATTCATCTTTCATTTTTGAAGAGGATCAATGACGTCATAGGGTGATGTCTTGACCTGTGCATGAATTGGATTTGACTGAGGACGAGTTGCACAAAGCCATCAGACGCTTTCTGTTCCAGAGTCATCCAAGTCCAGGGGCAGGACAAAAGTCAAGATGGCTGGTGATGGTCCAGGATGCAATGGATGAATTTGGTGTCTTCCATGTTTAATCAAGCTATAAGTGCTCCACAGTGCCTCCTTCATGGCCATTGGAACAAATTGTTCTTATCTGCCCATTCCATCAGGAAGCATCTTCACGTGCTTGGGGTAGATATCCCCTAAGTCACTGATGAGTTGGAGGGCCATCAGTTATACTTGCTCAATAAATGTGCGTTGACTGACACAGTAAGCGCTGGATACCTTTGAAACAGGAGTCAGTGAAAGAGTTCTGGAACTCTTCTCCACAGATTCCCCAAGGCTGCAATCAAATTATCTAATGCTACATCCCTATTAGTGTGATTAATGAGTCCCACTAAGTGGTCGCATTATTAGAATTTGTACTGCATCTTTCCATTGGGCTGGAAATAATTACCATATCTTACTTAATTACAACTTCAAATAATACACATTTGAATACAGGTAAAGGCTCATCATGCATGTGCCTAGGGACCTTCTAGGTCCTTCCCCTCATGGCCAGAAAATATTCCCTTTATGAGGCAGGGGTCCCAAAGGCAAGAGTATGAGAACCTGAGTCACTTGCCTCTTTCATCTCAACTCCAGACCTGAACCCACTCATTCCAAGGGAGAAAGTGAAAACACAACAGCTAATCACTAAGAACTCATAGAGGAGAGCTAAGATGAGGAGGAGGAAGAAGAGGAAAGGATGGAGGAGTAAACTCATCACAACTTACACTAACATGGTGCTAGAAGTTTGGTCAAGCACCTCACATGCCTCTGATCTCAGGTCTGGACAAGTACACCCCATTTCTTTCCTTTTAATCGTTTCATTATATTCACTATGCAGCAACTAAAATTTTCCCTAACTCCTTTCTCACCCAGGCATTCCAATGACCATCTCTCCTCTATCACAGATAGGCAGGAGAAAGGCAAGAGACACAAGAAACTCTTGGTTGAGTCACAAAGGGTTTGAGGGAACGGAGAGCGAGTGTGGTATTACAGTAAGAGTACAATTTCATGTCCCAACGGAGGCACTTAACTAACTGGGTAGCCACAGTAAAGTCACTTCTCTGATCTCAGTTTTTCTCAGTTGTAAAACGGGACTGATTCTTACACTATCTCTTTCATAGAGTTATTTTAAGGAAAGCACTTTGTTAATTTTAAAGCACAAGAGTAATGTGAATTACTGTTATTGTTTTAGTTGAACTATAAATCAAAAACCAAATGAACATTGTTATTTTGCTTACCTAGGAGTCAAATATTCATCCATTCAGTAAAGATTTATTGTGTGCCTATTATATGCAAAGCTCGGGGACACACAAAAATAAGTAAGACATGATAACTGCTTCAAAGAGTTTACCATCTTGTCAGTCATGAGAATTGTACAGATAAATACAATAAAAATTAAAATATGAAAGTAGTAGAAGTTCCTGCTTCTTACTGAACTTGGAATCAAACAAAATTGTAAAATATAAAAATAAATAATCCAGTAGTTGGTAGTTTATATATTTCCTAAAACTTTTTAAATCAAAACAAACTAGAACATCGAATATTTTCTAAACCCAACCTGAATCAGAGATTTAATTTGGTATAAGTTCCTGGATGACCTCTAGGCTGACATTTGGAAAACATTGTTTTAAGCTCGCCTTGTCAGCTAGCTAATATTCTCAAAATTCTGTATGTTCACAAAAATGCCTCAACCTCCACATAGCCATCCTCCATCAAGGATGCCATCTCCCAGATTAGGATCAACAGGAACCAAATTCCTTCCTTGGACTTCCAGGCAATAAATCCACAAGTATTTGTCAGTTCATACAAGTTACCCAGAATTGTTCTAATCTTCAGAATGTCCACGAGTCAAATTTCCTGTCCCTAAGGCTCTTACAGTCCAAAATGGTCAGTACCAAGAACTCAGACCATAGAATGGTATAGACAGAAGGAACTCATGGCATCATCTGGTCTTGATTATGGATTCTTGACCTAAGGAACATGAATTTTTAAGAATATATATTTTTAATAGAATCACTGTATTTCAATGAAATTGGTTTCTTTACAATCTTATGTATTTTATTCTGAGAAGGGGCCCATCAGCTTCACCAGATTGCCAAAAGGCTTCATGACCAAAGAAAGGTTAAAAATCCTTAATCCAAAATGTGCTGGTGCCTGTTCATATGGGCTCACAAAAGCCAATTGTTAAATTTTCAGTGTGAGCATTTAACCCATAGAAATAAAGGTTGATGTATTGTTTTGTTGTGTGTGTAGAAAAAATAAAGTTACAGAGAAAATGTTATGAATGCAGATTAAGTTTAAAAGTGTGTCCTGGGTACTTTTTTCCAGAGAGCTGATTGTTAAAGATTTATTAGCACTCCCCTGCCCTGATCTACATTTCTTTCACTTAACAAATAGGGAAACTGAACCAAGAGATGAATAAATTTGCCCATGGTCACACAATCAAGAAATGAGTCAAAACATCACTTCAACTTTATTAGCTTCAAAGACATAATTGGGAATTCGGATGTCCTGAAAAAAAAAATAAACAAGAGGGAGGAAAAAAGAAGACATAGAAGATGGAACAGTAGACAGAAGAAGCAATGATCCAACAGTGATAGGGAAAAGCAGATCTCAGGAGAGAGGTACCATGGTGACAGGACTCCTGGGGTAGTAGCCTTGGGCTAAATTAAAGAACTAGAGAAATTGTGGTGTGGGGTACATGACTATCAGAGGACGATAAGATAAGGGGGTGGTAAGCTGCTGTTGGATGGAAGTTAGTCCCTTGGATGTCAACTAGCCTCATCACCCAGAGAGAAAGCCCTGGTTGCCTCCTCCTAGTTATAGCGGTGTCTCTAATGGATCATGCTGTAACTTAGCAGATGCCAACTGTGTTTAACTATATTGGTGCCTATCATTTTAAGGCTACAAAGAAATTTCAGAAAAGACTTATTTAAACCCACTTTTTAAATTGAATTGAAATGCACTAGGGAAGATTACTATTTAAAAGGAATCATAGGAAGGTCCTTCTGTAAAACAAAGAATCCTTCTATAAAGCTGAGTCAATGTGATATACTGAAAAGACTTTTTGAAGAGAGTCTCCAGGCGGCTCTGATAGTAACATGAGGTGTGACCTTGGGCAACTTAATTCATCTCTCTGAGTTTTTATGTGTAAAATAAAGGGGTTGAACTATATGATTTCTAAGAGTATCCTTCCCAGCTCTCTCATGCTATCTTTTCCAGTAGGTCCAGATTTTCATATCTGGGGATTGCTGAAAGAGGGGCACAAATGTACGAAGTAGGGTGTTTGGAGAGCAGATCATTGGGTTTAAGGGACCTTAGAAATCATTTTATACTTAAGGAAACTGAAGCCCAGGGTGTGGGTTTCAGTAACAGATCATGAACTCAAATCACATCTTCTGGAATAGTTCAGTGAAAGAAAACATGAATCTGGCCTCAGACACTTCCTAGCTATGTGACTCTAGGCAAGTCACCTAACTCCAATTGCTTGGCTCTTTCCTCTCTTCTGCCTTGAAATCCATACTTAGCATCAATTCTAGGAGAGAAGGTAAGAGGGGGATGGTGGAGGGGGTGGAGGGGGAAGAAAGAGAAGAGAAGAAGAGAAGAGAAGAGAAGAGAAGAGAAGAGAAGAGAAGAGAAGAGAAGAGAAGAGAAGAGAAGAGAAGAGAAGAGAAGAGAAGAGAAGAGAAGAGAAGAGAAGAGAAGAGAAGAGAAGAGAAGAGAAGAGAAGAGAAGAGAAGAGAAGAGAAGAGAAGAGAAGAGAAGAAGAGAAGAGAAGAAAAGAGAAGAAAAGAAAAGAAAAGAGAAGAGAAAAAAGAAGAGAAAACACGTGGACTTTGGACTCAGAGAACCCGTGTTCAAATCTTACCCTTAAAATTCACTCTTGTGAGTCTTAATTTTGTCATCTATACAATGAGGACATTGGATTGGATGGTCACTGGGGTCATTCCAACTTTAGCATTATGAACTAATGCTTTTTCCACCATTATTCCTTAGCCCCATTATCCTTGGAAGGAAAAATAGAAATTCTTAATTTTTTTCACCCTACTTCCATTCTACTCTCTTTCTCTCTTGTCTCTCTTTTCTCTCCACTTTGGTTTATATCTCTTTGTCTCTGCCTCTGTCTCTCCTTTCTATCTCTCTCTGCTTTGCCTGCTTGTGCCTCTTCTTCTCTGTCTCTGTCTCTGTCTGCTTTCTATCTCTCTCTGTATCTATTTGTCTCTCTCTCATCCCTTCTATTCGTTTTATTCCAATTTCCCAGTGGAGGAGCTGAATGGAGAGGAAGGGAGAACGGAGAATGGGGAAAATAGGCATTTCTTAGTCATAGCCACTATATATCAGAAAATCATCTTGTTCTGTTATTCTCTCAGTTAATCAACAAGCATTTATTAAGCACCTGCTGAATGCTGAGCACTGTGTTAAGTATCGAGGATAAAAAGACAAAAGGTAAAATAGCTCTTTCCTTCAGAGAGTTTACATTCTAAGTCTCTCAGGCTCTTTTCCATCACTTGCTCACCATACTGGGTGCCCAGGTTTGAAGGGGAGGGGGGGTTCGCTGAAACAGCTAACCCATCTGACATTCCTCATAAGCCAGACTCCAGTCTCCCAGAACTGTGCAAGTCAAGATTCAGGCACCCAGGAATAGTGGGAATCGTCCTGCTCTGGCAGGCCAAGGTGAGCCCTGAAGCTCTCCTCAGGAGAAGCAGCTCCAGGCAGAAGCCAAGCCAGGTGGCTCAGGTGAAAGGACCAAGAAGCTCTTCTCTTCACTTGCATGGACTTGCCTGACAAGAGCAGCATCTGTCCTTCCCCTCTCGTCTGACTTTAATCTCACTGAGGGGAATTAAGAAAGGTGTAAACACAGCTTCTCTAGCTGCAAGCCCTGGCAGAGACCATGAATGAAAGAATAAGAGAGAGAGGAAAGAGAGGGGAAAACAGAGGAAGGGAAAAGAGGAGAGAGGAAGCATGCCAACAAGAGACAAATTTGGGGGTCAGTGGGTCAGAGAAAAAGAGTGGAAAAGCATGTAAGAGAACAAGAAAAATGTGGCATCTCCCTCCACAAAAATCTAGTATAGTCCCTTGAACATGGAAAAGATGAGGGTCCCAGAATTCCAGCATAATAATTATTACTATTATAATAGCTGGCAGGCATATAGTATTCTCAGAGTTGCAAAGCACTTTACATACATTATCTACAGTACTGGAGATGAAAGACCTGAGAAAGACTACAGATAAATTGTGGAACTGAATTGGAGAAGGTAAAGGATTATTGTCACAACAAACCAGATTCAAATCCAACCAGCAGAAGCTGGGCAAGGCATGGGGAAAGGGAGGAAAAGAATAGGATTAGACTTAAACAAGGGCACAGAGACAGAAAAGTACAAGGTGTGTAAGAAGCAAAAGGTAGAAAGGAACCCTTTTGGTTGGGGGCAATAGAAGACAATAAGGAATTTGTACGAGTTAAAATTGGAAAGGCAGGATGGTACTAGATTTTGGAAAGCATATAAGGCCAGACTGAAGAATTTAAACTTTACCCTTTGTTTGTTTGATCAGTGTTTGTTGTGTTTCAGATTTCTCTCCTTGCCCACAAGCCATCAGGAGATCTCGCTGATGTTCTTCCATATATCTACCTCCTTTTCATACATTTAAATAATTTTTTAAAAATTAGCTTTGGATTACACAACAACCCTGACAAAACAGGTATCATTAATCCTTGTTTTACAGGCTAGGAAACTGAGGCCCAGAGAAGCTAAATGACTTTCCCAAGATTAGATGGGTAGGAAGTAGAAGGTCCAGGAGTAGAACCCAAGTCTTCAGTTCAGTGGGTTTCAAAGTTACTCCTAAAATTCTAATTCAGTTGCCTAATTTGTAGTTGACAACTGGGTCTTTCCATACTCTTGGGGTTTCTCTGTTCTCTTTGACTGGGCTTTCCATTCATTCTTTTTAAAGTTTTTTCTTTTCCTTCAACATTTTCCCATTCTATTTAGTCATGCAAGGGATTTTCCCCCCCACAATTGCCTGGTGTTTCCGACCCTTAGTATAAGCTTTTCCTAAGCTTCAAATGAAGTGTTTTAGAATTGTCTACAAGCCTCTTCTAGGCTGTTGGTTATTAAAATTTTTACCTTTCAATTTTCTTCAAAACTAGTGCTCACATCTTGTCTTGCCTCTCTTTTCTAAAATTGGGTAACTGCATGTTGACGGATTTGGGAGGAGTTCCCCTTTCTCACTAAGATGTTGAATCTAATTGTGTCTCATTCGCTATTCCTTAGTGACTCATCCCCAGTCACTTATTGAACCAGTTCCTATTTATCAGTCAGGCTTAAGTCCCAGATATTTCCTCTCCACATGGCTAACTGGGCAGGGAAGCAGTCATTTCTCCTCTCTAAAAACCTCACCTCCATCTCTCCTCCTGATGAGGCATTCTGCCAATCTGTGTAGAGGTAAAGCCCCACTATAATTACCTGGTCTGATTTTACTGCCTCCCCAATTTCACCATAGACACATAAATTCAGCAACCAACTTGCTTGAGGAAAGGATGTGCTGTACCATGTCACTTGGTAAGAGAAGAAGTGCTTCTCTCTTTTAATTTCTTAAAATGTATCACTTCCAGAGTCAGTGAAGCCTTCCCAAATATGCCCAGTTATTAGTACTCTCTTTCTCTTCTACTTACCTTGTATTTACTTGACTGTATACATATTTTATCTGCCACCACTCCACTCAAAAAGAATGGAAGTAATTTGAAGACAAGAAGAGTTTTATTTTCTTATTTGTGGCCATCACATCCAGCAAAGCATCTTGTGCATATTAATTAAAGACTTAATGTTTCTTGAATTTCATTTTGTAAAGTTCAACTTGGAACTAAGTCATTCTACCTGATCCAATTCAACTTAAATATTTGGTGAAAAATAATTGAAACTCAATGCTGTGAAATTACAATGATCTGCTACCCAACCCCTGACATAAAGGTGATGAACTCAAGAGTGCAGATTGAGACACATGTTTTCCAGATATGGTCAATGCAGAAATTTGTTTTGCTTTACTAGGTATATTTCTTTAAAGGTTTTTGTATTTCTTTTTTTGGCAATAGAGGAAAGGAAGTGAAGATAGAAAACAGATTTTTGTTCGTTTAAATTTTTTAAATTATAACCACCATGATTGTCAATCAATAAACATTAGGTACCTACTATGTGCTAAGCTCTGGGCATACCAAAAAAAAAAAAAAAAGACAAACATATAGTGCTTGCCCTCAAGGAGCTCACATTCTCCTGGGGGAAACAAAAAGCAAACAAATAAGGACAAACAGGTTATATACAAGATAATTAGGAAATAAGAAAGAAAAGGCCCTAGAATTAAGATAAATTGAAAAAGGCTTCATGTTGAAGATTGGATTTTAGTTGGGACTTAAAGGAAGCCAGGGAAGCCCCTAAGCAAGATGAGAAAGGTGAGCTTTCTGGGGATGAGGGACAGTTAAAGGATTACTCCCACCTGAGAGATGGAATGACTTATTTAAGGAAAAACAAGGAAGCCAGTATCACTGGATTGAAGAAAAATGTTGTAAGGAGGAGGAGTAAGATATAAAAAGCCTGGAAAGATAGGAGGAAGCTCGGTTATAAAGGGCTTTGAACACCAAACAGTATTTTGTATTTAATCCTAGAAGTGATGGAGAGTCTTAAATCTATCGATCTGGGGAGGGATGGGACAGGGGATGACCTAGATGGATCTGCACTTCAAAAAAGTCACTTTGGTGGCTGAAAGGAATATGACTTGGAGTAAGGAGAACCCTAAAACAAGCAGATCTGCCAACAGACTATTGTAATGGTCTGGGTGTGAGGTAATGATGGATTGCACCAGAATGTGAACAGTGTCAGAGGAGAGAAGGAAGCATATTCAAAAGATGTTACAAAGATGAAATCAATAGGCCTTGGTAATAGATTGGAAATGGGGGATGAGAGATAGTGAGGAATCCAGAATATCTAAGCTGTGAACCTGAACATTTATCCTGGAGGATAAATTTCCCTCAATAATGACGGGGAAAGTAGGAGGTAGGGAAGATGTAGGGGGAAAGATAACAAATTTGGTTTTGGCCATGCCATGTTAAGTCTAAGTTGTCTACTGGACATCCAGTTTGAGATAGCTGAAAGGCAGTTGGAGATATACAATTGCTAGTCAACATAGAGGTTGGAGCAGAAGAGATAGATTGAAAATAGTCAGTATGGCATTTAAATCCATGAGAGCTAATGAAATCACCAAATGAAGTAATATAGACAAGAGGGCCCAGGATAGAACCCTGTGGGACATCTCCTTTGTTAGATAAGGATCCAGCAAAGGAGCCTGAGAGAGAGAGAGAGAGAGAAAAGATAGGTGGGAAGAGAACCAGGAAAGAACAGTGTCCAAAAAAACCCAAAGAGAAGAGAACATCATGAAGGAGAAGATCAACAATATCAAAAGCTGCAGAGAGGTTGAGAAGAATGAGAACTGAGAAAAGACCACTAGATTTGGCAATTAAAGAAATCACTGATAACTTTGGAGAAAGCAGTTTTGGTGGAAATATGAGGTCAGAAGAAAGTAGGGATGCAGTGAGAGGAGAAAAAGTGGAGGCCCCTATCATAAATGGCCTTTTTAAAGAGTTAAACCACAAAAGTCAAAAGAAATATAGGACAATAGAGGAAATGGAAGGATCAAGTGAGGGTTTTCAGATGGAGAAGACATGTTTGTATGTATCAGTGAAGGAGCCAGTAGAGAGGCAGAGACTGAAAATACATAAAAGAGTGGGTATGACAAAGGGGGCAATCTAATGGAGGAGACAGGATAGAATGTGATCGCTTGAGCAGATAGAGGATTTAGTCTTAATTAGGAGTCATGTAAAATAGGGATGAAGAAGGAGATTGGCCCCAAAAAATAGATATGAAAATGTACCTTCCTCCCTACTTTGCAGCAAGGAAATACTATGTGTGTAGAATACTTACATAATATCCGACTTCAGTGAGATGTGCATTGGTTTTTCTTTCTCTTTTTTATTCTTTGTTTTAAGGGATAGCTTTGTGAAAGGCAGAGGTATATATCAGAATATGAAGATGATATAAAAACAAAAGATCTCAACAAAAATTGAAAAATAGCCAGTATTTGCTGATTATCTGATATGAGGCTTAGCACTGAGGGAGATAAGATAAACCAAAACTTTTCTTGGCAGAAGTCTAAGAAGTTTACAGTCTTCTTGAGAAGATGTACCTATAGGAAACAATTGGATAAAATAAGGCACAACATACTTGCTTCAGAACTTCAAAGCACTGATGAAGATTTCAACTTCTCCATACCTTAGTGGTGACAAAAAAAAAAAAGTCCTTTCCTGATGGAGGTCCATCTTCTGATAGTGAGCCATTCTGAATTCAACTAGGTTATCCCCTGGATTGTGATGGATGGAGTCAATTCAAAATGGCTCACAGGAGCCAGTTCTTAAATTTCCAGTGCAAGCATTCATACTGTGCCACATAGCAGTGTCTGGCTTATTGTTTAGATTGTCTAGATTTAAGAAAGTAATGGAGAAAATGTTAATGATTCAGATTAAAAGTAAAAGTATGTCCTTCAGACACTTTTTTCCCCAGCAAACTAAATGTTAAACATTTACCAGCCCACCCTTGGTTGGTCCTCAGACAAAAAAACATAGTTTGATGCCTTTTGACATCAAACACCATAACAAAAAGTTTAAAACTTAATCTTAATTCCATGCCTTTCCAACTTGATAAGACCTGCCTTTGCTTACACTTGACTGGCATAGTCTTCAAGAACCCAGAGTCACCTCTATATCACAATGAGGTACTGAAGGAGGGCTTAGTGGAGGGTCATGCTACATCAGTGCTAAAATATGTGCTATGGACATTAATCAGTTAAATTAATTAATTAACAATAAAAATTTGCTCCAGAAACAATGCTGGAATGCAAATAATAAAGAAGAAATGGTTTCTTCTTCCAAGAAATTTCCATCCTTTCCAGGGAGACCACATACACACATATGAGTATACACAAATTCAAGGTAATTTTAGGGAGGGGGAAAGGACTAGCATCTGGGGGAAGGGGGGAAGAGTGTGATAGAAAAAGTCTCATGTAGGAAGGGATGTATGAACTAGGCTTTGAAGAAAACTAGAGAGTCTAAGAAGCAAAGGTTAAAAAAAAAGGAGCACATTCCAGTCATAGAGGACAACCTGTACAAAAGATGGAAGTTGAAAGTCATGTGTGAGGATCAGCAAAATGTACTGTCTGTCTGTACAGTAAAGTTTAAAGGACAAAAGGTACATTAAGGCTGAAAAGGTAGACCAGAGACAGGTTGGAAAGGAATTTAAATGTCCACAGAACTGTTTGGACTTGATTCCAGAGGCAATAAGAGCTTCTTGGTGATGGGCAGAGGGTAGCTAGGTGGTATAGTTGATAGAGTACCAGGTGTGGAGTCAAGAAGACTCATCTTCCTGAGTTCAAACCTGGCCTCAGACATTTACTATATGACCCTGGGCAAGTCACCTTACCCTGTGTACCTCAGTTTCCTCATATGTCAAATGACATGGAAAAGGAAATGGCAAACCACTGCAGTATCTTTATCAAGAAAATCCCAAATAAGGTCAAGAAGAATCAGATATGACTGAAACAAATCAGCAACAACACAACAACAACAAGGGCTATGACAAGGGATTGAACAGTCTGGCACAATCTTGGTAAGGAGAGAGAAAAGAAGAGATAGGAGGATGATTACAGAAGTAGAATCAAAGATTTGCATTGATCTTTTGGAGCAATCTGCTGTATATATGTAGTAAAACTAAGTGGGAAATCAAGAAAGAGTCTGAGACTGGAAACCTGGATGATTGTAGAAGGGTGGTATACTTCACAGAGCCCGGGAGGTTCAGAAGATGAAGGGGGAGATTTTCAGAGGAGGAGGATGATGATTTTTGTTTTAGACATACTGAACTTGAGATACCTATAGAATATAGAAATATGTATGGCATGAAAACACTGATATAACCTATATCAGACTATTTACTGTCTTGATGTGGGAGGAAAGGAGGGAGAGAGAGATCTGAATCACAAAATGTCAGAGAATAATTGTCAGAAATTGTTTCTTTGTGTAAATGAAAATAAAATTTAATAATAAATAAATAAAAGAGATACCTATGGGATATATAGTTCTAAATATCTAGCAAATGGTGATATGCGACTGGAATTCAGGATGAAGACTTGACCCAGTATATAGATCTAGAAGTCAGCTGTATAGAGCTGGGAATTTGAATCCATGGGAACTGATGAGGTCATGGAGAGAGAATGTAGAAAAAGAAGAGAAGGTCTAGGATAAAGCCTTGGAGTACACAGAGTTAGAGGTGGGATATGGATGATGATTCAGCAAAGGAGACTGAGAAGTAGCCAGACAAATAGATTTAGAACCAAGAGAGAGGGGAAAAAAACCCCAGAGAGGAGAGAGTAGTCAATCAAATGCTATAGAAAGGTCAAGAAGGATGAAGACTGAGAAAGAGATGCTGAATTTGACAATTAAGATCTCATTGGTAAGTCTGGAGACAACCATTTCCATTGAATGATAAGGTTGAAAGCTGGACTACAAGGGGTTGAGAAGTGAGTGAATGAGAGGGGAGGAGACGTTAACAAATATAGACAGCTTTTCCCTAGGAGTTTCACTGTGAAAGGGAGGCGAAATATAGGATGATAGGTGAGGGTGGGGTGATAGGAGAGATGGTGAGGGTTTTTAAGGGTGGGGGAGATTTAAGCATGTCTGTAAGCCAGGAATGAACCAATAATACAAAAGGAGAGACTGAAGATCAGAGGAGAGATGGATGGTTGTGGGGGTAATCTGCTCCAGGACACTGGAGGTATTGAGGATATTTTTTAAGTGGTTGTTGTTAATGAGAAGGTCCATCTTTTCATCGGTGACTAAAGGAAGAGATAATAGGGGATGATGTCAAAGTGGTTGGATCACAGAGTACAAAAGAGAGTGAGTGAAATTCAATGAGGTTGGAAAGACACAAGTTAGAGTAAATTTGTAGAGGGCTTAAAAAAGGAGTTTATATTTTGTTATAAAGGTATTATAAGGGGGCAGATGGGTGACTCAGTGGATTGAGAGCCAGGTCTAGAGATGGGAGGTCCTGGGTTCAAATCTGAACTCAGATACTTCCCAGCTGTGTGACCCTCAGCAAGTCACTTAACCCTCATTGCCTAGCCCTTACCGCTCTTCTGTCTTAGAACAAATACACAGAATTGATTCTAAGACAGATGGTAAGGGGTTTTTTAAATAATAATAATAAAATTTAAAATTTTTATTAAATAAAGGAGTTATGAGCCCACTGGAGTTGTTGGGGTTGTTGTTGATCAGAGCTATGCTTAAGAAAAATCCCTTCGGCAGCAAGATAGACTGGAGTAGAGAGAGACTTGAGTCAGGAAGGCCAATCAAGAGGCTGCTGAAATAGTCTAACCTAAAAGTATGAGGACCTGAATAAAAGTGATGGCTATGTGAGCAGAGAGAGGGGGTGAGACACAAGAGATGTTGTGGAGGTAGACAAAGCAAGATTCTGCAACTTATTGAATATGTAGGGTGGGAGAGTGGGAAGAGATGAAGATAATATGGTTACATACATGGAAGAATGGAAGGAAGGTAGTGCTTTTGATGGAAAAAAAAAGAGGAATCTCAAAGACAGAAGGTGTTAGGAGGAAAGATAAAGTTTTGGATGTATTGAGTTTGAAACATTCTAGCAACATCCCATCAATATATCTAATAGGCAATTGGTAGCATTGGAATGAAGAATAAGGGAGAAACACACCAGATACACAGATCTTCGTGAGTAATATTCATAGAGATGATAATTAAGCCCACAGGAACCGATGATGTCACCAAGTGAAGATGTATAAAAGGAGAAAAGCCTAACAGAATCTTGGGCTATATCCATAGTTAATATGGATGATGACTCAGCAAAGGTGTTAGAGAAGAAGCATTCAGACAGGTAGGAGAACCAGTAAGGAGCAGCATCACAAAACTCCAAGAGGAAAGTATCTCAGAGGAAAGGATGGTCAATAATGTTAAATGAAGCAGAAAGTAGAGAAGGATGTGTACTGAGAAAAGACTCAGATTTGTCAGTTAAGTGAACACCTAGGGCAGGCAACAAGGTGGCTCAGTGGATTGAGAGCCAGGTCTAGAGATGGGAAGTCCTGGGTTCAAATGTGATCTCAGACATTTCCCGTGTGACCCTGGGCAAGTCACTAAACTCCAATGCCTAGCCCTTACCATTCTTCAGCCTTGAAACTGATACTTAGTATTGATTCTAAGATGGAAGGGTAAGGGTTTAAAAAAAAAAAGAAAACATTGTAACTTTAGAGAGAAAAGTTTTAGTTGAGTGATAAGATAAAAAGCCAAATTACAAAGGGTTGAGGGGTAAAAGAAATGGAATCAGGGAATGTAGATAGCTTTTTTCAAGGTGTCTGGATGAGAAGGAGAAGAAAGAAGTAGGAAGGCTTGAAGAAATGAAAAGCAGGATGTCATGAAGACTTTTTGAAGATGAGGAAGACTTGAACATTAGGAAAGAAATTTATAGATAGGAAGAGGTTGTAAATTTGTGACAAAGACATAGAGAGGATGATGGAGGTTGAAATCTGCTGAAGAAGAAGGAATCAACAGTCCATATGGGGGGTTGACAAAGTTTGAGGACTTTTTCTAGCACTGTCAGCAGTAGAGGAGGAAGGGGATAGTTGCAGCAAATCCAGAACTGAGGATTGGCAAAGTATTATCAGCAACAGAACAAAGTGGCAAAGTATTCAAGAGGAGAATATAGGATCAAGTTAAACTGGTAAAATATATGGGCCAATAGGGACAAATAGGTGGCTCAGTATATGGAAAGCCAGGTTTAGAGACAGGTGGTCCTAGGTTCAAATCTGTCTTCAGATATGTCCTAGTTGTGTGACCCTGAAAAAGTCACTTAACTCCGTTGCCTAGCCCTTACTGCCCTTCTGCCTTAGAAAAAATATACAGTTAGGAAGGAAGGAAAGAAGGAAGGAAGGAAGGAAGGAAGGAAGGAAGGAAGGAAGGAAGGAAGGAAGGAAGGAAGGAAGGAAGGAAGGAAGGAAGGAAGGAAGGAAGGAAGGAAGGAAGGAAGGAAGGAAGGAAGGAAGGAAGGAAGGAAGGAAGGAAGGAAGGAAGGAAGGAAGGAAGGAAGGAAGGAAGGAAGGAAGGAAGGAAGGAAGGAAGGAAGGAAGGAAGGAAGGAAGGAAGGAAGGAAGGAAGGAAGGAAGAGAGGGAAGGATGGAAGAAGGAAAAGAAGGAAGGAAATCATCTAATCTAACTCTTTAATTTTATAGATGAAAAAGTTAGGCCCAGAGAAAGGAAAGGATTTGATCAAGGTCAGATTTCAGTTAGAAGGAAAGCCTAGACCATAGTCACATCTCTCCCCTCTCCATTCAATGCTCTTTTGCCACATTACCTTGTTTCTACTTGTACTCAGTGAGTTCATTTTCTTGGTTATATGTTTATGGTGTTTGACTCTCCCAAAAGGTCAATGTGAATATCAATAGACATTTACCACAGTGGGAAAAAGGGAAGTTGACAGCATATCTGGAGCAAGGGGGGAAAGGTAGTGACTGAATGAAGAAAGAGGAAATAAGAAAAAGAAGCACTAAAGGACCCCAGTGGATAACAGTAAAGATTCACCATAGCTACAAATATCTTGTACTTCCAGAGCAAAGCACTTAGGATCATGGAGAAATATTAGAAACCATTCAGTCCAAACCCTTCATTTTAACAGATGAAACAACTGAGGCTCAGAGAGGTTAGGTGACTTTCCACAAGTACACAATACACAATAAGCAACAGAACCAAAACTGAAACCTAGGTTTTTTCATTCTAAATCCCATGCTGTACCTACTTCACAACACTGCTTCATTTTAATTAGAAAGCCAGAAATAGGGCCCCTTCTCCCTCAGAAAACAGCCTACTTCACTGTTGAACAACTTTAACTTTTAGGTTTTCCATTACAGCCATCCAAGAACTGTACCTCTGGATCCTACTCCCACCCTTGTTCCTAGTTCTGCCCTCTGAAGCCAAGCAGAACAAAACTAATTGTTGGTGCACATGGGGGTCCTTCAAATACTTGAAGATAGCTTTCATAACCCCCCGGTTTTTTCTTCTCTAGGCTAACCATCCCCAAGTCTTTCAACCAATCTTTATACATAGTCTCTATCCCTCTCACCATTCTGATGTCCCTCCTCTAGATAGATTCCAATGTGGTCTTTTATGTTTTGTTTTCTTTTGTTTTCACCATGATAATTCATCAGATGAAAGCAGGGACTTTGTCATGTCTGTCCAGAGGCAAGAATATATTAGCATAGCCCAGAGCCCCTTCAAAGAACTATCCTTTTGGTTAATCCAATAGTTATTCTTGGCCATACTAATATATCACCCTTTTAAGGTTTACAGAGTTCTTTTCTTACAATGACACTGTGGCTACAGAGTATACATATTATCATCCCCATCTTACAGGTTAGGAAATTGAGTCTTGGGGAGGTTAAGTGATTTGACAAAGAAGGCCTAGACTGTGGTAAAACTGAGTCATAAACCTAGCTAACTCTAAATCTAGTGCCCTTTCGGCTACACCTGCTGCTTCTCCAGTATCAACTCCATCATCCAGGTCTAAACTAGGAAAACCTTTTAAGGAACCCTTGCTATCTGCTTGCCTTATTCTTCTATACTTCCCAGTATAAACCATCCATCTTAGCTGGGGCTAGTCTCATCACTGTCCTCAGAAAATTCTTAGCATATTATTTCTCCCTCCTGCTGGATTTCCCTCCCCCTTTCTCTCTGTGTTATTCAAGCCCTATTCTTTCCTCAAGGATAAACTCAAGTCCCATCTGCTCCAGAATACCTTCTTCAACTATTGCAACCCTCAACAATCTCCTTTCACTGAATTCCCATAACACTTAGTGTCTGTACCAATCCTTTTGTTGCTTACTCTCCAACCATACCATCTTGCCACTGTTTCCTGTGGCATATCTTATCTCCCCAACAACAGAGTAAATTCCATAAGGTTATGAAACATGCTTTTGCATTCCCCACATCACCTTGCACATAAATGCTCAATAAGTAGTAATTGAATTGAGGCTAGGTGTAAATTATATGGTCTCCATAGAGATTCCCTCTCCCCTGCCCAGTCCAAAAATTCTATAATTCTGTTCCCTAAAACTAATCTCCCTACCATCAACCCTTAAACCATCAGTTTTGCCAAAAATGATTTTATTTTCATCATATCCATATCCTCTGATATGGGCAGGAAGAGAGAAGCAATGAGGTATATTGGAAAGAATTGATATGAATCAGGGGTCCTGAGTCTGCCACCAGCTCTCTCTGTAACCTTGAGCAAGTCATTCACTTCCTGAGCCTCAGCAGGATTTACACGGTGTCTAACTCTGGCATTTTATGCGCTATATACTATTCTAAGATCTTGACCAAGTCACTCAGTCTTGTTAGTCCTGTGAGTTTAAAAGGCAGGGTCCATTACAACCACCTCTCTCTTAACCAGTACCAGGAACAACATAAGAGATTTCATTCTGGTTTTTCCCCCTTTAAGGAAAGAAAAAAAAGGAAAGTCTTTTTGAAATAACAAAAGTCGAACTTTTAGATGGAGCCTGTGTAACAGAATTTAAACCTGGGAGAAGGTATTTTTGTTGCTACTGTTGTCTTTGGGGATTTTTTTTTTTTTGAGAGCATGGAAGGGGAAAATTTTGAAGTCTAATAGGAACACAGCCGCAGCAGCTGGACAAATAGGAGGAACATTGTGTTGTGTGTGCTTTCAGGCAAGGGACTAAAGATGAGCTGACATGTTTTTTCTAAGTTCAGGGAGAAATAAGGCTAGGAATAGAGTCCCTGATCTACATCATTTCCACACCAAACACAGCACATTTATTTTCTTCTTTTTTTTTAATGGGAAAAAAATAAGCCTGTTCAGTGGATAACCTGATGGGGGCAATCCCAGTTCCCAGGACACTAGATTTTCCTTCCTGTGCCCTCTTCCTCCTCCTCTTTGTTTCCTGCTTCCTGGATCACGAGCACCTCAGTGCACCCAGGCACACACACACACACACACACACACACACACACACACACACACACACACACACACACACACACACACACAGTCTCCCTGTCAAGTTCCTGGCTGATCCGGAGGGACATGTGTCGGGGAGATGGCAACTTCGCCATCCAACTGCTCTTCCCCGGGGCCTCAGGATCTGCGGTAACCATAGAAACAGCAGCCAATCCAGGGGCTCTGCGGCCAGCAGGGGCGGAGACAGACCACTTAGACACACACAGGTAGGAACAGGAAAGGAAGGCTTTTCCATCGCGCCACCCAGCAGCCCACATTAGGATGGGAATTGCTGCCTGCCGGGATTCTACAAACAGACACTCAGAGAGGTCAGAAAACTTTCCTTTACTTGCAGCAGGTACCTTCCGCCCTAAGTGGCCAAAAGCACCATCCTAAGCCTTACATTTCCAAAGTCAAGAGCTTGTGCATTTCCTTCTTCCTGAGACCTCTACATACACCTTACTGTGGGTACCACAATTGTTGAAACTGTCTTTCAATTCTACATTTTATCAGCAACTGTCTCCCACTCATAGGTTGGAAACTAAGATCTGGAAGGTACTTGAAAAACCATCACATCCAATCTCACCCACTTATTTAACAGAAACAAAATCTAAGGGCCAGAGAGAGAGTGATTAGCCCAAAATCACACTGCTAATTAGTTGCAGATCTAACAGTGGAATCTAGGTATCCTGAACCCTGGGCCCTCCCAGAGTCCAGGGCTCTCTGCTACACTACATATTGTCTCATCTATGTCAACCCTGCCTTCCCAACTACTTCCCAACTTCCCAATATCTTTGAGAGTATATACCAAAAGATACTTTTGCATCATCTCCCAGCCTAGCACCCAGCACAGAACTATTCCATGTAAATAGTAGTTCATTAAATAATAGGTGCTCCAAAAGGCTGATGAAGAAATGTGGATCTTTTCCAACTTTTTAAAAAGTTATTTGGGGTTCTTTATTTAAGTGGCTCAAAATGGTACAACCAATCACACAGAATTGTGGATTCCTCAAAGCCTAGCACAGAATTAGATAATAAATCAGTAATAGCTGGTTTTTATTTAGCATTTTGTTTATAAAATATTATCATGATTTTTTGTTCTCTTCCCCAAAACCTTATGAAATAAGTCATGCAAATATTACTATTCCCATTTTACAGATAAGGAAACCAAGGCTCCCAGAGATTAAGTAATTTGCCCAAGGGCAGTTGAGTCATACCTGGGACCTCTAAATTCAAATCCAATTCTCTTGACTCTGGGTCTCAAATATTGTTTGATTAATCAGTTTTCCAGATGCTTGCAAACTGGCAACCCATGATGCCCCCTTTTTTTCTTTCTAATACCAAGAAAAGTTCAGCCTTCTTCTGTCTCCTCAGTCTCTCCTTCACCACTTCTGATCTCCCACTCCCCAGGCTGAGCCAACTGGTCTTTCAAAGTTTCCCCTGAGGGGAGCCTCCAGTTTAAGTAAACCTCTCAGAAAGAAGACTAACTGGTATCTAAGCTCCTTTCTAGCTCTCACATTCTCTAAGCTCACAAGAGAGTCAGATAGCCGATTCACAGCTCTGCTGGGCTTATGGGGCCCTGGGTAAAATGGTGGTTACAGAACCTGTTTGGTAAGTGAACTGGGAAGCAACTTCAGTTCCCAGCCCCCTGAGGCTGAAGGGAGCTGCCTGGCTTCTAATAGACTATTTGCTCAGGGTCACTTTTCACCTAAAGGTTTTGGAACAGTAAGGTTCATTACCCCTCATCTCTAATCCCAAAACAACTCAGGAAATCAAGATTCCAACCAGTTTCTTCATTGCATGAACATTTATTGAGTGTCAACTATGAATACCTAGCCTTGTGTAAAGTGAGCATAGAGAAATAACACAAAGTATTTCACATGGTCCCTGAACTCAGAGTTTAACAATTTAGCTAGAGAGCAAAGATGCATGCTTGAGAAAAACTCAAATAATAATACAATATGCATATGATGAGAACTAAATGATTGGCAAACAAGAAAGGCTACAAGACTTAGTGGCACAAAATGAAAGGGGTCTTTTTCATCACTAGTCATCTAAACTCTCTGGGTTTCATTTTCCTTATATAAAGTATAGATTTTAGTGGAGAATGATGAAATAAATTGTGGCACATAAATATTATGGCATATATCATTTCAAGTAAGACCTGATGAATATGAGTAATTCAGAGAAGCATAGGAAGATTTATATGAACTGATATAGAGTGAAGAACCCGAAAAGCAATACACCGAATGACTATAGATATAGATAAGCAAAAAAGGAAGGGGGAAAAATGAATTATAATGGTCAAAGTGATACCCAGAGAAGAATTGAGAAAACATGACTCCCTCTCCTCACTGAAGAGATAAGGAACTATGGATCTAGAATGCTGCATATATCAAACACAGTTGATGAGTTTTTGCTTTGTTCTTTCTTTTTTATCTTTGTTACAATGAAAAATTACAGGAAGGAGAGGTGGAAGGGAAATATTGATGAATGGTGATAAGGAAAGGCAAAGGATATCAATAAAAATAAGATTTTTTAAGAAACAAGATAAAGGGGTTAGACAAGATGATCACCAAGTTCCTTTTCAGCCCTAAATCCTATGATCCCTGGGTCAGAGTTTACTATGGACTGGGGTAGAGGACAATCAAGGAATGTACTATTCCAGAAGGGTTAGAACTTAAACTGGTTCTTGAATGATAGGTACAATTGATATGGGGAAAAAAAGGAACAAAACTGCAATGCAGAAAAGGAGAACAATATGAGCAAAAAGTGAAAATGCAAAAAGTCTGGGGAAAGTAAGCAAGATGATTTCACAAAAACACTGGAAAGACCTATATGAACTGATACAAAGTGAAATAAGTGGAACCAGGGGAACATTTTACAAAGCAAGAGCAATATTGTACAATGATCAACTGTGAAAGTCTTGACTACTCTCAGCAATATGATAATCCAGGACAATTCTGAAGGACTTATGACAAAGAATGCTATCCACTTCCAGAGAAAGAACTGTTAGAGTCAGAATGCAGTTCAAAGAATACTGTTTTTCACTTTACTTTATTTGTGTTTTTGTTTTGGGGTCTTGGTTTTATATGAGTATTCTTTTACAACAATGACCAATATGGAAATATGTTATTTGATAATGATAATACATGTACAACCCAGATCAGATTGTTTACCAACTCTGGGAGGTGGGGAGGGAAAGGAGAGAGGGATACAATTTGGATTTTATAATTTTGGAAGATATACATTGACAATTGTAATTACAGGTAATGAGAAAAACAAAGTATTTTAAGTAAAAAAGCAAGCAAGCCAGATGAATGCAGGTTCTTGAACCAGTGGTTCCTATTGATAACACGGAGAACATGGGAGTTCTTCCCAACTTTAACCCCTTCTTTTTTCTTCTCTCCAGAATCCCTATTCCCCCACCCATGAAAAATATCAAGGGAGACCATCACCTGACTCAGCTCAGATGTTTGGGAAATTCTTTCTCTAGAACATATTTGGCTATAGTTGGGGTAAAGCTAGGTTTTCTCAGAATCAACTGCCACCATGACAACATTTCAACACAAGAGCATTCTTCTAAAAGACTCCTCTGCCAAAGGAGTCCATGATAACAGAGTTCAACACTCACAACCACTTCATCCCTTTTCTCTAGAGGTCACAAGTTCTGCTTAATAGTCAAGGAATTTGGGCACTAGGATGTGGTTTCCAAGGTTCTAGCCCTCACTGATTTATCCAAGCTACTTTTCATGGCTGGGACCACAGTATGCCCATTTTCAAAATGGAAAAAAAAATCTCCAAGAATTTGTGTGTTTTATATGTGTATTCTACTATAGCACTATTCTAATGCTCCATTTTTAATATATAAGACAAATTCAGAATCCTCCAAAACAGGAATGTATTCTGCACTTCACTTTTAGCAAATATAAGCTAATTAAATTAGAATTTTCATGGGGGAGGCATCTCTTCCAAAGTATACCTTAGGATAATAGATTTAAAACTAGCAGGGACCTTAGAGGCCATCCAACCTCATTATTCAGGTGAAAAACTGAAGCCTCGTTAAGTGACTTATCCAATGGTAATGCCATTACCAGGATTTGAACCCAGGTACTCTTGTAGCAGCTTATTTTTAACCTTCATTCAGCTCTTTCTCATATATCTTCTACATCTAGTCATTCATTAATTCACCTACTCATTCAATAAACATTATTTTTTTGGTTATACATGTATTATCATGCAAAATATATTTCTAGATTGTTCATTTTTCTAAGAGAATAATCATATTAAACCAAAATGCCAAAATAAAAATCCAAATAAAACAAATGAAAAATCTCATGCTTAGATCTGCATTCCAACTCAAGCAATTCTTTCTCTGGAGGTGGATAGCATTCTTTGTTGTAAGTTCCTCAGATCCCTTGTATTGCTGTGAAAGGCTGTCTTTCATAGTTGATTATCTTACAATAATTGTTGTAACTGTATACAATGTTCTCTTGGTTCTGCTTATTTCAGTCTGCATCAGTCCATGAAAATCTTTCCAGCATTTCTTAAGTCAAGAGGGATTTAGAATATTTCTTCACATAATTATTGATAGTTTTGATTTCTTCATCTGAAAACTGTTTATTCATATCTTTTGACCATTTGTCAATTGGAAAATAACTTGTATCAATAAACTTTGTGAAGCACTAGGTGTATTCAGAGTATTGTCTAGGTACTTGGAGAGCTAAAAATTCTAAATAAGACACATTACCTGCCTTCATATAGCTCCCAGTCCAATGAGGATATAAAAGACATCACAAATAATTATACTACACAACTTTGTGGGAGCTGCTAAACAACATCCTATGGAAAGTTGAAGTGGGGAAGATCATTCCTAAATAGAAAAATCAAGGAAAGGCTAATGGAGACCAATTTTAAAGGATAAGTAGGAATTCAATGAGTGAAAGGAAAGGTAGGCTGGAAAAGGAAGTGCATTTGTTGTATAAGAAACAGTGTGAACAAGACAGAGTCAAGAGAGCACAATGTAAGTAAAAAGACCCCTGTGCCTAAAGTACGGTGGGAGGGAGAAAGGTCATGTGTCCCCCGATTGTGGAAGGTACTGAATGCCAGAGAAAGGAATTTGAACCTTATTTGACAGGAAATAGGGAAGCACTGAAGATGCATAGTCTTGTACAATCAAAATTTATATTCATAACAATGACCTTGGAAGTATTGCAAGATCCTGAATCATCACCAAAGATTCTATTAGGACCAAATGTGCCTTGCTTTCTAAAGCAGGAAAGCAAGCCATTGTGTTTTAGGAAGACTTAAGGGACTTCCAGCAGGGCTCAGGCATCACCAGATGAATCTAGGTCCTCAAATGCTCCAGTGTTTTTGTGACTTTATTCTTATTTAACCTCCATCAACCAGAAAATTCTATTCCCCTTTATATTGCTGTTGTTCAGGATTCCAAAAAAGGTCAAACATCAATTAATTTGTGGGATGGCAACTTCTTTTTAAGAATAAACTTTAAAAATTGTACCTACACTTAAAGAAGAGGGAAAAAATGGGTTCTCTCTCTCTTGTTAAGTATTATGTATTTTCAAGAATCTGGTCTCTGTAATCCCTATAAACTGTGAGACAGAGAGAAGACAACCATGTGTAAAGAGCTCAATTAGAGATACAAAAATGTGCCATATTACCATAGACATCTATTAAATACCTAATATGATCAGAATGCTATAGTAGACAGTAGAGGAGAAATATACATTTTAGTAATGATAACAATAATAACTGGTATTTCTATAGGGGGTTAAGATTTGAAAATCACTTTCCAACAGTTATTTCATTTGAGCCCCACAGCAATACTATGAAGAGGATATTGTAGGTATTATTATTCCCATTTTAGAGATGAAGAGACTGAGCTTCAGTGACTCACCTATATCACAATTGGCAAGTGTCAGAAGTGAAATACTTACTAACTGTATAACCAACATAAGGCCCCTGCCCTTGTAAAGCTCATAGTCTAATAAGGATAAGATATACACGATAATTCTCTATCAAAACTTCAAAAGAAGTAGAAGAGCTTCACGGTGAATCCTCCAATGACAGATACAGGCTCAGGAAAAGACTTTCCTTATTACTCTTCTGGTAATGAGACATGGGTAATTGTAATACACTATAATAAAGATAGGCACATTGGAGAGGGGTTTAGGGAGATCTACCAAAGAGATTGTCTAATGCTGACTTGATGTCAAAAAGCTGAGTTTCTCATGACTTCTGTCACTGGCTTGCTGTGAGATTTGTGCTCAAAAACCTTCCATGAAGCCTTCCCAGCTACCTACCAATAGCATTCCTTCCTCTGAACTCCTGAAGAACTTATCTGATTTTTATTGTTAGAACCACCCTCCTCCCAGTCATGCAAACTAGAAAATTTGGGTCATCTTGGATTCTTCTCAGTCCCTCTACCCCTCAGCCAATCAGTTTCCAAATCCTATTATTTTAACCAAGAGGCAGCTAGATGACCCAATGAACAGAGTGCTGGGCTTGGAGCCAGGAAGACTCATCTTTGAGAATTCAAATCTGGCCTCAAACACTTACTAGATGTGTGATCCTGGTCATTTAAACCTGCTTGCCTCAGTTTCTCATCTGAAAAATGATCTGGAGAAGGAAATAGCAAACCACACTAGTATTTTTTGCCAAGAAAACCCCAGATGGGGTCACAAAGAGTTGGACATGACTAAAAAACACCTTAACATTATTTCAGTCACTGCAATCTTTCAGATTTCTTCCCTCTGTCTCTACCTTAGGTTCAGGTTCCCATCACATCTGATGTGCACTACCATTAACAATCCTTTCTCCAGTCCATTCTTCATTCAGATGCCAAAATAATCTTTCTAATTCATAAGCCTAATAACCATGTCACTCCCCTATTCAAAAATCTTCTGTGACTCCCCACATTCTACAGGATCAAAATACAAGTGCTCTAGCTTGGAACTTGAGGCCCTCCTTGAATCTACCTTTCTAGTCTTTTTTCACTCACATTTCCTCACTCTCCTTCGCACACTCCTTATTCTAGCCAAATTGAGCTCTTTTCTACTCTTGGACATCAAGTAGCCTCACTTCTCAGCATTTTCCCAGGCTGGAACCCCCTCATTCTACTCATTCTACATATCACTACCCATTGAAATTCCTCTCTCCCTTTCAGGTCCAAGTCAGCTGTCATATCCTGGATGAAGCCTTCCTGATCCCACCCCAGCCCCAGCCCCAAGCTGAAAGTGATCTCTCACCTCTTCAAAATTCTTATTGCATCTTGTCTGGCTCTATCCTTTACCCCTATGACATTCTACCTTCTATCATAATTATTAATATAGATGATTCCTCTACCTTCCTCATCCTCGTGGGACTGTAAGCTCCTTGAGACAAGAACTGTGTTGTTTCTCAACTTCATACCCCTTGCCACAGAGGATCTGCCCATAGCAAGTGTTCAATAAATCTTTGTTAATTGGATTAGTCAAAAATACGCATTTTACACTGATCATACACTCCCTTGTACTATAGCTATTTATCTTGCCTGTGACAGACAAAGACTGGGTCTCACACATCTTTATACCCCTGTCCCCCATCACGTGCCTTGTAGGAGTAGGTCCTCAATAAATATTTGTTGAGTGAACAAACCTCTATCTGAATACACTAGATTGCTACTAAAGAAGTTCAAGGATTTCAAGCAAGGCTGTCTCCACCACCACATCACTAAGCCTCCTTCCTCTTGCCAACCAGCCATGTATCTCTCAGTGCATTCTACTGAACCTGGCACCATCCCCCCAGGTTTGCACACCCACACAGACCTGCAGCTTCAACCGGTTCCAGAAGCCAGCTTGAAAGCCTGTTCACTCCTCTAGGCAAGATCCCTCTTCTCAACCCCAACAGCACGTGGGAAACCATTCCAGCACATTTGGCTTTCGATGTATTTTTGGTTTCCAGCAACAAATAAAAATAGTTTCAAGGACATGGGGGGGGGGGGGGGAGTAAGGGGGGAAAGGGGGACCCAGTCCCACAAGGTTCCAGGATAAAAACCGAACATGTACAATTCCCCATCTTTTTCCTTTTCTCTCCAAAGGAGCCAGTGCTGATTGGTTGTCTTAGTATTCAAATCTGATTTTGGTAACTCTCTACACCCTCCCCCCAAGCAAATCATATACATAGCACTCTAAAGTTAAAGTTAGCGGCCCCTCAGCCTTAAAAGTAAGTAGTCCAAAGGGCTTTAAAAGACTGCCTGTCCTTTGATCCAGCAATACCACTACTGGGTTTGTACCCCAAAGAGATAATAAGGAAAAACGTTTGTACAAAAATATTCATAACCATACTCTTTGTGGTGACAAAAAACTGGAAAATGAGGGGGTGTCCCTCAGTTGTGGAATGGCTGGACAAATCATAGTATATAATGATGATGGAATACTATTATGCTATAAGGAATGATGAACTGGTGAATTTCTACATGAACTGGAAAAGCCTTCAGGAACTGATGTGGAGAAAATTGAACAGAACCAAGAGAACACAGAAAGTGAAACATTGTGGAATGATCAAATATAATCAACTTTGCTACTATTAGCAATGCAATGATCCAGGACATTTCCAAGGGACTTATGAGAAAGAATGCTATCCACATCCAGAGAAAGAACTGTGGGAGTAGAAAGGCAGAAGAAAGGCATTTGATTTATCACTTATTTACATGGGTATGTGATTTGTGGGTTTGGGTTTTTAAGAGATTATTAAAAATGAATAATATGGAAATAGGTATTGAGTGATATAATTCATGTATAACCCAGTGGAATTGCTTGTTGGTTCCAGGAGAGGGGAGGGAAAAGGGGAGGGAAAGAACATGAATCATGTCACAATGAAAAAATACTTTAAAATTAATTAATAAAAATAAAGTAAGTTGTCAAATGCCTAAATGGTGTGAAACATTATACTTTGCCTAAAAATGTCTAACTTCCTGAAAAAAGGTCTGAAATCTCATCATTCATGATTAATTTCACCAAATCAGAGTCTGAGAGTAACTTTAGAGCTGCCTAGTCCAACCCATAAACAAAAGAAATCCCCATGATACCATATCCAACAAGTGGTCACCCAGTTCAAAGAACCTCCAAGAAAAAGAAATTGATCCACCTTCAAGGTAGCCTGGTCCAATTCTGGAATGGAGTTATTTCTTTGACTCTTGAAAATTAATCTCAGCCCTCCAGCTAAAAGGAATTCCACCTCAAAAATCTGTAGCACTTGAATCTCTCTCTTATTCTCATCATGCTATATTGTATCTAACATGTTTATAGATGACAATTCCTTCCCCTACCCCCTACCCCATTTGATTATACGTTCCTTGAAGCCAAGGACTGTGCTCCTTTTTCTTATTTGTATCCCTGGCATACTGTAGATGTTAGCAGGCTGCATCATAATAATTTTTACATGAGAAACATCATGGCAGGCAAATAAGATCAAAAAAGGAAGAGGACTGGTGAGCTATATATAGATATATTCTTCTAATTCCTCACCTTACATCCTAGAATCAATACTATATTGGTTCCAAGGCAGAAGAGTGGTAAGGACTAGGCAATGGGAGTTGAGTGACTTGCCCAGGGTCACACAGCTAGGAAGTATCTGAGGTCAGATTTGAACCTAGGACCTCCTGTCTCCAGACCTGGCTCTCAATCCACCTAGCTGCCCCCAGATTGGTGATACTATTGAGAGTAATGGATAAACAAAGGTTTATTTGTTTATTTGTTTGGGGTTGGTTTTTTGCAGTAGAGAGAGAATATCATATCAACTATGTGTAGGACTCCTTGCTTGTTGCAATGGTTGCAATGGATAATAGATATTAAGAGGAGTGATTTAAAAAGAGAGGGAGGGAGGGAAGGAAGGAAGGAAGGAAGGAAGGAAGGAAGGAAGGAAGGAAGGAAGGAAGGAAGGAAGGAAGGAAGGAAGGAAGGAAGGAAGGAAGGAAGGAAGGAAGGAAGGAAGGAAGGAAGGAAGGAAGGAAGGAAGGAAGGAAGGAAGGAAGGAAGGAAGGAAGGAAGGAAGGAAGGAAGGAAGGAAGGAAGGAAGGAAGGAAGGAAGGAAGGAAGGAAGGAAGGAAGGATGGAAGGAAGGAAAGAAGGAAGGAAGGAAGGAAGGAAGGAAGGAAGGAAGGAAGGAAGGAAGGAAGGAAGGAAGGAAGGAAGGAAGGAAGGAAGGAAGGAAGGAAGGAAGGAAGGAAGGAAGGAAGGAAGGAAGGAAGGAAGGAAGGAAGGAAGGAAAGGAGGGAGGGAAGGAGTCAATGAAATATTTTTTAAATATGATAGGAAAATATTATTTTTATATGTAACAGGGGAAAAATAAAATATCATTTTAATATACATGATATAGCATCCAGGGTTGCTATAAGAATAAAATAAGGTAATATTTATAAGATATTTTACAAATCTTAAAGCACTATATAAATGCATGCTATTTTTGTTGTTATTCAAAAGAGAACAGAAGAGAATTCAGGAGACACAGACAAGCAGGGCAGCATTGGACCTACTGAATTTAATATATATATATATATATTTTTTATTCCAATAACAAATGTACACATAAGTTTTCCAAAGTTACATGATTCGTGTTGTCTCTCTCATTTGTTCCCTCCCCACTCGCAGAGCTGACAAGTAATTCCTCTGGTTTATACATATATTATCACTCAATACCTATTTCTATTAATATATAGTTTTTAAAAATCTAAGTTGTACATAACAAATATTCAGAGTGTCATCTGCAATCTTCTTTTTCTGTTCTTTGCATAAGGAAATGTTCATGTTTGTTGATGTTTGAGAAATTTAAAACAACTTTTTTTTTTTAAGTTTTGTTTGGAGTTTAGAGAATTAATGGCAACCTTGTTCTGACTACTTGATGACCCTGAGGGATAAATGCTGACGATGGAAGATGATGTTGGGGATCCTGGGAGAAGAGAAACTACAGAGGGATGGAAGGGGAGGGTTGAAGAACTTCCAGACCTTGACAGTTATGCAGAAGGTCAGCTCCTAGAGGTCACAGAGGGGATCCAACCCACAAGCTCTCCATTGTTTCCCAAGGGACAAATATAGCTGCTGAGGAATGCTTCCTCAAACACAAGAACCCTGTCTAGGCATTAAAGCAGGGAGGACCCACAAATTATTCTAACTCCTAATCATTCCTATATAGTCTAACACACAAGGACAGTTGCAGAGCTGCCAAGGTTTCCCTCACCTAGAACGGTCTACTTCCTCTCCCAAAAACTGGAAAGGATAGGGACAGCTAGGTGACTCAGTGGCTAGAGATCCAGGCCTGGAATCAGGAGGACCTGGGTTCAAATCCAGTCTCGGACACTTCCTAGCTGTGTGACCCTGGGTAAGTCACTTAATCCTGTGAAGATAGGATTAACTCTCCCCTTGTCTATTTTTAGCTAAGCAAACCAAGAACTTAAAGTACCCCTACTTGACACTAAGTAAGAGAGTTGGCAAGTCACTTACTAGAGTAAGCTCACACCTCCAAAGGTCACTGCCCCACCTCCTTGGGCTGTGCTAGGCAAATTGAAAGACTGAGATTGGTTCCCGTAAAGTGGGGGAGTGACAGGAAGTAAGGTTAAGAAAATTGCTTTTAAAAGGCCAGCTCCAGAATTCAATCATTCACTCTGCCTCAGTGAGCCAGACTGGAAGGAGGAGACTTTTTCCCTGGATCATTTGGCAGCTTGCTGAGTGAGTAGCTGGCCTTCCTTTCCTGGCTTTTGGAGAAATTGGTTCCAGAGATTCCTGCCTTGGCTTTGGAGGAGGCTGCATTGGTGGAACCCTGACTGAAGACACCATCAGGACTTCCGAATGAGGATTATTGGGAAATCCATGTGGAAATAGAGCCTTAGGGAAGCCCTGCTAGGGCTGAGCCTGGCTTCGCAGAAGGGCTGGTAGGCTTATTAGAATCTGTCTATCTACATGTTTCCACTTTCACTCTTTCCACTTCTTTGTAAATAAAGCTGCTAAAAGTCATTTTGACTTAAGCTGTAATATTTTTAAATTGGTGACCACAATATTACTTTAGAACTTTCATATTAGCATAAAAACCTAAATTTAAATTCTTACAATCCCAATAGCCCAGCCCTTGTCCTTCTTTCTTTGAGTTGTTACTGAAACAGAAGGTAAGATTTAAAAAAAAAAAATAGGAGAGGAGGCTGGGAAGAAAAGATCAAAGGGAAGAAGACTCCTCCTACTCAGGTCAGGCTGAGTAGAGACAGAAAGCAGTCATTCCCAAGGCCACATCTTTCTTAGTCTTCCCCATTCCTATTTCTGGGCTTCAAAGTGACCACTGATTGAGCTCTCTCCATCACTTCCTCTTGACCCATTCTTTCAGTTAAGTACAGTGTGAAAGGAATGCAGAACTTGAAGTCAAAAGATTCTAGCTACAGTGAACAATTTTATTACTCTGGACAAATCACTTGACTTTTCAGGGCCTCTGTTTCTTCTTCTGTAAAATGAGAATACCTGGAATGTCTTCTCAGAGTTCCCTTCCAACTCCAGGTTTGTTTGTTTGTTTGCAGCCTAGAGCAGTGAATGTGAATTTTTATTTCTCCAGAACAACTAGAGAAAGTTGTGCATGTGCACTCTAGTCATGTACAACAGACATTTATTAAATATCTGCCATGGGCAAAACAATGTGCTAGACGCTAAGAGGGATACAGAGTGGAGATCAGAAATTATCCCTACTCTCAAGGAGATGACAGTCTCTAAAGGAAGCAGAACAAACGTACACTATAATAGTACATTACAAGAATGATATTGAGATGATAGAGCTAGAGCTGGAAGAGACCTCAGAAGCCATCCAATTTAATTCCTTTTTTTTCATAGATGAGGGAACTAAGATCCAAGGAGGTTAAGTGACTTGTCCAGGGTCACACAGGGAAGTATTAAACCTAGTATGGTATCATACTTTCTTTTTATTACTAGACTTACAGAGAATAGAGGCATAGTCCCTCATTTCATAGACTAGAATATTGAGACTCCAGAATAAATAATGACAAACCCACACCATGGGGGTGGGAGTGCAACAAAATAGGGGAGTTCTAGCCTGGATGATGTAAACCAGAGGCTTCGTGCACCTTGACACAGCCAGGGGAGCTGTGGAAGCCTGGCAAGAACTTTGAAACATTGGCAAACTGATATACATTAAGCAAATTAAGCTATGGTGATACTATTCTTTGGGTTGGCATCCCAGTCAGTGCAATGTCTCTTCTCCTAAGAGTCAAAGGAATAGATGAGGTGGCCCACGGTTGCAAGATGATCCTACTGGAAACCACAATGATGATTACCTTAGCATGTGGCATTCTTCCATGTTCTGCCCCTCTCCCCACAAGAAAAGGCAAGATTCTCTCCCAAACAAATCAGAAATATCCCACCACCTGGAAATGTTTCAGTGCAGACAGTGCTGACCCCCAAAGAAGTCAAACCCCAAGTGGGCATGAAATGGACTGAAGACATTAATATTTTCATTATGTTCCAGTTCTACATAATAATAAAACTGGAAAGAGAGATTACTAGTTTTATTCTACTTTTTTGTCAAGAGTCCCCTCAGCTCCAAGTTCATAACAACTTACTGCTGATCACTGTAGGGCAATTATATGTAAGAAATGACTTCATTCTTGAGCCTAGATTAGATGAAATAAGCAGTGAAATCAAAGAATGTCTGAAATCTAGAGATTAAAAAAATTGAAAAACTTGATGTCATTGAAAATCCTCCCTATAAACTCCAAAAATTACATGTAGCAGTAGTGATGATGATGGGGGGGGGGGGGGGGGGAGATGATGATAACAGCTGCCATTTATAAAGCATCTTTATACTTACAAAGTACTTTATATATGCTATCTCATCAATACTCACAACGACCTCTGGGTATTTTAAGCCTTACTCTACCCATTTTACAGATGAATAGACTGAGCTCAGAGAAGCAAATTGACTATAATAAGGAATACAGAGGGGAATCAAAACCAATCCTGGCCCTCAAGTCCAAAGACCTGTCTACTACATGCTCCTTTTGCTACTTACTTCCCCAAAGACCCTTGCCCAGCTAGTCAGTGGCCAGGATAATAAGCCTAAAGCTCAGATCTCTTGGTTCCCAGATCAGGGCTCTTTTCACTCCATCATGTGAAGGGTACTTCCCCACCCTGCTCCCTTCCTAAAGCCCCCAAAATAGATTTGTTTCCTGTTTAAATTCCTCTCACCTCAGTTCCATAAATATTCAGTAGGAGCCCAATCCAAACACAAGACTGGTCCTTCAGGAGCTAAGCAACAAGACCTAGAGATACCCACCAGACACCTATTTCTGGCTATGACTTGGTCTAAGCAGAATAAGCAGCCTTCAGCTGTTTCCCTCATTGGCAACCCGCAGCCCAGGCAATGGGAGCCTAACCCCAGCCCAGCCCTCAATGGCACCATTGTTTGCTTGCGTTTGGAACTCAGCTAAGGGAGCCTGGCTCCTTGACATGCCCGAGGGTTTGGGGTCAAGAGCAAACTAGGGACGCCAGCCACCAGAGCTGGGTGGTTGGTGGGGGTGGGAACCAGGCACTAGGGAACTGAATGGATATGAATGCCTCCTAGGAATGGCACTTGGAAGGCAAAGGATCCCAAGGGTGGCACCAAGGGGTAGCAAACGTACAACACAACTCACACACATAACAGATCACACTCAGAAAGAATGTCCTCTGCTTTTTCTCTCCCAACAATGACGTATTTCCCACCATAGCAGGATCCACAGAGACCTGCAGCAGGCCTGGAAGCTGACTGCTCAGTTTAAAACAAAATCACCTTCTCTTCCTAAGATCAGAGGATTTGAAGCTGGAAGGGACCATAGAGGTCATCTAGTCCAACCCTCTCATTTCACAGATATCTGAAGCTTCACCCTGCCTCCCACCAGCACTGAGAGAAAATCTGGGAGATTTAAGCCCATTCATTCATTTGTTCATTCAACAAATATTCACCAAGTGCCAACTGTGGGTGAGGTATAAAGGACAGCAAAAGCAAGATACTCCTTTACTTCATTCAACAACCCTATCTGCACAAAGCTCCTAGCTAAGTACTATGAAGAAGAGGAAATCAATAAGCTTTGAAGTGGTAGTTCCTAGCCCACAATTACTAAATGGTCAAAAAAGCAGTGTAGAAAGTGAGAGGATCAGAGTTCTAATCCCTCCTCTGCCATTTATTGTCTGACCTTGGGCAAACAAATTCACTTCTTTGGACCTCCATTTCCTCATCTATAAAATGAGAGAATTTAACCATGTGACCTCTAAAGTGTGTTACTGCTCTAACTCTAGAATCTTATAGTATGAAGAGAGTTTAAAAATACCTCTCCCCAAATTATTGTTAATCATTTTGAAAAACTGTTCAACCTCAACCTCTCCAGTAATCAAAGGAATACAAATCAAAACAACTTCGATCATCTCACACCCATCAAATTGCCCTCCCCCCAAAAAAGGAATTTTAAAAATGACAAAAAACAGTGTTGGCAGATTGGTAAAAAAAAAAAAAACACTCAATCCTGGGGATTTACAAACTTGTAGAATCTTTTTGGAAAGCAATCTGGAAGCATGCAGTAAAAGTTACAAAAAGAATTCTGTCTTTTGCCTCAATAATTCTATCATTATTGAGATTCTATCCTGAAAGTAATATCAAAAACAAACAAAAAAGCTACCTATTCAAAGATTTCCACCACAGCATTATACATAATTGCAAAAAAAAAAAATTTGAAGTAACCTACAGTAACTGCACAACAATAGGTGAATGGTTAAATAAATTGTGGTGCATTAATGTAATGACCTATTATAATGATATTCAGACCCACAGGAAGGAGGAATCTGGAAAGACCTTTATGAAACAACACAAAGTGAAGAAAACAAAAGTAAAATAATGGAGTACACATCACTTATGGCCAAAGAGGAGGAAAATTGCATGAGAATGAAGGGACAAAGAACTCTAGGAGTTGGAGCACTAAAAGTTTGTGAAACTTTGTTATTACAATGAATTTATTTGAATGAAAATAGTTCCCAAGTTTGATTGGAAGTACTGTTGGCTCTTCAGTGGTGTTTAAGATACTTAATAAAGCAGAAAACAATGAATAGCACAAGAGCCCTAACTGCCAGAAGCTTACACTCTAATCAAGGGAGAAAAGATGAATAGATTGAATGCAATGCCATAAGTACAGAATAGAAATAAAAACGTGGTACACCTTTGGAAAAAATGGAGCAATTTTCTTTCTTTCTATAGAAAGAGAGCTCCATGAAAGTCATTCTTTGATGGATATCTGCCACAAAGAGATGGCCCAAAGGTTATGCCAAAGGAATTCAGACTCTGGCAGGACCTACAAGACTGAAAAAGCTGTGGGCACAAGTTGCACGAGAGATCTCTAGTCTGTCATCCAAAGCCTGACCTTGCTAAACCAAGAGAAGTTCATGAGCAACTGTCATTGGAATGGTAAATGTTTTGGCCATGCTGACTCATAAAGGCCCTCCGCTAAATCATAGAGTCTGCATATGGATAAAGAAATGCTCACAAAGCAAAGTCACTGTCCTTAGAGTGTTGAAATGGAAGTGGGGAGATTCAGGGGGAGATTCAGGGTGAAGAGAAGAGGAGGATGCAAAAATGAGGCTTGAGGCAGACCTTGGAAAGGATAAGAAGAATCTGGAAAAGCAGAAAGGAGAGAGGCATATAATAGGATCTATATGAGCAGATACAGGGAGTAAAATCTCAAGTATTGGGCAAGTCTCCCTTCCCCTTGGTTCATGAAATCTTAAAAAGAGCCCAAGCAAAAGAATGAACTTTCAAAACATATGAGAGAGGAAAACATGATTTACAAAATTACTTCGTTTGATAACAAATACCTACTGAAGTGATTCATCATCCTTCATTTTTTCCACCAAGAAAGGCAATATTGATATAGTGACCAGATTCCTGGGTCCTAAGGCCAGAAAGACATGAGTTCAAATGCCATCTCTAGTTATCTGAGTCTCAGTTTCCTCATCCATAAAATGAGAATGAAAATACCCCTAGACCTACTTCAAAGTGTTGTTGATAGTCTCAAATGAGCTAAAAAGCACTTTGCAAACCTTAAAGTACTGTATGAATGTCAGCTATTATTATTGACCCCCTAAAATCTAGTTCACATGCTGCCTGAAAACTGTCATTTGCCCACGTTTGAGTTCCTGAGTCGTGTTTTGCTTATTGCAAACTCAAGCCAATCTCTTGATAAGTTAAGTTCTCACTTGAGAGGCTGAGGAGCTAGATATTGGGACCAAAATGCTGTCTAGCTACCTCCAAGCCAAGCTACCAAATACCTTTAAAGCAGTTCTCTCTGGAAATGACCTGAAACAGTCACCCCATGTTCAGTGAATCAGAGCACCCACTTTTCTGTCTGAGCTGGAACCAACTCTGTAGCTTTTAACAGTGCAATGAACCAGACCAAGAGAGTTGAAAGTCCACTGCTTCTCTGAGGCCAAAGGGAAATTCTTGCCAGTCCCTCCAATACAAATAGCCCCTGGAAGAACACTGGAGTCCAAACTTCACTAAAAAGATCGTAAGTCCAAAATATGCCCTCTATTAGCCAGAAAAGAAAGAAGCCAGGGTTTTCTTGGACTTAAAAACATCCCAGAAACAGGCAAACACAGCCCAGCAGGAGTCTTATCAAGATAATTTTGTAAACACAGGGCCAACACATAACTCATAACAATTCTCACTGGCACCAGGGCTTAATTTATTGTTCCATGTGAATTCTATGGCATTGTGACTGGACTCCCAGGACAAGCTGGCCCCTCTAAACCAGCACCCAGAGCCTCAAAAGGGCTGTTCTAATAAGCTCCAGAATATTGGTGCCTTCTGAAAGTGAACCCAGATTTCAGTCCATTTTCTATAAATTTTTAATAGCTCCAAGTCTTTTTCCTGGTTCTAACCTCAGGGAAGAAAAATAGCTTTTGGGAAAAATACTTCCGGGTTTGCCAGCAACTACTCTTTACAGTTAGTTTGATGATTTACAAAAATGTAGGTGTCCCTCTTCCCCATTATCATGATCCAATTATTAAGTTTATCCTCTTTGCCCAAGGCAATAGCCATCCTGGCTTCTACAGGGCAAAATCAGGGACCAGCCATATTTTTAATTATTTTCAATGAGTATTTTCTGAAGTTCAAATGGTATAAACATTCATTTATTCATTCAATGTGCTCTGAATAGGCACCTATTATGTGCCAAGCACTATGATAGGCACTAGGGACACGAAGGCAAAAATGAAATAGTCACTGCCTTCAAAGAGCTTATAGTCAATCAGGGGAAACAAAGGTGGTAATAACAAATATTGTAACATTTGTTGTAATTTGTCTGTTAACATGTGTCACCAGAAAAAATAATATAAACTATGAAAGTAGTGAAAACAAAGTAATATGAGGCAAGGGGAGCTAAACATCTGGGGCATCGAAAAGGAAGAGATGCCTGAGCTGAGTCTAAAGTATAGTTCCACTTAGTTCATTTCAATCTAATTTGGGGTTCTCTTCTTGTTCTTGAACTAAACAGGAAAGCTGGTTAGTGTGTGGACTATGCAGAAGGGGATTCCTACTGGAAACTATGACTTCTTGACATTCAGAAGAAGCAGCAGAAAAGAATTAACCAATCAACCAGAGCATTTGTTCAGTAGCTGCCATGTGTTTCACAAGTGCTACCTGACTGATCCTTACGATGCGCCCATGCAGGAGGATTCGAGTGTTCCTGGTGTCCTGGGGGTCTGGCGCATACACGGAGCACCTGGGATGGCATCTCTCCACATGTCCAGGCCAAGGAGCTTGCTTCCAGGGGAATCATGATGACGGCTAAGGACATTCTGTAACTGGTTCCAGTCTGCTAAGCACAGTAGTGAAAGGAGTCTCTTTGATTGGCTACGGAGACATTCAAAAAGATCCATCAACATCAGCCATTTTTATTTTTGCTTCATCTGCTCTTGGAGAACCTCAGAGACTCTTTCCCTTATCTCACGTGGTAAGAGACCATGTCATAAGTTCTTACTCTTAAGCCATATGGCCTGCTAAAAGGACCTTGGGCCTCAGTTTCTGTGTTTGTTCTTTTCCATTCTAGAAGAAAGCAATAGAATTTCTGTGACCTTATAAGTTTGAAAGGTCCAAAAGGAGCCCAGGCCCAGCAGTCACTAAGACAAGGAACTGAGATGCAGCCCTTGGATACAAGCTTTGTGGGATCAATGCTATGTAGGAACTGAGCTAAATCATAAGCTTTCTCCTTTCAGAGACCTAGGTGATACAGGAAAAAACATACCCACCCCTCAAGGTTTGTACTTTGTTCTTGCTATATTTATGATTGCATCGATGCTTGTTCTTTGTTCTTGTATATCTAAGGAAATGTCCCTCTGTACAAATTCATTGATATGAAGTGGTTAAATAGAACTGGATCCTGGCCCTGCCCCATCCCCCACCAAAAAACTAGAGGGAACAGCTAATGAAGGTTCAAGCTGATGGTAGCAGAGAAGAGACCTTGCAAGTTCTCAGAGTACCCCAGAACCCTGAGGAGCAGAATAACAGCCTGGTTCTAGAAGAGTGGGCCAGATCATTCTCATTAAATCATACTTGGATTGCAGAAGGGGAAATAAGACTAGAGAAGTGACATAGTTGGGCCAGAGTCTTGCCAGAATTAAGGGATAAAACCAAGAATAGCTCCTGGTCCCAAGGATATAAAGGACATAAAATAAAACAAAGTGTAGTCAGATATGGCTATGGATTGCTAATCTCTTCAAGATGTATATTCCCTCCTCCAAGGCTTATTGCAACCCATCTAAACCTTTTCATCTTTTGTGATTTTTTCCTTGACCATTCCTCCTACAAGTTTCATGTTTTATATTCAAAAAGCTTCTCTATAGTAATGAATTTTCTGGTGTTGAATAAGGCTAAATCTCAGAATAAAAGCTTGCCCACACTCACTATCCTTATAAGGCTTTCTTCAGTGCAAATTTTGTAATGATGAATAGACCAGGGATTGTGCCTGGTACTGAAGGTACAAAGACAAAAATAGAATAATCTCCAACTTCAAAGAGTTTACATTCTCTTTGGGAAATAATCTAAGGATCATGTAACTATATATTATTTTTGTGGTTGTACCTATCAAGAAATCTTCTGCGATTGTAACATAATTTAAGATTAACCTCATCAAAAAAGAATCTTTAAGACTATGCCTATGTCAAATGCTTTATTGTAACCAACAAACAATATGCCCATAAACCCAGAAGGATCTTTCAGCTCAGTCAGTTGCATGACTGGGGAGATGCTGTCTACTTGAGAAAATTAACTGGCAAAAGCTCCTGGGTTTCTTTTTCACATTTCCAGCAATGATACCCTCAGAATGTTCATAGGACATGTCAATGAAGATTTCCTAGAGATAAGAAAGTAGGCTTATTGGTTAGTCATTGCTGATGATTTCTTGTTCATCCTTTTGTGTGTCTACCTTCTGTGGATTTTTCCATTCTTTCGGTATCATCTTTCTGTTGAGTTATCTTGAAGCCATTCCATGAGTGCCTGTAATTTTATGTTTTCTTCAGCACAGATATCTTCTATCTATACCTGGGCAAATGCAGCTGCTCTTCCTGACATAATCTTCTCAATTACCATTTCTACTTCCTCAAATGTGGTTCCACTGTCACCAAAGACATTCCTAGAACATCAAGGAAATGTTGGCAAATCTGTTCCATTTTACATTGCTTTGTTGTATTCTTTCCAGTTTCATCTACAAATGCTTTGGGGAATACATAATTTTTTAAAACGCTTACCTTCTGCCTTAAAATCAGTACCATCATTTCAAGGCTGTAGCCTGGTAATGGATAGGGTTAAGTGACTTGCCCAGGGTCACATAGCTAGGAAGTGCCTGAGGCCAAATTTGAACTCAAGATCTCCTATCTCCAGTCCCCCTCTCTATTTATTGAGCCATCAATATGCCTCTGGAAATATACAATTTAATTTAATCTCATGCCAAGATTTCTACAAAATGATTGCCAAATGGAAAGACATGGCAGTCAAAGGAATTCCCACAGAGAGTTTACATTCATTTGCAAAATGTTAGAGAAAGATATTACAAAAGATTATGAGCAGTATCTCCTGAAGTCACAGGAAAGGTATAGTCGGAGAAGAGAGGTTATAATGAGTCTTTCACCCAATCAGAAAACAAATTAAACTTGCAGAGCTTCACTATAAACCAAAATATTTGTTTCAATTCTGCAAGCATTTACTTAGTACCTACTATGTGAAAGGCACTATGCTAGGTACTAAGAATACAGAAAGATGAATAAATGACATTCTCTGCCCTCAAGTAACTTCTATTTCCCTTGCCCAGGTTGTATTCCATCACTAGAATATCACCTCTTGTCAACCCTGACTCAAAATCCTTTGTTGTTGTTGTTGCTGTTGTTGTTGTTGTTATTCAGTCACTCTTTGTGACTCCATGAACCATCCCCATGGACCAGGGCTATCCATGGGATTTTCTTGTCAAGGCTACTGGAGTGGTTTGCCATTTCTTCTCCAGTGGATCCTTTTCTCAGACAACCAGAGGTAAAGTGGCTTGTCCAGGGTCAGTCACACAGATAGGAAATATCTGAGGCCAAATTAGAACTCAGGTCTTCTGACCTCAAGTCAAATACTATATCCCCTGAGCCACCTAGCTTCCAAATCCCTACTTCCCTTCAAAGTTCAGCTCAAACAGCACTTTCTATGAGCATCCTGCCTGATACCTATGATTGTTAATACCCCCTCAAATCACCATGTATTCATTTTGTACATAGTTTATATTTACTTAACCATGAACCATGAACAGGTTGTATTTTCCTGGCATACTATAAGCTCCCTTTGGGCAGGAATTGTATCATTTTCCTACTTGCATCCCCAATGCTTGGTACAGAGTAGATACACAATAAGCAAATGGCTGATGATTGCTTGATTGATAAAGAGTATGTGACCTACACAAATAAATTCTCCAGTGTGAAAAGGTCATTGGAGAGATGATGACAGAGTCTTCTAAGAAAAACTGATAAAGAAAATAATGCTTTCATTTGGCAGGATCAGAGAAGCCTTCTTGGAAGACATATAACCTCGGGCCAGGTCTTGAAGGAAGAGAATTATTTCAAGCAGATGAGGAAAGCATGTGTTCTAGTCATGGAAGACAGTTTGTGCAAATGCATTGGTGATTGGATAGGACCTGCAGGATAAGGTCAAGTAACAACTAGCAGTCCAGTTCAACCGAAACTTGAGAATGTGAAAGGGAGTCATGTAAAATAAGGCTAAAAAGGTAAGCTGAAGCCAGATTGTGCAGGACTTGAGTCAAAAAGCATATATTAGTAGTAGACGAAGTCTGGATTTCATCCTATAGGCAATAGAGAGTCACTACCTCTTCTTTTTAGAAGGGGAAATAGCTAATAAGATCTGCAAATGAGGAAGACTATTTTGGCAATTATGTGAAGGACAGATTGGAGAAATGGGAAATTGGAGACACAGAGATCAATGTGAGGACCAAATATTAGAATATTCCAAGAATAAGATAGTAATGGCTTACACTAAGTGTGGGAACAAATGTAAGAAGGAGTGATGGTAGAAATGACCGAATCTGGCAAGTGACTGGATGTGGGATCAGGGTCAGGAAAAGTCAAAGATGAGCCAAATTCTCTAGCCTTAATAACTAGGAAATTGGTGGTATTTTCAATAGAAATAAGAAAGTTAAGAAGAAGGACAAATTTAGAGGTGAGGTGACTAAAACATTGTCCCAGGATACTGAAAATTAGAAGGCGCTGAACAGAACATGTGCTCCAACAGACAGAAATAATTGAGATTAACAACTATTTAGCAAGAATAATTAGCTAAAATAAGAAGTTATCGGACACTTTCTCCTAACACACCCAGGCAAATTCTTCCCAAGCCCAGTCCATGTCCTTTCCTCTAAACCAGAAATGGTCTTCTTAGCAGTGGCCTTATGCTGTTTCAGAGTGGCTAACCATGGGAGTCTATGTCAAATCTTTGACTCTGCCTGCACAAAGCACAAAGTCAAAAGTCTTCCCAGACTTAAACATAATGATATTATAAATAAATTAGGTGAACATAGAATAATCTACCTGTTAGATCTCTGGAGAAGGGAAGAATTTAAGACCAAACAAAAGAGAGAGAATATTACATGATACAAAATGAATAGTTTTGATTTTATTAAATTAAAAGGGTTTTATACAAACAAAACCAATATAATCAAAATTAGAAGAGAAGCAACAAACTGTGGGGGAAAATGTTATAACAAATTTCTCTGACAAAGGTCTCATTTCTCAAATATATAAAGGAAAAAAATATATATATATATATAAAGAAGTCCAATTTTAAGAAGCCAAACCATTCCCCAAATGACAAATGGTCAAGGGGTATGAATAGTCAGTTCTAAGAGCAAGAAATCAAAGCTATCAATAATCATATTAAAAAATGTTCTAAATCCCTCCTGATTAAAGAAATGCAAATCAAAATAACTCTGAGATACTATCTTATACCTGGCAGATTGGCCAATATGACAGTAAAGGAAAATAATAAGTGTTGGAGGGGATGTAGCAAAATTGGGACACTAATGCATTGCTGGTGGAGTTGTGAATTGATCCCACCAGTCCAGGAAGGCAATTTGGAATTATGCCCAAAGGGATTTTAAAGAATACATGCTTTTTGATCCAGCAATACCACTACTAGGTCTCTATCCCAAAGAGATTTTTTTTTTTAATGGGGATGAAGCTGTTTGTACAAAAATATTTATAGCTGTGCTTTTTGTGGTGGCAAAAAATTGAAACCTGAAAAGATATCCCTCAACTGAGGAATGGCTGAACAATTTTGTGGTATATGGTGGTGATAGGATACTATTGTGCTATAAGAAATGATGAAATGGTTGATTTCTACAAGAACTGGAAGGGCCTACATGAACTGATGTGAAGTGAAATAAGCAGAACCAGGAGAACATTATACACAGTAAATGAAACATTGGGGATGGTCAAATGTGATTGACTCTGCTATGAAAAGCAATGCAATGACCTAGGACAATGCTAAAGGACTTGAGAAAGAATGCTATGCACATCTGGAGAAAGAAATGTAGGAATAGAAATCCAGAAGGAAACATGATTTATCACTTATTTATATAGTATATGATTTGGGTTTTGGTTTAAAAATTACCCTATTACAAAAATGAATAATATGGAAATAGGATTTGAGTGAAAATATATGTGTAACCCAGTGGAATTGCTCGTCAACTACAGAAGAGGGGAGGAAAGAGAGGAGGGAGACATATAACCTTGGAAAATTTATGTATAGATTTGTTACTGGAATAAAATAAAGAAAAAAAATGTTTAAGTCTTACCAAGGTCTTCCCTCAACACTTCATTTTGAATTTCCCTTAAAACATTGAGTTGAGGGTCCCTTTCATGCTTCTTGCCTAGAGGAACAAAACTTATAGTTATGGCTCTGTTGAGAGTATAAGATGAGAAATTCAGTTCTGGATATGTTGAATTTAAAGCACCAGTGGAACATACAAGTATCTCCAAAAAAATCATTTTAAAAGATTCATGTGCACCAATCTGAGGCATTATTATCTACCTAATGGGAAATATATTTGTATATTATATATTAAATAAATTTTTCTTGAGTTTGGAGTTCATTTTTATCTTTGTATCCCTGGCACTTAGCACATAGTAAGATTTTAATAAATGTTTGTTGATTGATAGATTGATTTCTATTTTATTTTACAAAATGAAGCAAAAGTGAATTTATAGGCTACGGAGGCATTCAAAAGAAGATCTGACACTAGATACACTTGTTAGCACCAGCATTCAAAGCTTAAGAAATGTCCTACCCACCCTTCTACTTCCAAACCAAACACTGGTTCACTAACTAGAATTACAAAGCCAAGTGAGAGAAACTTACCTAGGTCAGTAGCCTCATTAGTTCTGAGGAGAGATAAGGTAGAAAGGAATGAAGAAAAAGAAAAGGGGGAGGAAGAAAGGAAAAGAAGCTAAGTGAGTAAGGGAGAGACATAGGAGAAAGAGAGAAGGAAACAGAGAGAAATAGGAGTGAAAGGGAAAGAGGTAACAAAGGAGGGAGAAAAAGAAGAAGAGAAGGGGGAAAGCGGGGAAGGAAGAAAGGAAAAGAGAGAAAAGTTGGAAATGAAGAAGAAACCAGAAAGAGAAAGGGGAAGAAGAGGAGCTCCCCCAGCCCTCAACTCTCTCCAGTGGCTTAGCTCACTTTAAGCACTTAAGGACAATGGATGAAATAAATAGCCAGTGCCTTCAGGCAACATGATCTAGCACTACAGAACACTGAACTGCATCTCAGAGACTGAGTTCTTAGTCTTCCACTGGTTGAAGCTGGGCAAGTCACCAGAACTCCCAAACATCACCAGGGTAGAGTGCAAAGTAAACTGGCTCTGGAATCAGGACATCTGGATTCAAATTCCACCTCTGATGTCTACTACCTATGTGACCTTAGGTAAATCACTTAACTCTCTAGGTATCTGTTTGATAATCTATAACATGAGAGGATTGGACAAGTTGGCCTTAAAAGTCCCTTCCAGCTCTATCATGATTCTATGATTATTGCTCAGGACTTAACCCTTAAGATTCCCTCAGATTTAACCCTAGAGTGACCAACAATCAGGCAAAATAGGAGCTAGTTCTCCATCCTCAGTTTAAGATAGCCTCTACCCTAAGCACCTGAGTCCTCTGAAATGGTATATTCAGCTGGGGATGTCATTATTATTTATAAAAGGAGATATACTCTCATTTAACTACCAAGTTCCATCCAAGGAGAATAAAGTGCTTTAAGTAGATGTTTTCATCTCACCTTGCCCAAGCCCTATGAACTAGAATTATTTCCATTTTACAGATGGGAAAACAAAAGGTCACAGAAAAGGTAAGAAATTGGCCAGGAGTCACTTAGCAAATTAAAATCAGAAGTGGAAATAGAATCCAGGTCTCTGGTGCCTGTCCAATACCTTTTTTCATTAGTAAGTAATTGTATGATTAAACAAAGCATCTCCACCTACTACCCCCCTCAAGCTATTGTCCTATATCTCTCCATCCTTTCGCAGCCAAATGCCTAGGAAAGTTGTTTATGTTGGTTTTCTCTGCTTCCTCTCCTCTCACTCCTTAGCCCTTTGCAATGTCTTCCAAGCTCATTATTCAGTTGAAAGTACTCTCTCCAAAGTTGGCAGCCAAATGCCTAGGAAAAGCTACTTATGTTCGTTGTTTCCCTTTTCTCTTTCCTCAGTCCTTAGCCTTTTGCAATGTCTTCCAACCTCATCATTCAATTGAAAGTACTCTCTTCAAAATTAACAGCCATCTTTTAATTGCTAAATCTTATGGTCTTTCCTTTTGATTCTTCTGTCTGTGCCATTTGACACTATAAACCACTGCCTTTTCCTGGATACTCTCCTCTTTTTCATAATACTACTCTTCTCTGGTTCTCTTCCTACCTGTCTGACCACTCTTTCCCAGTCTCCTTTGCTGGCTCATCGTTCATATGACACTCTCTAACTATGGGTTGTTCCCCAAGGCTCTGTTCTAGGCTCTGCTCTCTTCTCATCTTTCTCCACTGTCTCATACGTAATGATCTCATCTGTTCCCATGGATTTAATTATCATCTCCATGCAGATGATTCACAGATCTATATATCCAGCCCCAGTGTCTCCCTGAGCCCCATTCCCAGTTGCCTATTGGACATTTTAAACTGGCTGACCTCTCAAATCCCACACGTCCATAACAGAACTCATCATCTTTCCCTCAAGACTGACCCCTCTTCCTAACTTCCCAATTTCTGTCAAAAGCAGCCACCCATTCAGACTCCCAGGTTTGTGGCCTTGACTCCTCACTCTCTTTCATTCCACATGTCCAATCTTGCCACTTCTACGTCCAAGTCTTATATATCCAACTCCGTTTCTCTACTTCCCTAGCCATCACTTTAATATAAGACCTCATCACAGCTCACCTCCACTACTGCATTGACCTTCTGAGTGATCTCCCCTTCTCAAGCTAGGCTCTTCCTACTCTAGGCCATCTTCTACCAAAGCAATTTTCCTTAAACACAGATATGACCATGGCACTTCCTTACTCAATCAGCTCCAGTGGCTTCCTGTTGTATCTAGGATCAAATAGCAATGACTCTGTTTTGTTTTGTGAAATCTCTTATTATCTAGTCCCAACTTCTCTTTCTAGCTTCATGATACCTTACTCTCAGTGACCTAACCAAACTAGCCTCCTCTCTGCCCCTTACTCAAGACACTCCATCTTGACCATCTCTGGCTTTTGCAAGGAGAGCACCGCCTCTCACTTCGGTGTTATGGAATCTCTTTCTTCCTTCAAGATGAAACTCTGGTACCACTTCTAAGTGAAACCTTTCTTAATCCCTACAATTCCTAGTGCTCTCCCTACCAAACTACCTTATACTTCATGACTTTGCATTTATTTGCATGCATTCTCATAAAAATCATGGCATAAATAACAATATCTTGTTTCATTCTTTGTATTTAGGTATTGTATTTCCAGTGTCTAGCACCATTCCTGGCACATAGGAGATGTTTAATAAATGCTTGTTAATTAACTGAAGAATAATAAAATTCCAAATTGTGACCTGGGTCACACTTGGAATGAAATTGATTTCCAAGGATCCACGGAGGCCCACAATAGCCTGCTGATGACACATAAAATCATCCAGATTCAGAGGGGAGAACCAAGGTCCTCATTTTCCTCAGTTCTAAAAAGAATATTACCAAGAGTCTGCTCATGCTAGCAGAAATGCCCTCCCCAGAGCCCCAAGGGAGGAATGAAAGAGGACATCCGAAGAGGCCATCCCACATCTAGTGAATCCCAACCAACTTCTTAGACTATCTTTAAAAGGAACCACAGTCAGTGACAACTGGCAATAGAAAATACTTTTGCAGGGACAACTAGGTGGCTCAGTAGATAGAGAGCAAGGCCTGGAGACTGGAGATGCTGTGTTCAAATCTAGCCTCAGACACTTTCTAGTTGTGTGACCCTGGGCAAGTCACTTATCCCCCATTGCCTAGCCCTTATTACTCTTCAGCCTTAGAACCAGTACCCAGTATTGATTCTAAGACAGAAGGAAATGTTGATGACAATGCAAGATGTCAGTCTTTCTCTATTGCAAGTTTCTCTCTTCCATTCAAATAGAGTAGATAGTAACCTAAATTTCACCTGTATGCAAGTAATGGGGACAGAGAAAGACCAGTCTGCCTCCATCCTTCTGGCCTTTCACACCTTTGATCTATGGATCCCAAACAGTAATTATCATTCCTGCAAATCCATGTGGGGGTGGTGCCATCCTGGGAAACTGAGGTACCTCGAGGCAAATACCACGCTATCCTGGGAACACACCCCATGTCTTTCTTTGCTCATACCATTTCCTTCATTTGGAATTCCTTCTACCATCTCTGCCTTTCCAAATAATAACGATAGCTGACATTTATTTGGTATTATAAGGTCTCCGAAGCACTTTGCATCCATTATTCCATTCAGCCTTCACAATGTGAGGCACTCTTGGTATTATTTTCCCCCATTTGTAGATGAGATAACTGAGGCTCAGCCAGATTAATGTCACAGAGAGTGTTAGAGGTGGTATTTGAACCCAGGTTTTCCTGATTCTAAGTCAAGCTCTCTATCTACTAAATCTAATTCAAGTCTCTCACTTTACACATAAGGTAACAAGTCCCAGAAATACAAAATAACTTGCCCAAGGACACAGCTAGTAAGGAAAAGAGCTAAGATTTGAATCCAAGTCATGATTTAATAGCCAATTTCTCTTCACTAATACACCACACTGTCTCCTTCAAGACGCTGTTCAGATTCCTCCTCCATCATGAAGCCTACCCTGATGTTCCTAAGCAAAATGAGGTCACTCTTTACTATGATCTCCTGTGTCTCTTCTGGCACACATCTCATTCTGCCACACTTTTCTCATCCTCCTCACTAGATTCTGGATCCTCTCAAGACAAAGAACGTGTCCTAAAAATCTTTTTAACCCTGAAATACCATATAGAATAGATGCTCAATAAATGTCTCTTAATTAAACTACCTGGAATTCATTTCTGCAACAATCATTTCTTAATTATTTTAAATCCTTACCTTCTGCCTTAGAATCAATACTAACTATCATTTCTAAGATGGAAGAACAGTAAAGGCTAGGCAGCCAGGGTTAAGTGACTGGCCCTGAGTCACACAGCTAGGAAGTTTCTGCAGTCAGATTTGAACCCATGTGCTCCCAACTTCAGGCCTGGCACTCTGTCTACTGGGCAATCTAGCTGTTCCTAACAAGCATTTATCAAGCACCTACTAAATACCAGGCACTGTGCTGGATGCTCAGAATACAAAAATGAAAATTAGAGGAAAGAGTCTTGAGGAAAGGAAATAGATTAAGAGACTCATGTATATATCCAAGTGGGCTGGAGGTGATAAAAACCTGATCTAGAATGCTGGCCATATAAGTAGAAAGGGGACAATTAGGAGAAATGTTGCAGATAAAGAATTACTGGGTAGCTAGGTAGTATTATGGGTAGAACACCAAGCCTGCGATCTGGAGGACCTGAGTTCAATTGTAACCTCAGACACCTCCTAGTTATGTGACCCTGGGCTAATCACTTAACCCCATTTGCCTAGCCTTTGACCTTCTGTCTTAGAATTGTTACTAAGAAAGTAAGGGTTTTTTTTAATAATAATTTTTAAAATTGACAAGTCAAGGCAACCAATTAGCTCTTGGGGGATTAGGAGAAAGGAAAAGTAGTGGCTAACTTTTGAAGTTGCAAACTTCAAAGTGGCTAGAAAGATGTTGATGCCTGTGACAGAAAAGGAAAATGACAGATGTTGGCAGAGATGTGGAAAAATGGGGCCTTAATGTAATGCTGGTGGAATTATGAACCAATCCAACCATTTTGGAGAACAATTTGAAACTATGTCCCCAAAGCTATTAAAACTGTGTTCCTTTGACTCAGTAATACCACTTATAGGTTTCTTCCCAAAGAGATTTTTAAAAAAGGAAGAGAAAGGAGACTTTTATGTACAAAAATGTTTATAGTAGCTCTTTTCATGGTGACAAAGTATTAGAAATTGAGGGGATGTCCATCAATTGGAGAATGGCTGAACAAACTGTGTGTGTGTGGTATATGATTGTGATAGAAGACTATTGTGTTACAAGAAAAGCTAAGCAGGTTGTTTCAGAAAAACCTGGAAAGGCTTACATGAACTGATGCAAAGTGAAGTAAAAAGAACTAGGAGAACATTTTGCATAGTAACAGCAATATTTTGACAGTGAATGATTTAGCTATTCTCAGAAATACAATGGTCTAAGACAATTCTGAAGGATTAATGATTTTAAAAAATGTTATCCATCTCTAGAGAAAGGACTGATGGAGTCTGAATGCAGATCAAAGCATCCTTTTAAAAAATTTTTTTTTCTTGGTTTTGGGGGGGAATCTGTTTTCTTTCACAACATGACTAATATGGGAATGTGTTTTGTATGACTGCACATGTACAACCTATATCAAATTGCTTGTCTTCTTAACAAGAGGGGAGGGAAGAGACAATATTTGGAAGTCAAATTTTTAAATGAATATTTAAAAATTTTACATAAAAATACTTAAAGAAGAAAAATGGTGATATCTTCAACAGTAATAGAGCATTTAAGAAAAGAGACAGGCATGGGACAAAATATAAGTTCTATTTTGGACATGTTAAGTTAGAGATAGCTATAGGATATTCAGTTAGGGATATCTGAAAGGTAGTTTTTGATATGGGACTTGGTCTCAAGAAAGAATCCTTTTAGGGGTGGATATATAAATCTAGGAGACATCTACAGAGATGATAACTAAACCCAAGGGAATTTAGGAGATGACTGAGAGAGGGTAAAGACTGAGAAGCCCCCGGATTGAGCTCTGGGGTATACCCACACATAGGAGAACATGAATAATGATCCAGCAAAAAATGCAGGGGAGGAGTAGTCAGACAGGTCAGAGGAAAATCAAGAGAGAGCAGTATCACAAAAACCCAAGAAGGAGAAGGTAGTTAACTCCATCAAATGCAGAAGAGAGGTCAAGAAGGATGAGGACTAAAAAGAAACTATCAAATCTTGCAATACCCATCTAGAAACAGAAATTAAACAGCTAACATCTCAGATATGCCCTCAATACAGCTTCTTGCCCTACCCCATCCCACCCCACCCATCCACCAGAATCCTGCAATACAAGGGGTTCCTACAGAGGAAAATATGTGCTCCCAGTCTATACCTCAGGAAGCATCCAAAAAAGCATACAGCCTGAACCACACACTGGGCAGCTTCCTGCTCCTATGCCATCTGCCCCCTCCCCAAAAATGTGTCATTCAGAGCTGCTTCCTTAGGCACACTGATACCCTCTCTTCTTCTTGGGATGTAGGGAATCTCCATTCACTCTCAAGCCTGAGAAATTACAAGACAAATTGCCAAACTCTGGTCAAGGAACCATGCAGCCTCCTCAAGAGCCTAGAGTCTCCTGTTCAGGCTGCAGGGATATTCATTCTGTAGTCCATGTAGGCAGAAATCTGTGGGCTGAAACTCCAAGAGAGGCTGAGTCATACTTGCTCTGCTCTAGTCTCTCTCTCTCTCTCTCTCTCTCTCTCTCTCTCTCTCTCTCTCTCTCTCTCTCTCTCTCTCTCTCTCTCTCTCTCTCTCTCTCCCCTCTCTCTCTCTCTCCCTCTCTCTCTCTCTCTCTCTCTCTCTCTCCCTCTCTCTCTCTCCCTCTCTCTCTCTCTCTCTCACATTCCCTTTCTCCCTCCCTCTCTTCTCCCACCTCTCTGCAACCTCTCTCTCTCTCTCTCTCTCTCTCTCTCTCTCTCTCTCTCTCTCTCTCTCTCTCTCTCTCTCTCTCTCTCCTCTCTCTCTCTCTCTCTCTCTCTCTCTCTCTCTCTCCCTCTCTCTCTCTCTCCCTCTCTCTCTCTCTCTCTCACATTCCTTTCTCCCTCCCTCTCTTCTCCCACCTCTCTGCAACCTCTCTCTCTCTCCTTCTCTCTGTAAATGTCAAGTAACATTAGATATCGAATCTCCTTCAACTATTTCCCACACACACATTTTTGGTGGTGCTGTTTACCTCCACTAGATCAATCAGCATTTGGAGAGAAAATAGAAACCCTTTTAGATCCAATTAATGAGAACTGGGCAAAAGAAATGTGCTTGTTTAAGATTTCTCTACCTGGGCGGCAAGCTGGGGTCCTGTGGTGCAGAAAGGTAGTAGGAGCTGGGCTGGGCTTGTACCCCTCTGTAGCCCCAGGGGCCCCTTCAGCATTCCCACAACAGGCCCCATTATACACTGGGGGGGGGGGAGCAAAGGGGAACACCCAAAATTTGCTGCAGTTTGGTTAAACAATCTCTTCTTAGGCATGAAGGCTAAAATGAGTCTTCTTTTCTTCCTTTCAGGGAGAGAAACCATTACCAATAAAATGGGGCCTGGGGAGGAAGGTGTTTTCTCAGGTGCCCAGAGCATGGGTAGGTGGGAGCTAAGTAAGCATTATTGAAAGCTGTTACAGATTAGCAGGGGAGCCAGACCTGCTTGTTAAAAGGCACCAGGGTGGGACTAAAACTTTTGGTCTTTTATCCTGAGGTGATCAATTCCAGTCCTACCTTTGTCCTTTCCCCAAACTCGTTTGAGCAATTAAGAGGGGGAAAGCCATTTAAACCTGAGGTATTGTTTGCCTTCGTTGCTATGATTATTACAGTCAGAGCTGGGGAGCAGGGAGTAGGGAGAACACCTGCCTATCAGTTAAACTGGCGAACATTAGCTTTTTAATCCATGGGGTGGGGGGGTGCCCGACTTGTGGTCTGAGCTCTGAACCTTTGGCATAAGGAGCCAGGGAGTGATGGGGTTCCACGAGGGGTGACACCATTGTCCTAATCCTCAGCTGGCAAAGCTGGCAGTTTCCACCTGGGCTCAGCCTAGATGTCCCGCTGCACGGGCAGGGACCCATATTTTCTGTGTGCTGGAGAACGTGTTTCCAGGCTGACGCTGCCAACCCTCAGAGGAGTCTGCAACACCACTGGCCAGGAGATTTCATTACCCAGTTTATAGCCTTCAGGGCTGCTCTCCTCTGGCTCCATTCACATCTTTCAGCATAAACCTTACAAGCAGTTTTGTTTCTTTTCCCCAGGAGGGCAGGGAGCAGAGGACTATGGAAGAAGAGGGGCTCTTGCCTGTTAACCAACTCTGCCCCCACCCCTGGTATTCAAATGCAGGTCTCAATCTGCCTGTCTTCCTCAAGAAAGACCAAAGGAGGGGCAGCTGGGAAGATGGAGAGCCAGACCCAGAGATGAGAGGTCCTGGGTTCAAATGTGACCTCAGACACTTCCCAGCTGTGTGACCCTGGACAAGTCACTTAACCCCCGTTTGCCTAACCCTTACCATTCTTCTACCTTAGAACCAATACACAGAACTGATTCTAAGACAGGAAGGTAAGGGTTCAAAAAAAAAAAGACAGAAGGAATTCAGTGTCTCCCATGTGTAAAGTATTATGGTAGACATGAGAAAGAGACAAAGATAAACATAGCTCCTACCATCAAGAAACTTGGGCTTTAAGGGAAGTTGAATAGCACAGTGGATAGAGAACCAGGCCTGGAGTCAGGAAGTCCTGGGCTCAAATGTGGCCTCAGACACTTCCTAACTATGTTACTCTGAGCAAGTCACTTAACCCCAGTTGTCTAACCCTGAACACTCTTCTGTTTTAGCTTCTATATTTAGTATCAATTCTAAGACAGAAGAGAAGGGTTTTTAAGAAAAGTATGATCTAGTAAAGAAAATAAGGGGCATGGACACAAATAATGTATTTTGTATATATCTAAGTATGGACTTGTTGGCCTCTAAAGAGGAATGTAAGCTCTTCAAAAGGGATGAAATTTGCCTGTTGTTTTGGGGGGTTTTTTGTGTCCTCTAAGCCCAGCACTATGCGTTGGGATATGATAGTTCTTTAATAAATACTTGTTGATTGATTAATTGGTTAGCAATACAGAAAATGAATGAGAAAAATATTAAGGGCAAACTAGAAAATGCTGAGAGATTGGGGGGGGGGGGCATTAGAAAGACTTCATAGAGGAGGTAGCATTTGAGCTAGGGATGAAGGATGAACAGAACTTTGATAGGCAGAGGTCTGGGAAGAGGGGAATTCCAGGTGGATGAAACACTGAAGGCAAAAGCATGGAGGTAAGAAAGCAAGAAATTGAGGAGAGAGTAAACTGGGCTTGACTAGGGGAGAAGGAAGAATATGCTATAAGGCTGGAAAGGCAAGTTGGGGCCAGACTGTGAATTCCCTGCGAAGGGGTTTGCCCTTCATTCTGAAAGCGGTTGAAAGCCACTGAAGACTTTTAAGCAGGGGAGTGACAAGAATGGAAAATGGAGTTATGCATTAGGAAGATGAATCTAGTACAAGGCTAGGCTAGAGAACTGGGGGGGGGGGGGGGTGTTGATGGAGGAAGGGGCAAGAGATCAGTTTGGAAGCACTTCTGATAGTCCAGGGGATGAAGGTCTAGAGTTTGGGAAGAAGAAATGACAAGGAGGAAGGGACAGGCACAAGAGAGATTTGGGATGCAAGAGATGTCTTGGAAATGAGTGCACAGGATTTGGCAACTTACTAGCGATGGCGCAGGGAGGGGAGGAATCTTTTGGCTTCCCTGGGTCAGGAGGCAAACAGCTAACAAGGGCTCTTGTGATTTAGCATACCCCAGGCACATTTAGTCCTCTGCCATGTGTCCCCAGCAGGCTCGCCTCACTCCTGGGCGCAGCCTGCCTCTGCCTGCCTGCCTGTTTGCCAGAGCCTTTTCAGGCAAAGGGCTAAAGACTGAGTTTTGGCAATCATCTATGTGCCCAGGCCTGGGGGTGGTGCAGATGTCATGAGCTGCCCCTTCCAATAGCAGCTGGAGTTTTAATGCAGCCGCCTGGCCCTTGATGGGCTCACACAATGGTCATGGCAATGGAAAAGCTCAGCTGTCCTTGTTTAGTTCTACTGGGTTCAGAAAGGTCAGAGAGCAAAACTTCCTCCCCTGTGTCACCCCAAAACTAAGGGCCATGCCAATAGACTGGCATGGAATCACAAAAGCCCCAACAGAGATAAGAAAGCATTATGACTATGTAATTCAGGCTGTTGAATTTAATTCTGTAAGGATTTATTGGGTACCTCAGAATGCCTAGAATTTTGCTAGGTAGTCTAAGGATGTAAAATAAGTATTTCCTACATACTATCCTAAAAAGTTAATAATTGGGGCAGCTATACCTAGCTGAACACAGTGGCTAGAGCCCTTGGCTTGGAATCAGGAAGACCTGGATTCAAATTTGGCCTCAGACATTTCCTAGCTGTGTGACTTGGGTAAGTTACTTAACCCCAATTGCCTAGTCTTTACTGCTCTTCTGACTTAGAATCAGTACTAAGTACCAATTCTAGGACAGAAGATAAGATTTAAAAAAAAAAAAAGGTTAATCATTCCAGTGGGAAAGGAATGTGGTAGAAAAAGTTCTAGATTTTGAGACTGAGGACCTGACCTCAAATCCCAATTATGTCATTAATTATATGTATGACCTTAGATAAATCACTTGATTTCTCTCAGTCTCAATTTCCTCATCTGGAAAATGGGAGTGATAATAGCACCTGCCTCATGTGACTGTTGTGAGGATCAAATGAGATAACATGTAAAAATGCTTTTCAAACCTCACAGTATTCTATAAATACTAGCTATCATCATCATTACAATAATTAGTGAGCTTTAGATCTCAGTTCCTTCACTTGCAGAACAAGAGAGCTGGATTAATTGATCTCTAGGATCCCAACCACTCTGACATTTTTTTAAATGTCTGGTCCTGTTAGGTAATGTCAGGAAGGGGAGAAATCATTCCTGGTGCCAGGGAAATCAGGAAAGGCTTCATAGAAGAAGTAAGCTTTGAAAGACATGGCATTCCTATGGGTAGAGAAGAGTGGAAAGAACATTTCAGGCAAAGGGAACAGCATGAGCATAATATTATTCCAGGAAGTCTCCTGACACCCTATAAGCTCCCCAACTTCTATCGTCATCTCCACCATTCGGTCTTATTTCTAGCTTCTCCTGGTAAGGAAACCAAGATATTTTCAAACGGACTCCTTTCGGCTCTCCTTTCTTGTGAAGCCCTCTTCTCCCCGGCTCCTGTACCTCCAATGGCGGAATCACAAGCCTTCTCTATTCCAAGAATTCCTAGAATAGAGAAGTTGGTTTTGAACACCCCACTGCCCAACAAACACTTCATTCTAGTCTACAAGCGGCCACTACGACAGTCATCTGCAGAGCAAATGCACACAATAACATACAACAAAGAAATTCAGGAGAGGGCAGAGACATTCTATTGAAGGCTTTTCCTCATAATCTCCCATTTCTATTCCAGTAGCCCTTGAAGTCATCACCCTACCTTTCAGCAGTTTATCCTGAGAGGATTGTGGCCTTAGAACAATACTCTGTCCAATAGACTATTTTTGTATCTGATTTTATTCTTGATATCACAGAACCACAGATTTAGAGCAGTAAGGAGTCTTAGAATTCATCTCTCTAGGCCTCAGTCTCCTCATCTGTAAAATGAGGCAGTTGGACTAATATCAAGAGTTCTTTACCTTCATTGTGTCATACTCATGCGATAATCCAGTGAACTTTTAGAACCCTTCTCAGAATGTTCTTCAATGTATAAAATAAAACATATAAGATTACAAAGCAAACCAATTATGTTAAGATACAATTATCAAAAATGTGTTTTTAAAAGTTCACAGATTAAGAAAGAAGACCTGAACTAGATGATCCCTAAGTCCTCTCCCAACTCCAACATTTTGGGTTCTATGGACTGACATAACATGTTCCTGTGCTGACATTCTCTGATTCTCTGTGCCTGTGGATAAACTCTCCCACTTCTAACTTCTGCCACCAGAATGATGTATAGACCATCTCATTTCCTTTTTTGTTCTCAATCCCTGGTCAGGGGCCACATGTAAACCACATTAGACAGGTGAGAAAGTTTCTCCTATTTTCACAAAAACTTTCCTTAAGAAAGTTCTGTTTTTGGACATATAGGCTTTGCTGTTCCCAGCACAGTCTGCTCTGCTTAAGGAAAAAGAAGTTTCTTTGGCCCTCCTGCCTTCATGTTATCTCCAAGTCTTCAGAAAAAAAAGTAGTGTCACTCACAACCATGCAAGATACAATTCCATGCATTGTACACAGAGACTAATACACTGTGGTATAATCGAACGTAATGGACTTCTCCATTAGGGGCGGTGTAATGTCCCTGAACAACTTGCAGGGACCCAGGAGAAAAAAACACTATTCATAAGCAAAGGATAAACTATGGGAGTGGAAACACCGAGGAAAAGCAACTGCCTGAATACAGAAGTTGAGGGGACATGACAGAGGAGAGACTCTAAATGAACACTCTAATGCAAATATTATCAACATAGCAATGGGTTCAAATCAAGAAAACATCTAATGCCCAGTGGACTTACGCGTCGGTTATGGGGGGTGGGGGGGGGGAGGAAAAGAAAATGATCTATGTCTTTAACGAATAATGCTTGGAAATGATCAAATAAAATATATTAAAAAAAAAAAAAGATACAATTCCATGGCCATGCCCAGCCTGTGTTAGGGACTGTGGTGGAGGTCCTTGGCCTCAGTGCTATCAGAGGGGGATCATGTGCCTCTAAAAAGAAGAGCCAGTTTGTTATTGAAAAGGACATCCTCTCCCCTCTATATAATAGCAGAGTCCCTTACCCCCAAGTTTATTAGGTTTGGAGGGAGGGGTGTTTTATAATTGCATTGGATTGCCCTTTCCTCCTCCACCTCTCCTTTACTAGTCTGTCCTTCTAATAGATTAATCTTCTTAATGCATAACTCCACTGTCCAGTGTCATCATCTCCCCAAATCCACTAGACATGAAGATATACGCTCTGACTGTGGGTGAAAACTTCCGTATGAGAACGTCTTTAACCATATCAGTTATGTCTCAGAATGGTTACAAAGGAACGTAACCAAGTTTGGAGAATGACTTGGGGCCTTTCAAAACAATGTGAGGTGTCAACATTTTGGAAATGCTTATGCTCCTAACAATATAATGGAGCAGCTCTCTAAGGGCGAGGACTATGTCTTATTTAGCATATGTCCTTCAATGTCTAGCAAACTATTCTGCAACATAGTGGAGTTTAAAAATGCTTATTTAATTGAATCAAAAAGACAACTATTAAGAAAACAACTAGGAAGTAATTTACAGGAGCAGCTGGGTGGCTCAGTGGCTCAGCCAGGCCTAGAGATGGGAGGTCCTGGGTTCAATTCTGGCTTCAGACACTTTCTAGCTATTTGTCCCTAGGCAAGACACTTAACCCCCATTGCCTAGCCTTTTACTGCTCTCCTGCCTTAAAACCAATACACAGTATGGATTTTAAGACAGAAGGTAATGATTAAAAAAATAAGTAAGTACTTTATTCCCTGATGAGTTCAGGAGAAAAAAGAGAAAGAAAAAACCTAGAGAAAGAAGTTGTGAGACTGAAATTTTTTCTCTGATGATTTTTGACCAGTCTTTATTTTACTCAGCCCACGTTAGAGCCAATAGTCCTAATGGCTTTGAATAGATTTTTAAATAGTTCTTATACCTGAAGAGGGTCCTTTTGGCTATTTAAAGTTAGGTACTTCTATGGATTTGTGATCTTATTGTTATGGATCGTCCCAATGGTGAGTACACATAGCAACAGATAAACATTGTGTCATCCTCTGAAACTCCTGTCCTTTGTCCTCCCACAAGCCCTCCACAGAGAATATATCCAACTTCCAAGAAGCTCCTAATCCTTTTGACATTGTGTGGATGCCAGTGGAACATGCTGGCTGTCCCTCACTCATCCCTTACTCTTGCTGCATGACCATCCTCAGCTTCTTTTCTGGACATACATCTCTCCCTGACATCTTACTCTTCTCCTGTGCAGTTCTTCATTGGTAAAATGTTGCCACTCACTCATGTCCACCATACATGTCTCCATTGCCCTTTGGGTGTGAATCACAAATTCAATTCCTTTGAGACTGGTAGTCCATGATTTGCAAACACACAAGATTGATGTTATGAATATAGAATTTTCAGAGAAAACATGGGGCAATTAAAAGCACTATCCAGTTTCCTAAATGCAATCTAGCCTAATCATTTTCTTCGTCTTCTTCTTCAACTCTGAGTTTATTTCTTTATCCAATGGTGTCTGTAGCAGCTCTAAGAGTTACCCAATCCAAATGCATTTCAGCCTACACAAAAGATAATCTTCATCATCTACTTGTTTTTTTTTTGTGAGAGGAGAGTTAGGACAACTTTTTTGAGTGCTTCTAAGTATGAGCACCATAATGTCCCTTGCAAACAGGAATACTTGAGGAGCCTCACCATCTACAGGCAATTCTTCTCCAATTTCAACTATGCATTGGACATAAATGGTTCTGTCTAAATGGGTAGGTTTCTGAACATCAGTGACACTATAGAACACATATGATATCCAGCACCTTTCTACTTTGCCTGTCTCTCCTAAGAGACTTCACCACCCCCCACATCACATCAGCAATCCAATTGTCCCAAAAATATGTTAACTGCAAACCTGACAGATCCCCAACACAGAGGGTCTTTTCCTCCACTCCATCCCACCCCACCCTCAGCCACAATGTAGGAACTAGTGAATGACATTGTCAACTTCTGTCTTCTCTGGGATATGTTCGAAAATATCTGTCAGAAAGCAGCACAGTAAGAAAAGATAGATTCAGCATGAGTCCTTCAGATAATTTTCTGTCTCCTATAACCTCTCCCCTAGTGAAGGTTTCCGAAGGAGGCTTAGAAAGCATTTTCTTTTTAAGCCTCTATCACTTCATCCCCTTCTTCTCCTCTCCCTGACTCTCACCTATTCTTGCCCTGCCTCCCACACACAACAATATATTTCCACCCTCATAGGTGTGGAAAACCCCTTGTGTCAGATCAAAGGAAATCCTAAATTCATGTAGCATTTACTGTTGAACTTGAAGCTTAACCACAGACTTCAGAAAGTGCTGACACCCCAAAAAAGCACTTGTCCGAGAACTGCCCCCAACAATTGTGAACATAGAAAAAAATATCACGAGGCAGAGAAGAGGAGCCTTACTTTGTTGCCTACCGTATACTGGCAAATAGCAAAAAGACAGTTGTGTTTAGCACCCTGCTAAATCAAATTTGAAGAAACCTTTCAAGAGGGGAAGGAGGAGAAACTTAGAGGGAGGGGAGGAAAGGAGAGTGGCCACCACAAAGAGGCAGAGAGGAATCAATCAATCAACATCTACTGAGAGTTCCCTGTGTGTAGAACACTATAAATAATGGCCCATCAGCCCTTACATTTCAGAGAGACCCTCTTCCTGGAGCTACAATGCTGCTCTACAATCAGCAAGGTGTTCCCTGGGACCAGAGCGTTACCACACTATGCCAACTTTTTTTTTCAATTAACAAGCACTTTTTTTATCTCTATCACCTTTCTCTCCCCAGCCTCCCCCTCAAAAAAAAAAAGAAAAGAAAAAAGAAAAGAAAAGAAAACCTGAACCCTAGTTGAAAATACACATGGTCATACTGAATGAGTTCTCTCATAAACCATTTCCAAAACTGTACATCTCATTCTCTATCTTGAGTCCATAACCTCCCTCCCAGGCAGTGGATAGTATTCTTTATCATCACTCCTCTGGAATCTTGGTGAATCATTGCATTGATCAGAGTTCTTGGCTCATTCCAATTTTCACAATATGAGACTCCTATCTAAAAGAGGAACCAAGCAATTTGCCTTGTTTACTTGTGACCCTTCCTAGCATACTTTCAACCAACAAGGATTGATAAAAACCATTTCCATTTGTTTCTTCCACCTGAGGAAGGAGTACTTTTTATCTATTTTCTTTTCCTAAATTATCTCCTGAAAACCAACCCATAACAGGGTCATGATTGTTGCCCCCATTTTACAAGTACAGAAAACTTGGGTTCTAGGAATAAGGAGATAATTTGGTCATTTTCATTGATGTAACCATATTTTACCTTTATGTCTCTTCTAATACCCTGCGTTTAAAAATATTTGCTGAATTGATAAATGAAATAATATAAGGCAATAAGAGCATCTATAAAATATTGTAAGGGCCTAGATCTTCTCCAAATAGTGTAGAGAGAGGAAGCAATTGAAATGTCTCCAATTTACTTCCCTCTGTTAAATGTGACTGTTCTAGTATGACTGCTCACCTCTGTCCCTGGTGCCCATCTGGTTTTCCCTCTGCCTCCCTTCTCTATTTCTTCCTCTCCAATTAATCCCTGCCTCTTCTGTCTCCTTTTGCCACTCCTCTACCTTTTGCTTCTACCCTTCTGTGTCTTTGGAACTATGAATAATCTGGACCTTAGCAGTTGTCCTGTGCAGAGAATCATGGAAGGCAGAGTGCTGCTAGGGATGCCCTCTCTCACCTGTCATTTCTGAGCCCTCGAAGGCACCTGCAGAGACCGACAGACAGAAACTGGCATGACCTCAGCTCTCTGCTGCCTCCCATACCCTCCTGGGTGCCGACATTCTGCCGATTTTTCCCGGCAAGAATGCTTCCTAATTCCCCTTCGCCCGTCATTATAGTCAGAAGCTGTTTGACTAGTTTCCAGAAAGCGTTGGAGACCTGAACATGTCTGCTTTCCGCATGTGAGAGCCAAAAAGCATTTTGTCAACATTTCAACAGCTCTTCAGAAAGAAAATGACTAAGATAAGGTCAAAATGGGTTTCAAAGCCCAACTATGATTATTTTTTTTTTCCTTACAACCTAACAACGGTGCTAACAATAATGTTCTGGCAGCCAGGCTCAGCTATTCACGTGACTTCCAAGACTTACAGCCAGGATGTCAGGGTGTAGAGGGGCTGCCATGAGGAGGCAGAAGTCTGACTGCAAACCAATCTCTGTACCATCTGCCTAATGCCATCCACCCTTAGCCAGGCACTGGGGTCACTGCAGAGGAAAAGGCCAACCTACTAAATAAGAAAATTTAAATTAAAAAAAAAACCTTCTCAGCAGACAATTACACATATGTAAAGAAACTGGTGGCCACAACAGTATCCTGTTCCATAGCCAACTGCCAGGTCTTGGGTTTATGGACTTTAAAGATTCTAATTCTTTATAGCAAAAATGGATTGGGTTCAAAATATGGAAAACTTAAGAGATCAGGAGTCTTTAATCAATCAGTCAAAAAACATTTATCAAGAACCCACTATGGAGACAGCTAGATGGCTCAGTGAATAGAGAGCCAGGAGGTCCTGAGTTCAAATGTGACCTCACAGACTTCCTAGCTGTGTGATCCCTAGGCAAGTCACTTAACCCCAATTACCTAGCCCTTGCCACACTTCTGCCTTGGAATCAATACTTGTTACCTATTCTAGGACAGAAAGTAAGGGTTTAAAAAAGAACCACCTATATGACTAGTACAATGCTCAAAGATGGTGACACAAAGACAAAAGTAAAGCAATTCCTGTCCCCAGAGAGTTTGATTCTACTAGAGAAGATAGCACATACATGTAAGGGATAACAACATAGATACAAGGTGATTAGTTGAGGTTTTTAGTGTTTGTTAAGTGCCAGTTACCAACAAGAACCTACACAAGAGATTTCTGGATATAAAGATGACTAAGACACAAGCCCTACCCTCAAAGAGCTTGCAGGCTAGTAGAAGAAATAAGATATGGACAAGTAGCCTTAAAACAGTAGTGCATATGAGGAGCATAAATTACTCTGAGTAGAACAGTAACCAGAGTGGGACAATTAGAGCTTTGTCCTAGGATGCTGAAATTTAGAAGGTGTTGGGAGCTCTTGAACTCCTTCATCTGGCATCAACAACTGAACCTAAAAAAGTACAGGGCTGAAAGGACTGGCTGGAACCAGATTGTAGAGGGGCTTGAATGATAAGCTAATAAATTATTCTCTAAACCAGTGATAGCGAACCTTTTTAAAGGGTGGGTAATATGAGAAATGTCCTCCAGCGCCTATGGGGAGGGGGAGGGGTGCAGCCCCACCCCATGTCCCTTTGGCTTTCTAGGAATGAACTCTGTGGAACTCTGCACTGGGGTAATGGTGGGAGTGCCCACAGAAAGAGCTCTGAGTGCCCCCTTGGCAAGTATGCCTTAAGTTTGCCAACACAGCTCTAGACAATGGGAATCCACTAATGATGTGATAAGTGGACAAGATGAGTCATTATAAAATAAAGAAGTTGGACAGAGAGATTTGCTCACCAAAAACAAAGAATACTGGACTTGAGGAATCCAGCTTCAAGTTTGATTAAAGTTTAGGACAAATAAAAGGTAATTCTATACTATATAATACATAGTAAACATAGAACTTGCTACCCCAGAGACAAGTGATATAAAATAGATTCAAAAAATCTGCCACTAACTTAATGGGTGACATTGAGCTATTTAATTCAACAAATATTTATTAAGTACTTGTTGTATGCAAAATATAAAGCCTAGAGGAGACACAAAACTTAGATATATAATATAATATAATCTTTTTTTTTAACCTAACTCTTACTTTCTGTCTTAGTAACAACTCCAAGGCAGAAGGTTAAGGACTAAGCAAACAGTTAAATGACTTAGCCAGGGTCACACAGTTAGGAAGTGTCTGAGGACACATTTGAACCCAGGTCCTCCCAACTTCAGACCTGATATCCTATCCACTGAGTTACCTAGCTGTTCCTCTGTCACATAATCTTAACTAGACCCTCACTGCCACATACCCATACTTTACTCTTCCTTGACTTCATCCCATTCTGTATAGGCTACTTGCTCCATGCTTCCTTTCATCTTAAACTTCAATGAAAAAATTGAGGCCATCCCTGATAAGCCCCCTTTTCTCTCCAATGCTACCCACAAAAATTACTTTAACACTATCTCTCACTCTCACCTCCTTTGTTCCAATATCAGAGGAAGAGGTGAGTGAATGATAAGGAAGGAAGGAAGGAAGGAAGGAAGGAAGGAAGGAAGGAAGGAAGGAAGGAAGGAAGGAAGGAAGGAAGGAAGGAAGGAAGGAAGGAAGGAAGGAAGGAAGGAAGGAAGGAAGGAAGGAAGGAAGGAAGGAAGGAAGGAAGGAAGGAAAGAAGGAAGGAAGGAAGGAAGGAAGGAAGGAAGGAAGGAAGGAAGGAAGGAAGGAAGGAAGGAAGGAAGGAAGGAAGGAAGGAAGGAAGGAAGGAAGGAAGGAAGGAAGGAAGGAAGGAAGGAAGGAGGGAGGGAGGGAGGGAGGGAGGGAGGGAGGGAGGGAGGGAGGGAGGGAGGGAGGAAAGGAAGAAATGGCTCTGTGCCAAGCATTGTGCTAATCACTGGGGATACAAATTCAAGCATGCAAAATAGTCCATGTTCTCAAAGTGAAATGATCAGTAAATGCTGAGTTCTAGTAAATATAAAGTGAGAGCTCCCATATTAGATCAGGATGTTGGGGTGGAATCCAAGTAGCCTTTCTCCTTGCTCTACTTGTACTCTTGATCCTAATGACTCATCTCTTCCATTCCTTCTCCCTCCATAATTTTGAGCTTAGTTTAGCCAAGTCACTTTCCTTTCTGCTTATAAATATGCCAAGATCTCCCTTTAAAAAAAAAACAACAAAAACTCAACTTGACCCAACCATCCTCTCAAGTCATCATCTTTTTATCTCTCCTCCCTTTCATAGCCAAACTCCTAGAAAAAGCTTTCCTCCCTTGTTGCCTCCACTCCTGCCCTCTTCTGCCCCTTTGCAATCTGGCTTCTGACCTCAGCACTCAGTTCTCTCCGAGGTTACCAATAATCTCTCAAATGCAAAATCAAACAGCTTTTCCCAATCTTCATCCTTCCTAACTTCCCAGTGTGTAATATTTGACACTATTTACCACTCCTTCTCCTGGTTATTCTGTAATGTTCCTGTTGGTTCTCCTCCCAGCTGTCAACTCTCTGTGTCTCCTTTCCTAGATCATCATTGATTTCCTTTTCCCTTTGCACGAGTGTGTCTCACAGGTCTAGCCTGGGCTCTCTTCTCTTATCTCTCTACATTTTCAGGACCTGGGCTATGTACCATGGGAGGAGCAAGTTCAAAAGCAAGTAGCAGCCTTGTGGCTCAGACCCCAGGAACAGGGCAAGGTCTCAGCTTTAGCTTCTCACCCAGTCTGAAACCTGCAGAGGAATAACCAGAGCAGGAATCCCAGACCAAAGAAGAGCCTGCAGTCAATCACTGAACCATCAAAGCTTCCCAGCTAAATGAGAGTGACTGAGTCCAGCAGCATTCTATTGTTACTAAGACCCAAACCTAAGTCAAGAATTTACAGAGCTCAGACTAGGAAATTAAAAATTGGACTTTGCCTTGGATCACAAGCCATGAAAACTTGTAGGTTCCCAGCCTAAAGCTGTCCCTAAGATCCTGGAAGAACACATTTAATGCCTCCAAGAAAGTAGCAACAGAACCAGCCCAGACATTCCCTCCAAATGTGTGCAGAGCTCCACCCACACATAAGTACAAATCCAGCCTCAGACACTTCTTAGCTGTGTGGCTCTGAGCAAGTAACTTAACCTCTGCCTACCTCAGTTTCCACAGTTGCAAAATGAGGATAATAAGAGTATCTGTCTCCCAGGATTGCGGTAAGGATCATAGTAGGCACTGAAAAAATATTTGTTCCCTTCCTTCTCTTCCCTGTCCTCACACTGAATGTCTTAGTGATTTGACATGGCCAAAAGAAAAAGCCCATCACCTGGTAATTGACTGTCGATGAATATCTCCATACTCAACTAGAATTAAGACAGAATTAAGGAGGGAGGGCATTCCAGGAAGAGGCAATAAATAGAACATAGTATATGAAAAACAAATAACCAATTTGGCTAAAGCACAGAGTATATAAAATGGAGTAATATATAGTAAGCCCAGAAAGGAAGGCTGAAGCTAGACTGTAAAGGCCTTTAACTGACAAATAGAGGAGTTTGTGTGTTTTATCCTAGAAGCAATAAGGAGCCACTAAGCAAGGGAGTAAAATGGTCAGACAAAAGCATTTGAAGAATTTTGCTTTGAAGCTTGGTGGAGAATGAATTGGAGAGGGAAGGGACTGGAGGCAGAGAAACCAATTCCAACAGTCGAGGCAAGAGTTGGATGAGGGTCTGAACTAGGATGGCAGCCTTGAATGTAGAGAGAAGAGGAAAAGCAGGAGAGCTGTTGAGAAAGTAAAATGGAGTAGGCTTTGCAACTGATGGGGTATGGAGGGTGAGGGATCAGGAAGAGATGAGAGCTTTTTGGAGGCATAATTTAATCATCTTTGTAAAAGTATTCTCTACTCTATCCTTGGTAACCTTTTAGAGAAAACTCAGCACCAAAGGATAAGAGGGATCCCTTACCCCATATCCAAAGTATGTCTTAGATTATTATGAAACAAAGATCTTCCACATATACGGCTGCACATGCACTTACTCACAGAGGAAAAGAAAGAAAATCTGCTCTTCTTCCCCATCTGGCTTTGAGACCAAGCTCTTCCCTGAAAGGAGAGTGACTTTAGATATATCACCAGTAGTCTCTCATCCAAGGTTCCAAATCCGAGTGACTGGAAGATGGTGGTACCCTCAACATATATAGGTAAGGAGATGGGTTTGGAAGAAATAAAGAAATTTGTTTTGCATATGTTGAGTTTGAGAGGCCTACTAGATCTCAAGTAGGAAATTTCCAAATAAGCAGATTATGATACAGAGCTAGTCCTAAAGGTATAAATCTGGGATTTGCCTGAATAGAGGTAATAGTTGAACCCAGGGGTATCCGGCTCACATACAGAGAGGCTGTAGAGAGAAAAGATCAAATTGTCCAGAATAGAGCCTAGGTGCCTACCCCAAGAGGATAGGAAGTGGGTAACAACTTGTAAAGGAGGCTAAGAAATGGTCCAATGGGTAGGAGAACCCAGAGAGAGAGTAATGTTATAAAAACTCAGAGAAGAGAAGATATTTAAGTTAGCAGTGTCCAGTGCTGCAGAGGGGTCAAGAAAGATAAGGTCTGAGACAAAGTCATCAGATTTGTCACTTAAAAAAGCACATCTTTGTGGGGCAGCTGGAAAGCTCAGTGGATTGAGAGCCAGGCCTAGAGATGGGAGGTCCTGGGTTCAAATCTGACCTCAGCCACTTCCCAGCTGTGTAACCCTGGGCAAGTCACTTGACCCCCATTGCCTAGCCCTTACCACTCTTCTGCCTTGGAGCCAATACACAGTCTTAATTCCAAGACAAAAGGTAAGGATTTTTTAAAATTAAAAAAAATAATTTAAAAAATTTTAAAAGCACATCTTTGGAGAGGCCTTTTTAGTTGAATGAAGCCAGAAGCCAGAATGTAGAGTGAAATAATGAGTAACAGGAAAGAGAAGTGCTTCCAGCTAGGTAGAACCTGCCAGAGTTTGTACTCCACTGGCAAAGTCTTCAAGAAGTCAGATCACTTTTACACCATAGTGAGGCATCAGAGTTGGCTTTAGTAGAGAGTTGCCTCTTTATCAGAACCAAATTCTTCAGTCTTCCTTTAACCCAAAATGAAGACTTATTTCAATGTAAAAGGAGAAAAGTTATCATTGCTTCATCTCAGCTGGGAATTTGTCTTTGTACCAGAATTCCCTCTTTTTCTTTTTTCCTCTTTGTTCCCTTTCTGTCCCTATTACCTCTCTCTCTTTCTCTCTCTCTTGCCCCACCCTTTTCCTTCGCTTTCTCTTTCCTTTTCTGTCTTTTTGATTTCTGACCACCCAACACACACACACACACACACTCCTCTAACACAGCAACCATCAATGCTAAAATAGAAGGGAGATGTGGTTTAAAAGCCAAACTCAAAACCAGAGAGAGAGCTTCTTTCTAAGACTGCCTAAGATGGATCCCAAGCACAATTTGCTTCTCTGATTTCTTTTATATTATACTCTCACTTGCCCAGTGAGTAATGGTAGTCCCAAGCCTACCTACTACAAATTCATCTTCCAAGGGCCTGTTTCCCTGGATTTGATGAACCCTTCTTAGTACAGGAGAGTTATAAGAATTAGAGGAAAAGAAGTCAGTGGGTTCCCAGAGGCCACAAAGAGAATTTCCACCATTCCTATTTGTTTTAGAAGGACCCAGAGATTAATAACAATGATACAGAGATTAATAACAATGAAAAATATCATTTTTTAAAACTTTGCAAATATGAAGAAGTGCTACATTGGCCTAACAATAATCTTTACAATAAATATAACAATAAATTCTTCCCACAAATAAGTTCTGAGTAAAGGGCTGGGAATAGAGATGCAAGAAGGACAAATTATATGGGAACAGGAGGAGGAGGTAGACAGAGAGAGGCATGAAATGTATGATAGAGGGAGGGGTTGGAAGAAGGATGAGATGGGAGGTGGATGGAGCATCTTAGTAAAACTGCTGAGTAAAAATTGTCTTTCAAAGGGATCCAGATTATTCATCTAAGTTCTCATCTCGCTAAATTTCAGTTCAAGCGGCTGCAAATATTTGAAATGAGTAATTTCTCTTGATGAAGAGAGGCTGATTTCTGATTCTGTCTAATTTATTTTGGGGTTTGGGGGAGCACTGAGAGAGGTTGAACAGATAGTTAAACATTCTGTCCTCCCTCCCTCCCTTTTTTTTCTACCCCACCTGCTGAGATGGAAATAAAACTTTCAAGCATAGAAGGCCCAGGAGCCTGACACAGGTGAGGTGTTTGGAGAAGGACTTGTTTGTTATGAGTCCTTGTTTAAATGGGGGAGGGGGGGAGAGCAGGACAGTGACTTCCAACATCATGGGGAACTTAACAGAAGAGAAAGGAAGGAGATTCCAGACCCAGATCCAAATTCATTCTAAGTCAGGAAAAAACAGCAGGATTCTGGCCAACCCCACAGACAGCTAGGTAATGGTGTAGATAAAGCACTGGGTGTGGAGTCAGGAAGACTTGAGTTCAAATTTAGCCTCAGATATTTACCAACTGTGTGACTTTGGGCAAATCATTTTGCCTTAGTTTCCTCAACTATAAAATGGGGCTAATAATACCACCTACCTCCCAGGTTTGTTGTACAGAACAAAGGAGATAATATGTGCAAAGTACAATGTTACAAACTAATTTATTACAAATATATAAAACAATGTTTCAAATTTACAAAGTACAACTTTGTACTTTATAACCTTGTAAAGCACAATGCCAGGCTTCTAGTATGTACTGTATAAATGCTTGGAGGTAGCTATGTGTCTCAATGGAGAGAGTGCCAGGTCTGAAGTCAGGTAGGCTGATCTTCTAAAGTTTTAAATCTGGCCTCAGATATTTACCAGGAAATCACTTAACCATGTTGGCCTCAGTTTCCTCATCTATAAAATGATCTGGAGAAGGAAATGGGAAACTACTTCAGTACCTTTGCCAACAAACCCCCAAATAGGATAATGAAGTGAGACACAACTAAAGAATGACTGAACGATATAAACGTTAGCTATTATTAGGAAGCACTTCTTTTGAGAACATACATGGATTCAGAGCTAGACGGATCTTTTAAAGATTATCTACTCCAACTCTACATTTTACTCATTTTTTTTAAATCCCACATTCTGGAGAAGGTAAATGACTTTTCTGATCTGATAAGATCATGCTTGTAATCAACAGAGGAACCAGGATTCAAACCCAATCCTTTGACTACAGATCCAGCATTATTTCTACTGTACATACTGTCACCTTTTTGGAGAGAAAGGAGATAGATCTAGTAGAAGATTCATTTATTCATTCATCCATTATGCCAGGTATTGGAGAAATATAAAATTTGTGTAAAACATGGTACCTGTCTTTATGAAATTTATCATCTAGTACAGAAATGGGAACAAAGTCCTGGTCTTGTCCCAGCTCTACCACCAACTTTGTGACCTTAGGCAAGTCATTTCCCCTTTCTTGGCTTCTAGTCCCTTATCTGTGTAAGGGTTGGGTAGAAAAAGTAAATCAAATTATCCCCCACCCACCCCACCTAAAACAAGTAATAAAATGTTAAGCCCTAGTACCTTAACCAGGTAGGAATTGATTTCAATGAAGCAAATCAATCCAAGGCATTATGAAAAGACCTTGATCAATGTTAATGCCTCAGATGAGCCACTGGCTGAACTGGAAGAGTATTCAGACAGGCTGAGAAAACTCGCCCATGAGCTCAGAGGCACCTATAAGATATCAAGCCAGTTTAGGCTAGTGAGCAGTGAATGAAGAAGTATTCCAGGTAAGCCTCCAGAAGAGATCACTTGAAAACAGGGGAAGAAAAAGCTCTACTTCAGCTCTGCCCTTTGTTTCCTCCCCTAGCCCTTGATCAAAAGAGGACCTTGTGAGCTTCGAAGGGTCTGGAGGATTTTGGACTACCCGTCTTCCCAGAAGTATCCTAGAATCATCCTTAAGACAGCAGTGCCTGGTGGCAAAGTCTGTACGGGACTCAAGGACAGCCTGGATACAGATTCAGAACTCTATAGAGTTCAGCAAAGGAACTACACCCTGCCTAAAGGGAACTTCTTGAGCATTCTACAAAGGAGAAAAAAGGATTTCCAGTTACTAAGAGCTTTGTATCATGTGATCTCCAAGCTTGGATCCACTTTCCCCTGGACCCTGTATATATTTGTGAGAAAGGGTATCATGGACTTTTTTTTTTTTTGGGGGGGGGGAGATGTATTAACAAGACTACCTTAGTAAATACCCTTATTTAAAAGCTACTTTAAGTCTAACTGACCAAATGATTCTTAACTAATAATCATGGTGATACACCACTGGGGGTTCATGAGCTACACGTTATTAGAAAGATACCCTCCTCAGCCCCTCATTGTTACCATTAGAGCATTGAAGGGAAATGTAGCCACCTAAATCTAGGGACCAAAGAGCAGGAGTTCAGAAAGTAGCTTTAGAGCATGTACGACTTTTGTAAAATGAGAGATTGGTATATAAGGAATAGAAGCAATCACAAAAGATGAATAGATAATTTCAATTCTATGAAATTTAAAAGCTTTTTCATTAGCAAATCATTGCAGCTAAGAAGGTAAGGAAAGCCATAGAGTGGAGGAAAAATCTTTGTATCTAATATATCTAATAAGGATCTGATGTTCAACATAAATAGAAAATTAACACAAATATATATGACCAAGCACCATTCCCCAATGGATAAGTGGTTAACGAATATGAACAAATAGTTCCCAAATAAAAAACTGTTCCAAATCATTGATAATGAAATATAAATCAAAATTAAACTGAAGTCTCATCTCTCACCCAGCAATAATGGCATAAAGATCATTGGAGTTCAGTCAAGTCTGACTTTTTGTGACCATATCATGCCAATACTGTTGGTCCATTGGGTTTGCTTGGCAAAAATATTGAAGTATAGGCAGCTAGGTGATTCAGTGGATAGAGAGCCAGACTTGGAGATGGAGATGGAAGGTCCTGGGTTCAAATGTGGCCTCAGCCACTTCCCAGCTATGTGTCCCTGGGCAAGTCACTTAACCCCCCTGGCCTAGCCCTTCCCACTCTTCTGCCTTGAAACCAGTACATAGTATTGATTCTATGATAGAAGGTAAGAGTTTAAAAAGAAAAAAGAATATTGCAGTGGTTTGCCATTTTCTTCTCCAGAGGTGACCCTCTAGAGATTAAGTAACTTGCCTAGGACTACACAACTAGAAAGTGTCTGAGGTCAAATTTGAACTCAGGTCTTCCTACCACCAGGCTTAACAGGCTATCCACTGAACCATCTAGCTGCCTCATGGCATAAAGGCAGTAACATTCAATACTGGAGGATCTGCAGAAAGATAGGTGCACTAATACATTGTTAGTGGAGCTATGAATTGGTCCAACAACTCTGGAAGGCAATTTGGAATTATACTAAAAGGGAGACAAAAATGTCCAAATTCTTTTGATCCAAATCACTGCTAGGCATAAACCCCAAGGAGATGAGGGACAAAAAGAACAAAACATTAAGTACTTTTCAGAATAGCAAAGAAACAAAAACAGATGTCTACTAATGGGGGGGGGAGAACAAAAAAAAATCCTGTTTCATGAATGTAATGAAGTATATTATTTTGCCATAAGAATATGGAGAATTCAGAGATATGGAATGGAGGCAGAAGAAGGAAAACAATATAGCAATGACTACGACAATATAAATGGAAAAGGCTACAACTAAACTTTGTTACAGTGACAAAGTTTGACCCAGAGAGAGAGACAAAGAGATGGCAAATTTCAACCTTCTCCCTTCTTTGCCCAGGTGGAAGCCTGTAGTTGTGAGACAAATCTTATGCTGTAAAGACTTATTTGTTGGCTTGGTTAGTTTTGCTGAATTACTCCCCCCCCCCCTTTCTTTTTCATTCTTTGCTAAAAGGAATGGCTCCCTGGGGAGGGAAGGAGAGAAGAATATATTCAGAAATAAAGGTGGTATATAAGACAGCAATAAAAAGTTACAATTTTTTTAATTATTTAATTTAAATTTTAACAAGTGAGATCATTGAACTAGAGTCATTTATTTAATTAGTATTAAATGTTTACAGTGATCAAGGCATTATTGGAGACACAGATTGCTGAGGTCTGAGCTAAGTAACTTGTGACCTTGGGCAAGTCTCTGCCTATCTCTCAGGTCCCCAAGTTCCTCATCTATAACAAGAAGGTATCTGATAAGATCAGTGACTCCAAATGGTTGTGCTGAAAGTGTTACTAGGTGTGCTATGAAAATCAGAATATTTTCAACCTGATGGGGAAAAAAAAAGAAAGTTTTGTTTATGTTTTGTTTCATTTAACTCTATTTACCCAGAATTCACAGCATAGGAAGTATGGCATTCACAAAATCAACAAAATTTGCCTACAACACATACAAACTAGACCTAAACTATCAAAGATTTTTTTTAACGATTGTCTTATATGAAGGAAAACTGCATGTACAAGTCCGAACTAGCAATGTCGGTGGAAATGCAGAAAAACAGACTGAACTATTGGCAAAAAATCTTTGCAGACCTTTGGACTAGATGATTCCTAAGGCCCTTTCCAGCTTTAACATGCTATGACTTTATGTCTCTCTGAGCTCTAAATTTTTTTTTTACTGTGATTCTACATCAAGTAAGATACAAGTTAAATACATAAGTGTTCCCCCTTTAGCAGAGTGAAAAGAATGATCTCATTTGGTTAAAATTAACCCCAGAAGGAGGAGGTGAGTTTTGAGCTAAGTCTGGATCTGGAAGGTCAGAGAGGAATAGAGAACACCTGGTTTGTGCCAAGACTACAGCTAGGACAAGGATATTGCCTTGGCTGGAGAAATACTGAGTTGAGGAATAAGGAGAACAAAGGTTGAAGAGATAGAGTGAAGTTAGTTGGAGGGAAGGTTTTGATGAACACCAGGTTTAGGGGTTTATTTCAATCAATAGAGAAATATGGCACATTTTTTGAGCAGAACAGTGCTATGGCTTGAATTTTTTTCTCTTTTAATAAAATACATTATTATAGTATTGGGCATCATCAAGTTACAGATTATTTGAGCTAGAGGCAGCTGGGTGGCCCAGTGGATAGAGTACCAGCCCTAGTCAGGAAGATTCATCTTCCTGAATTGAAATCTGGCCTCAGACAATTACTGGCTGTGTGACCCTGGGCAAGTCACTTAACTCTGTTTACCTCAGTTTCCTCATCTACCAAATGAGCTAGAGAAGGAAATGGCAAACTAAAGTAGTATCTTTGCCAAAAATATCCCAAATAAGGTCACAGAGTTGGATACAATGGAACAACAACAAAGGGAGTCTTAGTGATCATCTCTCTCAACCCCCCCCCCTTTTTTAAACCCTTACCTTCTGTCTTGGAGTCAATACTGTGTATTGGCTCCAAGGCAGAAGAGTGGTAAGGGCTAGGCAATGGGGGTCAAGTGACTTGCCCAGGGTCACACAGCTAGGAAGTGTCTGAGGCCAGATTTGAACCTAGGATGTCCCGTCTCTAGGGCTGGTTCTCAATCCACTGAGCTACCCAGCTGCCCCCTCCTCCCCTTTTTTTTAAACAAAAGAAGAAACTGATACTCAGAGAGGGTAGTAGCTTGTCCAAGGTTATAGCACGAATCAGTCTTAGAACCAGGATTAAGAACTCAGGCTTCCAAACAGCAGGGCTCTTTCCATTACCCCAACAGTAAGGAAACCCTCTGTCTAAGTCAGTTGCCCTGTGGTCGTCTATCCTCAAGTAAAGTGGCCTTGGAGTCTGTAATAGCAGTCTGAGGGGCATCATGGCCTTTCAAATACCCCCCAATCCCCAGCCTCACAGAATCAAAACTTTAGAACTGGAAGATATTGGACTTGGAATCATAGGATCATAAAATTGGATGAGACCTTAGAGATTAGGGAGTCCAAATCATTTTCCTGGTGGTGATACTGAAGCTGAAGGAGGGTCAATGACTTGCCCAACATCCACACTGAAAGCACGTTGCAGAACCAGGATTCCAACCCAGGTTTTCAGACCACCAAATCCATTATTTTTCCACCATACCATGCCAGGACCAGGGAATAGGAAGGAAGATGGACCAGCCATAAATTCTGTGAGCTTTGTTGTTGCTGTTGTTATTCAGTCAGGTCCGACTCTTTGTGACCCCATTTGGTTTGCCATTTCCTTCTCCAGATCATTTCACAAGTGAGGAAACTGAAGCAAACAGGATTAAGTGACTTGCCCATCTAGGATGTGTTTGAGGCTGGATTTGAACTCAGGTCTTCCTGAATCCAGGCTCAGGATTCTATCCACCGAGCCCCCTAGCTGCTTAAAGACCTTAGAGACTCTTAAAGAGCAACCTCACTTTTCAGAAGCTGAAAAGGGAAATGGGAATTATCACCACGCCTACTTGCCTCTTTAAGTAGTCTAACTGGAGGAGCGAGGACTGGGTGGGTGCTTTTCTTGGTGGAGAGAATACCTGAGTGAGGTCTCTTCTGCCAGGGTAAATAAGAGTACCTACTCTAAAACTCCACATCCATGAGAGTTGCCCAGAGCAAAGAGAGGTTCAGCGATTTGCCCGGGCTCTTAGAGGCTGGACCCGGACCGAGTCTTCCTCCTAAGTCTGGAGGCCAACTTTCTAGCCCCTGCACAGGCTGCCTCTCCTACTGGAAGAATCTGGGACACTAACTCTGCCCTCAGGCATGTTCCCACTGTGTACTGCCAATGGGCTCCCAGCCTCAGTTTTCCTTCACCTCTAAGAGAGGAGGGTAAAGGTCACTCTAGTTGCTGGGAGAGGGAGAGAGGACCTTTCCCGGGGAGAGGGCAGACCTCATTGAGATGCAGCGATAAGACAGGACCCAGATGTAAAACAAAGCCAGTCAGCTTTCCGGGAAACCGGAAGGGACTTCCAGAAGAACAAAAGCAGGAATGATCCAACTTCGCTTCCCCACTAAAAGCAGCCGGCAAGACCAGTTGTCATTCATTCCTCCCAGGGTCATTCTGGGAGCCGGGAGCTTGCATATGCAAAAGCTAAAGGAGGATTAAAACCCTCCCAAACAAAGATGCAAAAATCTTCCTTTCTCTCTTCCCCACCCCCACCTCTGCTTGTGTTTTCAATCCTTCCACGCTGGTCTCAGCTTGTCCTCCTACCTCCTCAGCCGGTAGTTGTCACACTACAGACATTTTTAGGGGTGACAGCTGGCCTTCTGGAACTCAGCTCCAGTTCTGGAAAATTTCTTTCTTTTTCTTTCCTTTCCTTTTTTTTTAAAGGGTGCCAAACCACCACAGTTTTCCATAGCAATCCAGTGGAGGGGGAAAGGCGGGAGAACTCAGAGGAAGGCTGTCCCAGTGGCACTTTGGATTCCATTCTCTCCGCCTTTAACTGGGGAAGTGTTGAAAGCAATCAGAACTTCCCAAAATGTCAGAGCAAGAAGAGACCGGAGAGCCTGTCTAGCCCAACCTTCTCATTTTACAGAGGCGGAAATTGTGACTCCAAAGGGGGCCACCAGGTCACGCGGAAAGTTAATAGGAGAGGCACGACTAGAATCAAGCTTTCCTGCATCCCAGGCCAGACCAGGCCCCTCTCCTGCCTTAGAAGGACGTTACTAAGCCTTCCCAGGAGGCTATGAAAAGTAGAAAAGCCAGGGTAGAAAAGGAGCCAGAGGGGATAAACTAAAAGCCCTCTCCCTCATTCCGTTAATTCATAGAACATAAGCACGTCCAAAATGTGAGAGCTGAAAGGGGCCTCAAAGAACCACTAGCCCAAAGGTTCTTAACCTTTTTTGAGTCTTGGACCCCACCTCCTATATTTCCCATAGATCCCTTTCCAAAGTAATGGGTTTTTTTTTTTTTTTAAAACCCTTACCTTTGGTCTTAGAATCAACACTAGGTATAAATTCCAAGGCAGAAGAGTGGTAAGGGCGAGGCCATGGGGGTTAAGTGACTTGCCCAGGATCACACAGCTGGGAAGTGTCTGAGGTCACATTTGAACCCAGGACCTCCCATCTCTAAGCTCTCCATCCACTGAGCTACCCGGGCCCCCTGGAGTAATGTTTTTAAAGGAATAAAATAATAAGATTAAAAAGAAAATTGATTCTACTGAAATAACTTTTTTAAGGGATGTTCACAAATCCCAGATCAAAAATCCATGCTCTAGTCCATCTGCCTCAGAGTAAGTGACTTGTCCCAGGTCACACCCCAAGTTAGTGGCAGAGCTGCTTTTTAAACCCTGACATCCAAACCCCAGCTTCCATTACATTGCTGCTACTTCTCATCAGAGTCTACTCTCTCTTAGAACTAATACTTCTCAGGGAAGGGACTGTGATTCTCTCCCCATATCATCTCCTTAATAGCTTTGTGAATTCAGGAAAATCACTTAACCTACCTGAGTCTCATCCATTAAAAATAGGGATAAAAACATGACTCTGCCTGACTTAACAGAATTACTGTGATGGAAGAAACTGAGATAATATATGAAAAATTCTCTATAAATGTCAGCTATTCCTATTAGGACTATATGACTTTCTATGAGTCCGTTCATGACTTGGGCAGCCTCTAACAACAATTTGATAGTCTAGAGAAGATCTGAGGGAACAGGCAAACTGATAGGAAAGAATTCAGGTTGGACTCTAGGAATAAAACTTAGCAATGAGATTTATAAGTAGGTGACCTTATGTCCCAGATCCTCTAGAAAAGTGCCCATTTCAAGAAAAGACTTTTAATGAGGTGTTGCAAAAAGATGTTTACCTAGTAAAATATGATCATAAATTATAGTAACTTATGAAACAGTAGGATATAATACTAAGGATATGAAGTTTCCTTTACTGAAAACTTTTTCAGACTATTGGAGAAAAAAAGATTCTATAAGATGGGGGCAGCCAGGGAGCACTGCAGAAAGAGAGCCAGGCCTGGAGTTTAAAAGATCTGGGATCAAATCTGACCTCAGACACTTCCTAGCTGTGTGGCCCTGGGCAAGTCACTCAACCTCATTTGCCTAGCCCTTGCTGATCTTCTATCTTAGAACTGATTCTAAGACAGAAGTTAAGGATTTAAAAAAAAAAAAAGACCATATAGGAGGGTTTCAAAGAAGTCATAACCAGAGTTTCAGGAATGAGCTAAAAAAATCTTTCTCCATTCATTCCTAGGATTGGAGGGTGATAAAAATTAAGCTGTCAAAGACAAACCAAGTAAACCTAGATTCACTCATTCATTCATCAAGGCACTATTTTAGGTGGTAGAAAACTGAAATTAGATAGATGATTGATAGATAAGATAGATGGAGCCATAAAGCATTTTTAAGTTTTTGCTGTTTGCCAGGTCTTGGGCTATGGGTTGAGGTACAATATAAGCAAAAAGGATGCTTCCCTGACCTCTGACCTTAAGGGGTTTACATTCTATTGGGGGAAGATGGCACATAAAAAAGAGCTAAAACTGGGAAGGGATAGCGAGGTAAGAGGATGATGGTGTCTGGGGTGATGGGGAAAATGATATAAAGGCCTGGATCACAAGAAGATGCCTTTTATTTTTCCAGGCTTACTCTCAATTTCCCCTTTCTAGACAAACTAGACTACTAGATACTTTTCATCTTGTCCTAAAAAAGGAACTCCTTGGACCAGAACCTATTTATTTCTTAAAGCTACACTTTGGCTCTCTTTCTTTTACTCCTATTACACACTACTCTTTTACTTTGTTAAATTATTGTAAATTTCTTAAAGTTAGTAAGGGTTTTGTAAATGTCTATGTACCTCAGTTTCCTCAGCTGTAAAATGATGGAGTCAGGCTAGATGACTGTTAATGTCCCTCCCAAATCTAAACAACTCATGACTCATTTACCAGTTGGAGGAGAAACTATTCCTCTAGTCATTTAACTCATTAGTCAATCACCTCTTCAAGTGAGCTGAGCTTTAGTAGGAGTCTCTTTGCTGATAAAAGTTAAATTTTATTTGCTTAATAAATTTAGTAATAATAATCAATAATAAATGTAAAAAGTATTTATTTCTGAAAAAAAGTAATAAAATGTATTCTCACAACTTAGTCTCAATATACTTCCCATATTTCTGGGCTAAAATAATATTATTGACTCATAATCGTTTCTTAAATTGCCTCCTTCTCCTTTCATGTTGGTCCTTACCTCAGCCATCATATATTTGCTCCAACTTTCTATACACTAAATTGCCCCCAAATGAAACAGGCTTTTTTGTGAGTTCCTCATCACTATAGGTATTGGAACAGGGCAGCTAAAGGACTACAGGTAAGGAGCCATAATCATCTATACTAAGGAGGTTCCTTCAGAGGTTGCTCCTTCCAGCTTCAGCATTCTATGACTTGATAACTCAAACCTATACCACCAGAAAAGACTGTGCTGGAAAGTTCTGGTCAGTGTTTTTCATTTATTATCCAACTGAAATAAGTGTGGATCATAAAGTAGTGTTAGAAAGTCAAAGCTCAAACCTTACAAAGGACAAGAATTATTTGCCCACATTTTAGAAACCATTTTTGCTGCCTCACTCTGTGATATGGAACAGCTCTGCATGGAAGAATTAAAAATATGTTATCCCTTAGAGGGCAATAGAGAAAAGCACATTGGTGCGAATAGGCTGCATATAACAAATAAAGAACAACAATGAAAAACTAGAGTAAAGGATTTAACCTAAAAAATGAAAAAGAAGTGAGGTTGATCAAGGGGCAACATAAAGGGGTAAATAAAGAGGAAAAGCAGCCTATAAGCCCCACTAATTATGTTAGTAAAGTTCAGAGAGACAGAAGAAGGTCCCTACCCTTGAGAATAAATTCACCCACATGAATTTATAGAACATAGATGAGAATGGCACAGGATAAGAAGGGTGGGTTGTGGGAAGGAATATACATAAGTATGAGACCCCAGAACCATTGGAGTACTGAAAAATACATTTTGTAAATGCATAAAATAGTGAGTTGTCTTTGTAGGACTTTGACCGGATGCCTTGAACAAAGCAGGGGTTCAGCAAGTGATTAACTAAAATTGAACTATATTGAGCCAAAATGACTTAGTACCAGATCACCCAAAGCAAACTCCCACAATATAGGTTCACCTGGTCAAATGTTAAAAACTGAGATTTAGGCTTTATCTTCCCTACCTAAGAGAAAACCAAAAAGATAAGTTCTTTTACCCTTTTACTAAGTAAATAGAGGAATCCTCAGTTTCTTCATCTGTCAAATGAGCTGGAGAAGGAAATGGCAAACCACTCTAGTATCTTTGCCAAGAAAAAACTAAAAGGGGTCATGAAGAGTCAGACAGGACTGAAATGACTGGAAGAAAAAAAAAACAAAAAACAAAGGCCATCAAGATGAGGATTCAAGCTTGGGTTCCAGTTTCAGAGATAAACAACACAGTGCCTGGCACACAGGTGCCACTTAATAAATGTTGATTGATTGACTGAAGTCCCTCAGATGCATGTTGGTTAGCTATTGTAATAGTTAAAATTAAATTATGAGGCTGTTAGTAGTTTTAATAACTTTATTACATCAAAGTAGTGATAGTAAAGAGAGGGAAATGTTGATCAGCTTACTACCCTATATGCCATTTTATGGATTGAAGCTCACTGCAAACATGAGTTCCTTCAGGTTCCAAGCTCCAGCCAGAAGAGCATGAACAAATCCCTGGTCTCACCTTATAAGCAGTTTTCTCCACCCACTAGCTCTTACCCCCACCCTCACATCTCAGGAACCAATCATAGTTCCTTAATTTGCCTAGCACCACTGGGGGGGTCGGGGGAGGACAGTGCCTATGGGATTAGTTTCCCTTCTCTTTGGTTTCAACTTCCTTTCTCTGAAAGTTTGTCTATACTTGCACATCTCAGTGGTAAATGACCTACAGGTCGATGATTGATGAAGTCAAACAAAGATACATAATGGGGAGAGAAATTCCTTTCCAACACTGTTAACCTTGGGCAGGTCACTGAATTTCTCAGTGTACTGGGCAACTCACATTAATGCTATAAGTCGCAGATCAGACCTGCAATGGTAGTAGAAATTTCCTCATCTAGAAGCTCCCTAAGTCAATAAAATCATGGGTCCAGGCCCTATCTGGGACTGAATTAGTAGCAGAAGTTTGCTCATCTAGAGGGATCCCTTTACCAAAAAATCATGGGCCCAGTTCTTTCCTTATCCTTACTAAGCCAATAAACTATTAGGGTGATGGATGGGGATTAGACCTGTGATTTCAGTGGGATAGGAAATTCACAGGTGAATTGGATTTAACAATAGTTTGAGTTTCTATAGCACTTTAAAATATACAAAGGCTGTTTCCTTCACCAACCCTATGAGGTTGGTCGTGCTAGTATCACCATTCTGTAGATAAGAAAGCTAAGGCTCAGAGAATTAAAGGGACTTGAAAAGGACTGGAACAGAGGCAAGATTCTAATTTGGATACCCTGATCCTATGACCACTTTCCAACAGGCCTCTTTGGCCTCACCCTAGTCCTACATTTTTGAAGAGGCCCTTCCCTGTTTGTATCATAACTCAGGAAAATAGGGCAGAGGGAGAAATAGCTCTGGCTGACTGGAAAAGAGAGGAGAGAGGGAGAAAAGGAAGAAACCTAAGGTTCACATATATATATGGTCAACCAATGAATGCTCCCTTATCATCCACCTAATGAGCACCCCCTCCCACTCTGGCTGTTTGTTGTAGCTTTGAAACTTTTTTCTTCCATGAGTGGCTGTGAGGACCATTTAAAGCTGGTCTCTTCTGGAGAAAGAGAGAGAGAGAGAGAAAGAGAATATGAATGATGAGAGGAATCAATAGCATAGGTTTGTCCCAGCTTCCCTCATCTCTCTGAGGCCAGTTCTGCTTTCCATGTCATCCCCTTACTCTAAGCAATGACCAGAAGCAATATCAGATGTAAGGCCAACCAATATGTAACTAGAAAGAACCTTCTTTACTATTAAAAACAGTAGTACCTCATATTTAAAGGTCATTATTAAGTCACTTAGTATATACATTATTATCATTCCCATTTTGGAAAGGAAAGAATTGAGGCACCAAGAAATTGAGTGATTTAGCCATAATTAAATAGCAAGTGAATGTCAGAAGCAGACATAGAACCCAGGCCCCCTGACCCTTTCTGCCAGAACAAATTGATTCCTCTTTGAGGAAATACTTCTGTGAACCTTCTTCTCAAACCAGAAAGATTCCCTCATTGCCCCCTAATCCCCTACCATTACCCTCAGCCACCAGAAGAATAGCCTCACTAGCAAACTAAATTTTTCCCCCAAGGTCCTGTTAGGTCAGCCTTGCCCTTACCAAAGTGGTCAAAGAACTGCCCGCCCCATTTCCCCAAAAGGAGACAAAACCACTTATCTGATTATTAGGAGCTGATTTAGAGAATCACCTGATTCAACCACATCATTTTATAGATGAAGAAACTGAAACCAGAAACGCCCAAGGTGGCCTTTCTGGGGCTCTTTGGCCAGTCCTAGGTTTAAAAAATGAAGCATATTTAAACCTGAAAAGTCAATAACATTGGGCACAATTCATTGTGACCATTCCCAACCATCTCCTGGAAAATATGAGGTATGTTCACAGTGACAACTGACCGATCCCTGTGAACATTCTTAACAGCTGGACAGATGTTTACAAGTAACACATCAAGCCTTGGGATGTAATTACAGAGCTAGTTGTGTTCGCTTCTCTAAGTAGGTAGCATCTGACACACAGCTCTAATTGTTAAAGGAAGAGAAAGTGCCTTCAGATTCTGCTAACTCAAGTGTTGAGGGTAAATAGGCAAGGGAAGAATTAATTCAGCCCATCTTTATGTTCTTCTAACTGTTATTATTAAGACCAGGTGTAACTTGGAAACAATAATAACTAGAATTCTATCAAGTAAAAGCTCTATCAGGGTAGGGAGCTTCCAATGTGGGATCTCCCTCCACCAAAATCAGTCTGTGACACAAAAGAAAGGTCCAGATAAACTGCCTAAGATACTGAAGGATTGAATGATTGTACTCTAAGAAACAGCAGCTAGGAACTCAGTTCTTCCTGACTCCCAGTCCTGCTCTTCACTAAACCAAGTTACCTCTCAGAGACTTAAGGATTTTAAATGAAGCCCTTGCCATTACATGTCCTTCCACATGCAATTATTCACCATCCCCCAACCCTCCTCTCTTCTCAATCTCCCTGCTTCTGATTCACTATCCCTCCAGTTACTTGAGTTCATAAGCTCAGATTCATTCCTCATTCATCCCTCTTTTTTAACCTCCCATATCCAGTTGCCAAGTCTAGTAGATTCAATTTTCACAACAGCTCTCCTGTCTCCAGCTCACATGGCCACTACCCTAATACAGGACCTCTCCACCTCTTTGTCTCCTAACTTCTCCATACGACAAATCTCTCCCCTTTCTAAACCACACTCCACACAGCAACCAAAGTAATATTCTTAAAGCATAGCTCTAATGGCGTAATTACCCTGCTCTGGAGACTCTCTGATACCCGTACGATCAAATACAAACTCCTCTATTTAGCATCTAAAGCCCTTCACAACCTGGCACCAGCCTATCCTCCAGGTCTTATTCCACATTATTCCACTTACCCATACCAAACAGACTAGCCTACTGAACTGTCTATCTCCCAATCTCCCATCTCATGCCTTTGCCCAGGCTGTCCCCCATTGCAAGAATATTCTTCCTCAAGCATTATACACAGTAACTATAACATTGTGGGATGATCAAATATGATAGGCTTTGCTACTAGCAGCAATGCAATGATACAGGACAATTCTGAGGGACTTAGGACAAAGAACACTATCCACAGCTAGAGAAAGAACTGTGGGAGTAGAAATCCAGAAGAAAATACATGATTTATCACTTGTTTCTTCGGGTATATGATTTGGGGTTTTGGTTTTAAAAGATTACTCTTTAACAAAAATGAATAATATGGAAATAGGTTTTGAGTTATAATAGATGTATAACCTAGTGGAATTGCTTGTCAACTCCGAGAAGGGGGAGGGAAGAGGGGAGGGAGACAACATGAATCATGTAACCATGGGAATTTTTTTTTTATTTAGTCAATTTAGAGTATTTTTCCTTGGTTACAAGTCATGTTCCTTCCCTCCTTTCCCCCCAACTCCCCCTCCCCCCACCATAGCCAACACACAATTCCACTGGGTTTTACATGAGTCTTTGATCAAAACCTATTTCCATATTGTTATGTTTGCACTCTGGTGATCATTTAGAGTCTACATCCCCAAATCGTATCCCCATCAAACCATGTGATCAAGCAGTTGTTTTTTTCTTCTGTGTTTCTACTCCCACAGTTCTCCCTCTGAATATGGATAGTGTTCTTTCTCATAAATCCCTCAAAATTATCCTGGATCATTGCATTGCTACTACTAGAGAAGTCCATTACATTTGATTGTACCACAGTGTATCAGTCTCTGTGTACAATGTTTTCCTGGTTCTGCTCCTTTCCCTCTGCATCAGGTCCTGGAGGTTGTTCCAGTTCACACTGAATTCCTCCAGTTCATTATTCCTTTGAGGACAATAGTATTCCATCCACCAACAGATACCACAATTTGTTTAGCCATTCCCCAATCAGAGGGCATCCCCATGGGAAATTTTAAAAAAATAAAAAATAAAGAATGTTCTTCCTCCTCATTTTTGTCTCTTGGAATCTCTAGCTTCCTTCAAAGACTCAGTTCAAGTGCCATCCCCTCCACGACACCCATTCTAATCTTCCAAATGCTAGAGCTCAGCCTTCTTCCCATTACTTTGTATCTGCTTTGCATATGGTATGTATTTACTTTTCTATGTTTATATTGTTTCCCCAAGAAAATATAAGCTCCCTGAGAGCAGAGAGTTTCAACTTTGTCTTTGTATCCCTAGCACCTAGTGCAGATCCTGGTACCTAGTAGGAGCTTAATAAATGCTTAAGGAGGGACAGCTGGGTAGTTCAGGGGTAGAAAGCCAGGCCTGGAGACAGGAGGTCCTGGATTCAAATGTGACTTCAGACACTTCCCAGCTGTGTGATGCAAGTCACTTAAGCTCAATTGCCTAGAGCTTGCCTCTCTTGTTTTAGAGTTGTTACTATGACAGAAAGTGAGGGTTTTAAAAAAGTAAAATAAATAAATAAATGCTCATGGAATGAATGAATTCTTCAAAGTGTTTTACAAATGTAAACTCATACCCATTAAATGGAATAGAAGAGTGTTACTCCCATTCTACAGATGGAGAAATTAGGAGAAAAACATATAATATATAAATAAGGCTTTTTTTTTTTCATGTCACTGCTGGGCTAGAATCCATAATGGTTCACTATTGCCTAAAGAAACCAAACTCTTTAATCTGGTTGATCTGTGGCTATACCTCTCATAGTAAGTAGACAGTATAGGGTTTGAGCATATAGTTCTTAAGTTCTTTGCTCCTCGGTTTCCTCATCTACAAAATACAAGGCTGGACTCAGTGGTCTATAAGATTTCATCTTGTTCTGCATTCTATGATTCTATATGATTACATAAGAGAAATACTTTATTTATAATGGGTAAAGAGGGTCAGGTCATGACTTCTCTTCTTGTTATCTCTCACAGAAAGTACACACCCTAATTTTATTTTCCAAAACATTCAAAATTCCTCTCTCTCTTGAAAATAGCATTAATGATTCACATTCAAAACTTTTCTTTGACTGGTATTATTAGAAAGCAACTTACAGTAATGGAAATACTTTGAGTGTTATAGAGATCAGTCTGGGGAAAGGAAGATGAAGATAACGTCTATGATGGTCTCTAAGGCCCTTGAACCCCTGGCATATATGAAATTATGTTGAGATCAATCCATAAAGATTGAATATAAAATAAAAATAAAGGCAACATTAGAATTGAGCATACATTGTAAAAGTTAAATATATATAAATAAGTAACCAAAACAGGGGGAGCTTCACTTGGAAATAGAAGGCAAACTTCATGTAAAAAAAAAAATAATAATCCCAGCCTTAAACTTCACAGGAGGAAAAAGGAGGCAATGAAATTTCCAGGGCAGGAAAATAAGAACTTAGACTCTTGAAGACTGTTCTTCCCCCAGGGCCCACTGTCCAATGCCACATCTGGTAATCTCCCCTGTGCCTCCAAGACCTCTAACATCTGGACTGAATCTCTATTTCTGCCATGACCATAAAGTTCAAGAAAATCTACCCTACTTTATGGTCTCATAACCACTCCAGCACCTAAAGAAATGATCTACTTCTACTTTAAAATTTCAGTCACTGGATGTAGAACCCTCCAATCAAGAAGGGGTGATTGAAAATGCCTTTGTGCTAATGCTCACTGGAAAATTGTCAACACCTCCCTCCTTTTCTAGGCTGCCTTCAGCCCCGAAGCCGTTCTGCACCCACCTCTTATAAAGGGGGCCATGTCAGGCCTCTTTGTTTCATCTGGGATGTCTGGTAATGGAATGAGATGGTGAATCCCCTGTCACCGAAGGTATTCAAACAGGCTGAAAGATCACAACCTGAGAATGATTGTGAGGGAGACTCGTGCCCTGGGGTAGTTAGACTCAGCAGTATAATATATGCATAGTGCGATAATTGGGTCCATAACTATTCCTGAGGAATATACAAATGTAAGTAACTGAGCATTGAGGGGTAGTTCCCCTATAATTAAGGCATTACAGATGGAGGACCCCAGATCTGCTTCTTACAAGCAATTTGAACATGAACAGCAAGGCACTTTACCTCCTCGCCCTCAGTTTCCTCATCAGTAAAATTAGGGGGTTGGTCTACATGATCTCTAAGCCCCTTCCTAAAATCTCGAAATCCCTGGTGCTTTAAGCTAGGAATTACCTCCTGCCTCAAAGGCTCTGTGATTCTCTGAGTAGTTCTGCCCCTTACCGCAGAGAATTCTGCTTTGGAAAATCTTGAATTATACCTTTAACAGGACAATTTCACCGAACTACCAGATTTCGTCTGAAGACTCACAAGCCTGAGGTTTAGACCCTGCCCTCCTGAAAAAAATCTACCTCCTACTCTGGGGACTTCTTTAGGGTAGAAAAGAGTCCCAAAGCAGGACCACGTGCTGCTAAACCACACCCCTTAAAGGATCCCAGAGAGAATATCTATCATCTACCAATTGCTTGGGTCATCCTGGGCGGTGGAAGGGTTAATATGAAGATTCTACCTACCGTCCCCCCCCCTTCCCCAAAAAGCAAACAAACAAACTTCGATCCACCCCCTGGTACAGCCTATCCTGCTAACGCAGCCACCCTGGGCTCCTCCCCTACAGCTTGCCTAAAGCTTTAGCTGCCCGGGGCAAAGAAATGGAGAGTGGAAAAGAGGGGACTGGACTACAACTCCCACAATACTCTGCTCTTGGAGTATTCGGAGTACTCAAGAAGAGCGTGCTAGAGATAGACCATCCTTCCCGAATGGGAAATTATAGGTTTTTCCAGAAGCCCTCCTCTGGGAGGTGCGGCCCCAGCTGGGGCTCCTCCCATTCCGGAACGTCTAGCCTCCCTGGAAACTCTCATTTTTTCCTGCAGAAGGAAGGAACCAGGTTTAACCCTTCGGTTCCTGTCTCCCAAATTCAACCCCGGGAAAGTGGGAGGGGGTGGGTGACATTCCCGCTCTATCCTCTTCCTTGGACGTACCCCCGCCCTGGCAGGATTCAGAAGATGGGACTGAAACGTCCCCTCTCCATGTACCACACCAATCACACCCTTTCTTCCTTCCCCTGTCCTCTCCTCTCTTCTCCCCTCCCTTCCTGCCACTATCCATATCCTACCTGCCCTTTAAGGTGCCACTCAAGGCTCGACCTCCTCCGACTACTCCCACCCCGAATGACAGCTAATTCGTTCTCCTTGGTCCCCAGCCCGCATCTTAGCATTTCGTTGCTGTGTTCCCCAGTGCTCTCCTGCGGCTGGCCCCTCTGCCTAACTAGACTGTAAGCATCCTGAAGAAAGGCAATGGAGACACGGAGATTAACTAGCTTTCTCATTGCAAATCAATCTCTCAGAGCGTTTGTTTTTTTTAATCTGCAAAACAGCAATAATACTACCTGCTCTGTCGACTCCCTAAAAATTGATGTAAGAGTCAAAAGGCATAATAGATTGGAAGGTTCTTTGTAAATGAAAGACACAGCACGAACCTGTCAGTCCATTTGTGAAGCCTCCACAGGCAGCAACTAGCTTTGCTCCAGGTACTTTCAATAGACTCCTGAATCCATGTGTATGGGAATTTCCTTCACCCAAATTCCTGTGGATCTTGGTCAACAAATACTTATTAAGCAACTACTGTGTGTCAAGCCCTGTGCTAAATTCTGGAATTTCAAAAAAAAGCAGAAAAACAGTCCCTGCCCTCAAAAGAGCTCACAATCTAATGGGGCGACAACATGAAAACAATTATGTACAAACAAAATATATGAATGTACATTGGAAATAATCCCAAAGGGAAGGTACAAGTATTAAGGGGGTCAGGGAAAGCCTTCTTGCCAAAAGTGAGATTTTAGGGAAGACTTGAAGGAAGCCAAAGGAAGTTAAGTGCCAAAGATGAAAAAACATTCCAGGCACAAGGAACAGCCAGTGAAAAGGCAGGGATTCCAGAGGTGGAGTACTGGTGTTGGAGGAATAGCAAGAAAGTCAGTCACTGGATCCTAGTGTTCATGGAAGGAAGTAAAGTTTAATAAGCCTTGAAAAGCAGAAAGAGTCATGTATATGAAGGATTTTAAAAGCCAGACAGAGGATTTTGTGTTTGATTTTGAAGGCAATAGGGAGCCACAGGAGTTTACTGAAAAGGAAGTGAGATGGTTCCACTTTAGGAAGAGCACTGAGTAGAGAGAGATTTGAAGCACAGAGATCAACCAGGAGTTTATTGCAATAATCTAGCCCTTTTTGACAGAGGTCTTGGCTGAAAAACTGACTAGCTGGTGGCCAATCTCCAGTTCACAAGCCTCTCTGCATTAACTTAGACAAATCCTCCATTGACATTCTGTAACAAGGCCATAGTCACAATCTTTATAGGCACTTACTATACCATAGAATAGCCTTTGAGAACACAAGATCACTTCCTTGAATGGATAAAGCATTTAAGGGGACTTTTACATGGCAAATCAAAAAGGCAGAATGGCATGGTGAAACCCACAATAATAGTTGATTTCAAATAGTGCTTTAACATTTACAAAGGATTTTACATACATTATGTCATTTGTTCCTCCTAATATTCCTGTAAGGTTAGAGGAAACCATGTTAGAATTGGAATTCCAATGCTGTGTAATGGAAATGTGTAATGGAAAGAATGCTGGATTTGGAATCAGAAGACCTCAAATCTTGACTCTGCCATTTACTACCTATATGACCAAATCACACAATTTCTCTGGCCTCACTCACTTTCTTCCTTTGCAGAGTAAGAGGCTTGGATTAGTTGACTTCCAAAGTCTTGACCAGCTCTTAAACCTATGGTACTATGTTACAAAAGAGCCAAGTCTGAAAGATCTTCTTCTCATACTTATAAGCCATGGGGCCATGGGCAAGTAAGTCATTTCTCTCTCTGAACTTGTCTCTTCCTCTATAAAATGGGGTAATAACTTGTAACACTTGTCTCCCATAGTTATTGTGAGTTTTGAATGAGATAATGTGTGAAAAGCACTTTACAAATATCACAACCTTGTATAAACAAACCCTTACCTTCCATCTTAGGATCAATACTGTGTATCTCATGTATAACCCAATGGAATTGCTTGTCAACTCCAGAAGGAGGGAGACAAAATGAATCATTATGTAACCATGGGAGGAACATATATATATATATATATATATATATATATATATATATATATATATATATATATATATATATATACATTTTTTTTAATACTGTGTATCAGTTCCAAGGCAGAAGAGCAGTAACGGCTAGGCAATGGGGGTTAAATGATTTGCCCAGGGTCACCCAGCTAGGAAGTGTCTGAGGCTAGATTTGAACCCAGGACCTCCCATCTCTGGGTCTGGCTTCTCAATTCACTGAACCAGCAGCTATTCTTTTTTTTTTTAAACCCTTACCTTCCATCTTGGAGTCAATACTGTGTATTGGCTCCAAGGCAGAAGAGTGGTAAGGGCTAGGCAATGGGGGTCAAGTGACTTGCCCAGGGTCACACAGCTGGGGCCAGATTTGAACCTAGGTCTGGTTCTCAATCCACTGAGATACCCAGCTGCCCCCACCAGCAGCTATTCTTAAAGCAAATCTCAATTTCTAACTGATTCTACATGCACATAGCTACATGGAATTTCAAATCTGGAAGAAAGCTTAAGGATCATATACTGCCTACTTCATTTTATAAACTAAGGACTAGAATCCCAATTGAATGCCCTTTTCATTCTATCCTATATTAGAACTAAGTCCCCAGCACCAAAAACTCAACAGTCCTTTCCTGTTAGTGAAAGAGTCCAAGCTACCTTCCTCACTCTTAAAGGGGGTCTCACCTGTTCAGGACAAGGGTAGAGGAATGGGAAGAAGCAGCTGATGCTTCCTGCTAGTGGTGGTCATTTCTATAGAGAATCAAATCACATTCAAAGCTGTGTAGTCTGATTCAACCCAAAGATCTCAAGGGGTGAAAGGTTGGGAGGGTTGTTTTTCTGGAAAGATTATGGGTCAAAAAATAATGTAAATCCTCAGCACTTCTGTAATGGTTTTCATCTTCAAAGCACTTTATAAACATTAACTAATTACAAGAACAGCCCCTTGACACTACACATAGCAGCCTCTCTAAGTATCTTCTGAATTACATCAGCTTAGTCTACTGACAAAAGCAATTTTTTCCTATATAGACTAAGTAACTCCAGAGCCAATAGCACTGCGTTTAAAAAACAGCAAAACACCTTGCTTCTAGAAAATATACTGAACCAGGACTATTGCGCCTGCTATTAGCCCAAATGATATAGGGAATCAGAGATGCCTCTTGCCCTCCCCATTGCAAGTTAAGCCTCATCCTGATGCATTTGTCTCTGGCGCACAGGCTCCAAGCACTTCTTGGGGAAATTGTCAACAGAAAACAAACCCAGAATACCTTCCCTATGTTGGAGTTGGAGCAGTTGTTTTCCTGACCACAGGCTGGCTTTCAATACCACTGGAAACTTTCCCTGAATCTCTTTCCACATCATTCTCACTGAACCATGTGCTGATATATTTAATTATTAGCCTCTTGGCAACACCCCGAAGGGGAAATCATATTACTAGCAAGGGCTAGTCTTCCAATTTCCCTTGCTCACCTTGGGACTCAATGGTGCCTCTTCCTCAGACAGGAAGGCAGTCAGTAAATAAACATTTATTAAGCATCTACCATGGTTCTGGGCATACAAAAAAAGGCAAAAGACAGTACCTGCCCTAAAGAAGCTTAAAATCGAATGGGAGGGAGAGCAAGCAAACAAATATATATGGACAAGCTATATATATACGGGATAAATAGAAAATAATTAAAAGAAGAAAGGCACTAGAATTAAGAGGGATGAGGAAAGGCTTCCTTTAGAAGATGGGATTTTGAGGAGGGAGAGCATTCCAGGCATTCCAGATAGAGAAAATGCCCAGGGCCAAGAGATGGAGTGTCTTGTTCCTGCAATAGCTGAGGCCAGTGTAATTGGATTAGAGTGCATGGTGGAGAGTAAAATGTAAGAAGTCTGGAAAGATTGGAGGGAGCTAGATCATGAAGGGCTTTGATGGCCAAACAGGGAATTTTGTGTTTGATCCTAGAGGTAAGAGGGAACTACTGGAGTGTATTGCAGTAGGGCCCTCCTAAAATGGTCATATCCAGTTCCCCAAAAAAGCTAGCTCCAACAGCAATGACCTCTAAAAAACACAGGTTGTCTGTACTCAAGAAAGAGGCTAAATCTTTCCAATTTTTCATGATATATAGGTATAAAAATCCCACCGTTATAAATTCATACTTCACAGATGTTTCAGTTCAGAATGGGATGTTAGAACATAGAATATCAGAACATAAAAGGTCAGAGCTAAAAGCAACCTTCCAAAGGAAAATGGCAAATGTTGGAGAGGCTGTTGGAAAATAAACACATTAATGCTCTGTTGGTGGAGCTATGAGTTGCTCCAGAAATTCCAGAAAGCAATTTGGTACTATCCCCTCAAAAATCATTAAACTAAGACCCCCTAAAGAGATCAAATAAAGAAGAAAAGGACCCATATGTCCAGAAATATTTATAGCAGCTCTTTTGGTAGTGACAAAGAACTATAAATTAGAGGGATGCCCATCAATTGGGGAATGGCTGAACAAGTTACAGCATATAAATGTAATAGAATACTACTGTGCTGTAAGAAATGACAAAAGAGATGGGTTCAGAGATATCTAGGGAGACTTTCAAAAAATGATGCAGAATGAAGTGAGTGGAACCAGGAGAACAATTTATACAATAACAACATTGTAAAGACAAATAACTTTAGAAGACTTAAGAACCCAGATCAATGCAATGACCCATCAGGATTCTAGAGGACAAGAGAGAGAATGGATTCAAGAGGCAGACTGGGAAATATATTTTTGGACGTAGACAATTTGTTTTGCTTCACTCTGTATATTTGTTACAATGTTTTTATTTTCTTTTAAATGAGGGAGGGGTCTGGAGTGGGAAGGACAAAGATTAAATGCTTGTTAAATGAAGAAAAAAACGAAAGGGAACCTATAACGTAGAAGATAAGATCCACAAATATTAGAGCACATAATGTTGGGACTAGAAGGGAACTCAGAACATAGAATGTTCAGACTAGAAAATAGAATTTTAGAGCTAGAAAAGCTTTTAAAGAACATCTAGTCCTATGTTGGCAAAGTTGTAGCATGAAGTGCTGGAGTAACATGCAAAGGCCTGCTCCATTCCACAGCTCCTGAGGACAATTTTCACATGCCCCACCCCTCTGTCCAGCTGCCCAATGTGAGCACTTCCTCCCTCTGTTGTCTGGGATAATGGGGGAGGGGAGGTTGCCTCACAGTAGCTTGAAGATGCAGTTTGGGCACAGGATCTCAAAAATGTTCGCCAAGGCTGATCTAGTCTAATATGGGAAAATGTTTTATGTTACTGAACATGTAAAATCTGTATCAGATTGCTTGCTATCTCAGGGAGAGAAGAGGGTAGGGAAGGAAAAAAGGGGAGAATTTGATTCAAAATTTTTTTAAAAGGTTAAAAATTATTTTTGCATGTATTTGAGGAAAAAATAAAATAAAAAATAAAACAATGATTAAAGAGTAAAAAAGTAAAGAATATTTTTTATTTTTGTAACTCAAAGAAAGAAAGAAAGAAAGAAAGAAAGAAAGAAAGAAAGAAAGAAAGAAAGAAAGAAAGAAAGAAAGAAAGAAAGAAAGAAAGAAAGAAAGAAAGAAAGAAAGAAAGAAAGAAAGAAGGGAGGGAGGGAGGGAGGGAGGGAGGGAGGGAGGGAGGGAGGGAGGGAGGGAGAGAGAGAGAGAGAGAGAGAGAGAGTTATGTAGACCAACCTCTTCAGATAAGAAAATTGAGAACCCAAGAGGTAAAACTGATTCAAGGTCAAATAGCTGCCTAGAGGCATAGGAAAGATTAGAATCCTAAATTCCCTGGATAATTAGTGACAAGACCAGAACTAAACTCTGATCTCCTAACAGCAAGTCCAAAATGCTTCCAAATCCACTAGGTAATCTCACTTTAAACTGTAGTTCCACAAATGCATCAATTACACATGATAAAAGCCTGTTCCCCCAGGACTCTCAAAAAATCAAATTGTATAATGCCACTTACTAACCATGTAACCTGGACAAGCCCCTTCCCTTTCCCAGGCCTCTGTGTCTTCCTAACCATAAAAGGAAGTTAAAAATTAGATGGTGTCTGGGCCCACTTTGGTAGCACACACACTAAAAGTAGAATCCTACAAAGTAGCATGGCCTTTGTGCAAGGATGATATACAAATTTATGAAGCATTACATATTTGTATACAAAAAATAGTCTAAGGCCCCTTTTTGGCTCTTTCTGTCTATATTCTACACATGAAAATGTAAGCAGCTATTAATCTTACAAATGTTTGATGGATTACGATGATGGATTTGTGCCATAAGAATAAAATCCTCATTCACACTGTAAGTAATTACTTCATATGCAGATGAGTTGTGTCTTCCCCTGTTAGACTATAAGCTCCTTGAGAGCAGAGAAGGCATCTTCCACACGAGGTAATTAATATATAAATTACTTTACATACAAATATATTCACCTTCACAAGCCCACCTTTCTAGATAAAGGGAAGTATGTATTTTATAAAATTAAAATTGTGCCAAATGGGATAAAATTCCAAATAGCTCGAGTTATAGTCAAGAAGGAAAATCCTTCTAGGATGTTCAGTCCAAACGGGATTTTTTGTTCCCTCTGCCTCTGGGATGAACAAGACTCCTGCCTAAGATACACACACATATGCACCCTCTTCCCCTCAGAATATGGATTTCAAATTATGAGAAATATACCATAGGTATTTGTCTCTGGGGAAAAGTCACTTTGAAAGACAACATGGTGTAATGGAAAGGAGATGGGAGATGGGTGACCTGGGATCTAGTCTAGTATTTTCATAGGGCGGCTAGGTAAGCAAGAGATAGAAGTCATCTTCCTGGGTTCAAATCTAACCTCAGACACTTAATAAATGTGTAACTCTGGGCAAGTCACTTAATTTTGTTTGCTGATCAGTTCCTCATCTGGAAAATGAGCTGGAGAAGGAAATGGCAAACCACTCCAGTATCTTTGCTGAGAAAACCCCAAATGGGGTCTCGAAGAGTCAGACACAACTGAAAAACGAGTGAACAACAACAAATGTTGTGAATTCCTCTTGCGACTTTGGAAGCCTGCTTTTCAGTTTCCTCACCAATCAAATGGGGATGATACCACCTGCTTCTATCTTCTTTGTTGGTAGTTAGAGACACAAATGAGATTCTGTTGGGTGAGAGGGTTTTGAAATATATAAATCACTGTACAAATGCAAAGAATAATTATTTTTAACTCTTTCAGGCCTTTCATGAAGTAGATTTCAATGAAATAAAAAGGATCTCAAATTAAAGATCCTCTCCTAGGATTCAATCAATATCAATTGTAACAAAGGCTTTTTTAAGACTTTGGCTAAATCTCTAATATACAATCACTCCACAAGTTCCTTTCCAACTCTAAGACTATGATTATATCAATCAACAAGTCAATAAACAAGCACTTAGGGACCTCAAGGTGGCTCAGTGGATAGAGAGCCAGGCCTAGAGACAGGAGGTCCTGGGTTCAAATTTGACCTCAAATCTGGCCTCAGATTTTCCTAGTTGGGTCACACTGGGCAAGTCATTTAACCTCCATTGCCTAGCCCTTACCTCTCTTCTGTCTTGGAACCAATACTTAATATTGACTCTAAGACAGAAGGTAAGGGGTTAAAAAAAAAGAAGAAGAATAGGGAGACACTAGAGTTTAATGATTAAGAGACTAATATGGTCAGATATGAGATTTAAGAAAATCCCTTAAAGTAGTGTGGAAGATGAACTGAAGTGGGGAGTGACTAATTAAGCTGATATTCTAAATTTCCAGGTAAGAGATGATAGAAGCATGAACTAAGAGGGTAGTAATAAGAATGGAGAGAAGGGGACTAATATGAAAGATGTTATGGAAGTAGGAATAGGATTTGGCATCTAATTGATGTGGGCTAAATGAGAGTGAGTAAAAAATGAAAAGAAGAAACTGAGGGTTAGGTGACTCAGTAGATAGAATATTGGGTTTGGAATCAGGAAGATTTATCTTTATGAGTTCAAATCCTGCCTCAGACACTTCCTAGCTGTGTGACCCTGAATGAGTCACTTTACCTTGTTGGCCTCAGCTTATCCATCTGTCAAATGAGCTGGAGAAGGAAATGACAAATCAGTCTAATGTCTTTGCCAAGAAAACCCCAAAAATGGGATCACAAAGAGTCAAACACAACTGCAATCACTGAACAAAAGTTCCTTAAAATTGGAAAAATGTGGCAACCTCAACATTAAATGGGAATTTCATGAGAGAAAAGTTTTTTGGGGGAAAGATTATTTATTCCATTTTGAATATATTAAGTTTGAAATGTTTTATGGGACATTCAATTCAAAATGTTCAGTAGTCCATAATGCAGGACCAGAGTTCAGGAGAAAGACTATAGCTGAATGAATAACTCCTTGAGTTATCAGCATAGAGATAACTAACCCTATGCAGGCACTTCACTTATCCTCCATGGGCATCTATAAAGTGAGTCTTATGCTAGTGACAAAATCAAGAGAGAGGAAAAAGAAGGAGAGAGCACAGGACTGAAACCTACAGTACAGCTATGTTTCAGGGATGGGACATGGATGATGGTCCAACAAAGGAGACATACTAGTCAGGTAAGGGATTCGAGAGGGAGCTGTGTCACACAAACCCAGAGACGAAAGATCAGGAGCAGAAGATTTACAGGGTCAAATACAGTAGAGAGAGCTCAAGAAGGATGAGAATTGAGAAAAGGTATTTAGACTTGGCAGTTAAGAGATTGTTGAGAAGCAACTAGGTGGCTCAGGGATAGAGATTGGGAAGTCCTGAGTTCAAATGTGGCCTCAGATACTTCTTAGCTTTGTGACCCTGAGCAAGTCACTTAACCCCCATTGGCTAGCCACTCTTCTGTGTTGGAACCAATAAATAGTATTGATTCTAAGACAGAAGGTAAAGGTTTTAAAAAAAATAGAGCTCATTGATAACTTTAAAGAAAGCAGCTTTAGTTGAGCTTTAAGCACCCTGTATAGCCAAATCACAAAAAACTGAAAAGAAAGGAAGAGAAAAGACATATTGAAGCAACAAAGGCAGCATTTTCTAGGAATTGACTCAAAATGAATGCTTGAGGATAGAATCTAGAGAAGAGTTCTTAAGAATGGGGGAAAGAACTTATTTGTAGGCTTTATTGAAGGAACTAGTACATAGGGAGAGAGTGAAAGTAAAAGAAAAGGAATGATTGTGGGGGTATAATTTTCTAGATAACATAGAAGAGAATGTCAAGGGCACATGTAAAGGCTGGTTCTTGGCAAAGAAAAGGAGCACTTCACAATCTGAGACTGGAGGAAAAGAAGAGAAAGTAGGGTACCATGCCAAGGGGATGAAGAGGGAGCTCAGTGAGGATGAAATGGTCCTTAGCCCTGAGGTATAGGAGGCTTGAAGAGATAAAAGATTAGGAAACAACCACTCTGGAAAATAAGATAAACACTCTATTGCAAATATTAATAATATGGAAATAGGTTTTGAACAATGATACATGTAAAACCCAGGGGAACTGCTAGTTGGCTCCATAAGGGGGAAAATGTTCTAAATTAATTATTTAAATATATATTTTTTTATTTTTAAAGAAAATGAAAAAAGAAAAAGAAAATGAGACAAAGAATCAATTAGGGAGTTGTAAAAGGGTTGCCTTGCTGTAGTAAGGACTCAGTTGATATTAGGCAATTTGCAATTAATCCAATCAGCATCTTTTCAAGGTTTCCTCTAGTTCTCTTCAGCAATTTATGAGTAGGAACAGAGAATGCAAAGGTAGTTTGGATTTTAGGTGTTAAGTCAGGATAAGATGACAGAAAGTGATTCAATCGTAAAGGAAAATGTACACTTAGACTGGTTAACTAAAAAAAAATAAAAATACATTTTTAAAAATAGTTAAGTTAGAGCAGAGATGAAAGTATTCACAAGTATAGGGATCCTTCTGATGATCAAGTAAAGATATAATATGCCCATTTTACGGGGGGGGGGGGGGGGGGGGGGAATAAGATCCCAGAGAAGTAAATAACTTGCTGCCCAAACCTAAAAGAAGTTGAAGACAATAAACATACCACTATTATTCAAGAGAGCCAGTAATACTGTATTCTAATTGAATCAACTCATATCTTATAGAAAAGGGATGGAACACAAATGAAGGCTACAGGTACAGAGGAAGATGAGACTTACCCAAGGTCCCACAGTATAACAGAAATAGAACTGGGGGGGGGGGGCAGCTGGGTAGCTCAGTGGATTGAGAGCTAGCCCTAGAGACGGGAGGTCCTAGGTTCAAATCTGGCCTCAGACACTTCCCAGCTGTGTGACCCTGGGCAAGTCACTTGACCCCCATTGCCTAGCCCTTACCACTCTTCTGCCTTGGAGCCAATACACAGTATTGACTCCAAGACGGAAGGTAAGGGTTTAAAAAAAAAAGAAATAGAACTGGAAGTAGAAGCAAAGAAACTCTTTCCAATTGCCTCAAGCTCACTTCTGTTCCAAAGATAGCCCCACTTCTCTGCTGGGCATTCATTTGTTATGCCTGCTTTCTCCCTGGAGCCCCAGGTACTCCTGGGACAGAACTATGGGAATCCTCACATTCTCTCTCCAAGGCAGGAAGGTAAAAATTGAGAATAGTATTTTTATTCTGATACAAACTGAAAACTGAACAGCAAACCTCATGCTATTCTTGGTGGGGAGGCTGTTCCATAAGAATCCCAAGTTCCTCTCTTTTCTGAGGTTCTGGAACTCATTTGTCAGAGATTTGCTCCCAGGTTAGACTTTCACAAAATCATAGCCTGTCAGACCTTAGGGACTGTCTAGGCAGATCCCTTCCTTTGACAGATTAGAAAAGTGAGCCCTAGAAAAGGGAAATACCTTGTCAGAGGTCACCTAGCTAGTCTGCAGCACAGTGAGAGTAAGAATCCAGATCTGTTAACACCTTCACCATTATGCTATATTCCCTGAACACCTTGATTCTATTAGGAAAAATATCATACAAAGTAAAATACTTTGTAAAATTTAACACGTTATATGAATGCCAAATATTATTGTCATTATAAGGCAGTGTATACCAATGGCCAGAACCCTTCCTGCAAGGCTTGAAGTCCTACTTTCAAGTCCCACTTCTGACATGTACTGACTAGGAGACCCTGATTTAGTCACTTAATTTCTCAGTACTCTAGAGATTCTCTAAGATTATAAGCTTCAAAGAAAATACTGACCTGCATTGTTAAAGGAAGTTTGTTTGTTTTTTTGCCTGGCGGTCTCTAATATTAATTAAATCACAAGTTTATTCCATATACCCTTTTTATTATTATTAACATAGATGAAGGGAAATGGACAACAAATTCTATTATTTCTTAAATGGGAGGGAGAGGAAGATAGGAAGGGCAGTTTTGTTCTCCACTTCTCGACAACAAAGAAATTATTTTTATGTTTCTATTTTATTTTTTCAATTGCATGTAAAAACAATTTTTAACATTAATTTTTTATAAAATTTGAGTTCCAAATTCTTCTTGCCTCCCTCTTCCCTCCTTGAAAAAGCAAGCACTTTGATATAAATTATACATGTGCAGATATTGCAAAACATTTTTCCATATTAGTCATGTTGCAAAAGAGAACAAAACAAAAAAATATATATATAAGAAAAATAAAGGGAAAAAGTATGTGTTGGTCTGCATTCAGAGTTCATCAGTTTCTTTCCCTAGAGGTAGATAGCATTTTTCCACAGAAGTCCTTTAAAATTATCTTGGATCATTGTTTTTTTGAGAAGAGCTAAGTTATTCACAGTTGATCATCTTCCAGTACTGCTGTTGCTGTGTACTTCTGGTTCTATTTATTTTACTTTGTATCAGTTCATATAAATCTTCCCAGATTTTTCATAACAGAGAAATTCTAAGACATATTTCTTTAATGGAGGGGCACAATTCCTAGCTCATAGTAGTCACTTAATAAATTCTTCTTAATCGAATTGAAAACATATATGGGTTATTGAGTGTGATTATATGATACCATGTTAATCTCCACTCTATTAGTTACTACCTATGTGATTTTGGTCCCATAACCTCTTTGGGCTCTGGTTTCCTCATTTGTAAAATTAGGTGATTAATTCTAAAGTTCCTTCAAGCTCTACATTTATGATCCTATAATCATTGGGAATTCTGAGGTTTTTAGAATCACTTGTGTACAATAGTGGTCAGCAGCCCACAGCTCAGAGAGATTTTTGCTGTTTCTTCAAGGTTGATGTTCCCATTCTCTAAGAACCAATGACATCCAAGGAAATGGACATCCAAGGAAATGGATATGAATATAGAATAAAATTGAATGGATATAGAAGAGGAATTTTTTTAAGCCTACTGCCCAAAAAGGCCTCTGGGCATCCCTAGTATAATGTTTTTAATGCAAATTTTATTACCAAAAAGGGAAACCCAATGTAATAATTGCTAGAGGGGAATGCAAGAGTGGGGAGAAACCCAAAATCCAGAAAACAGTCCTTCCTACAACCACCCCCAAATATTCTCAGCATGAGTCAAATATTAATTAGCTAAACCTTCTACTTTATCCTCCTATTTGAGGGACTCATTCATATTTATTATAACAAACCCTGCAGGAGGTATCTGATGTAATCACAATTACTTTAGGAAAGCCAAAAGTTATGGGAGGAAAAATAGTTCTAGCAGACTTTAATTTCAGCTCCTTTTTTTCAAGTTTGCCATAGTTTTCAGTTATATGTAGAGGGCTAATGTGGGGAAGAGAAAGGAGTGGTCAATAGGACAGTCCAATTGTGACTTATTTGTCTGACTTACAGAAGCCTGAAGCTATAGACATTTGTACTTTTCAAAACCCAAACCCCAAACCTGATCTCTGCAAAAGAGGTGGCAGGCAGAAATTTTCTTTTCCAAAAGGCATTTGAATCCTAAGCTCTGAGAATGGTGATCTCTTACTGACCATGAAGTTACAGGTCACAATATCATGGAAAGGGGATAGATCTGCCAATTTTCTTTTTTTTTTAAAACCCTTATCTTCTATTTTGGAATCAATACTGTAATTTGGTTTCAAGCCAGAAGAGTGGTAAGGGCAGGGCAGAAAGGTTATGTGATTTGCCCAGGGTCATACAGCTGGGAAGCATTTGAGGTCAAATTTGAACCCAGGACCTTCCCTCTCCAAATCTGGCTCTCTATCCACTGATCCACCTAGCTGCCCCCACATTTGCCAATTTTTCAACCAACTAATCAATCAAAAAGCATTTATTAAGCACTTGAAAATTGAAAGACTTCAAGCCATACAAGGTTTTCCTTCCTAAGGGCCCTCAAACACTTCCAATTCATTATTTCACTGATTTTTCAAGAGTGTATATGAGTGAGTGTGTGTGTGTGTGTGTGTGTGTGTGTGTGTGTGTGTGTGAGTGTGTTTTAATTCTTAGGCTAGGGAAGAGAACAGAGATTATTGTCCTTATTAGACAAAAAACTGAAGTTAAACAAGGGCCTGAGTCTAGACCAGCATTAGAAATCAAATCCTCCATGACCAGATGCACATGCATTCTTAGGCAACTCTTTCTGACAGTCAAATATAGTTATTGACTCTGTTTGCAGGAAACCATTAATTGACTAAACTATTTGCCATTATACAGTTACTTACATTTATTTCTGAGATGATTCCTTCCAGAGTCAAGTGTCTCAACAGTAGTGAAAAGCTAAGATATTTTCTTCAAATGCCTTCAAATAAATTCTTCAAATTTTCTGCTTACCCAATGCCTAAGTTCTTCTAGGCCAAATCTAATTGCTTTTTTAGCCCAAGGGTATTTGTATGCATACAGTAATCCCCAAATTGAAATATTTCAGATAATTCAAGTTCTAGGAGTCATCTCTACACTGTTTCCCCCATGGGACAGTTTCTAGGGATCAATCCAATCTCCTTTTAAAAGTTTTCAGGGAGGGGCAGCTAGGTGGCTGAGTGGAGACTGAAATTCCTGGGTTCAAAACTGGCCCTCAGATATTTCCTAGTTGTGTGACCCTGGGCAAGTCACTTAACCCCAATTGCCTAGCCCTTACTGCTCTTCTGCTTCAGAACCAATACTTAGTATCAATTCTAAGAAAGAAGGTAATGGGGTTTTTTTAAGTGTTCAGAGACATAGCACATGTTTTTTTGAGACTATTCTACAATCAAAGAAAGATGGTTTGGATTTTTTTTTCCTGGAATTCACCCTACCTCTGATTTCATCATATTACTCCAAGCATGCCATCCTTCTGCCTTTTAACATCAAGATCTATGTAAACACTCAGTTCTCAGAAGTCCCTGCCTTAAACATTAATGGGACCAAATTTCTGTGGCTGCCTATCTGACTGTTACTCAGCCAGCAATGAGAAAAAGCCATCCAAGTCCAACCTCATTTGATTCCCCAATAAAGAAATGCCCCCCTAATGACTGAAGAAATTGTGATATATTGTGCTAAAAGATATAATGAACAGGATGCTTTCAGAAAAACCTGGAAAGACCTACATGAATTGATACAAAGTGAAATGAGCAGAACCAGAACATTGTACACAGTAACAATCATGTTGTACTATGATCAACTGTGAAAGACTTAGCTATTCTCAGCACTACAATGATCCAAGACAGTTCTGAAGGACTCATGATGAAAATGCTATCCCACCTCCAGAGAAAGAACAGAGGGAGTCTGAATGCAGATGAAAGCTTACTTTTTTTTTTTACTTTATTTTTGTCAGGGTTTTGGTCTGTGTTTTCTTCACAACATGACTAATATGGAAATATGTTTTGCATGAATACATATGTATAACCTATACTAAATTGTTTACTTTCTTAGTGGAAAGGGAGAAGAAGAAAGAGAATTCAGAACTCAAAAATTTTAAATGGATGTTAAAAGTTATTTTTACATTTAATTAGAAAAAGAAAGAAAGAAAGAAAGAGCGAGAGAGAGAGAGAAAGAGAGAGAGAGAAAGAGAGAAAGAGAGAAAAAGAGAAAGAGAGAAAGAGAGAAAGAGAGAAAGAAAGAAAGAGAGAAAGAGAGAAAGAGAGAAAGAGAGAAAGAAAGAAAGAGAGAAAGAGAGAAAGAAGAGAAAGAGAGAAAGAAAGAAAGAGAGAAAGAGAGAAAGAGAGAAAGAAAGAAAGAGAGAAAGAGAGAAAGAGAGAAAGAGAGAAAGAGAGAAAGAGAGAAAGAAAGAAAGAGAGAGAAAGAGAGAAAGAGAGAAAGAAAGAAAGAAAGAAGAAAGAAAGAAAGAAAGAAAGAAAGAAGAAAGAAGAAAAGAAAGAAAGAAAGAAAGAAAGAAAGAAAGAAAGAAAGAAAGAAAGAAAGAAAGAAAGGAAAGAAAGAAAGGAAAGGAAGGAAGGAAGGAAGGAAGGAAGGGAAGGAAGGAAGGAAGGAAGAAAGAAAGAAAGAAAGAAAGAAAGAAAGAAAGAAGAAAGAAAGAAAGAAAGAAAGAAAGAAAGAAAGAAAGAAAGAAAGAAAGAAAGAAAGAAAGAAAGAAAGAAAGAAAGAAAGAAAGAAAGAAAGAAAGAAAGAAAGAAAGAAAGAAAGAAAGAAAGGAAAGAAAGAAAGGAAGAAAGAAAGAAAGAAAGAAAGAGAAGAAAGGAAGGAGGAAGGAAGAAAGAAAGGAAGGAAGAAAGAAAGGAAGAAAGAAAGGAAGAAAGAAAGAAAGGAAGAAAGAAAGTCCTCCTACTTCTTCTCTCAGGTCAGGGAAATAGAAAGATGATCCTAGACAAAAAGAAAAAGACTATCATAAATTACTCTTAGTCAGAAATTGGGGGAAATTTGATATGTCCCTCAAAGAGGGAAAAAGAAGTTGAAAGGTTGAGTGTACCAAGCCTAGAATCACAATCAGAAATAAACAGGTATAAATAAAATTTTATTTTTCCAATAATTAAAATCAATTCAATAAAATATTTAATTGCTTCTATTATGTCAAAGGCCATAAACTAGGCACTGATGAGAATGGTGGGAATGTGGAAGAGAGAATAAAGCTAGGTAAGATATCTTTTCTACTCTCAAATATCTTATGCCACCATTCATTCTCCATCACTGCAGATGTTTCAATCAAAGCTTAGATGAACATCTGTCAATAACACTTAAGAAAAGAATACTGCATGAGTTGGTGAAAGTCTTCCATTTGAGTTGGACAAATTCACAATTTTTAGTTATGATCTGACATCCAGTATAGTTTTCCTTAGCCTGGTATGCAAGATCTGCCCCAATCTGGTTCCAACCAACTTCTCCAATCTTATTTTCACAAAATTCTCTCATTAATGCTTTAAGATTCAGAGTTCCCCTGGCATCTCCCCTGCCTATCCATTCACTACTTCTTAAAAGTCCTCTTCAAGGTCCAACTCAAGTTCCACCTCCTCTCTAAAGCCTTCCTTGATCCCCTACCCACTCCGGACAGAAGTGATCCTTCTTGAATTTTCTACAGCATATAATATGGACCTTTTTTTATTGTATTTCATGTCTAATTCAGATTGTTATCCATTGTATGAACAGTCCAGGCCCAACTAAAAGAATAAATGGAAGACTTCCACCTTGTTAAGTAGAACTTCTGTCAGTGATATATGGGGAAACATAACCGAAAAAGGAATGAAACCCAAAGAGCGAAGTATCAAATATATAGTACTCGTGTACATGTCACAAATTGATAGGATTTAGAACTTAATTGGAAATTTGAGTTTGCTAATCTACTTTCCCTCATTTTATAAATATGAAAACTGAGTCTCACAGAAGTTTAGTGATTTAACCAAGATCTCATAGACTGTAAGTAGCAGAACCAGGAATCAGACTCAGGTCCTCTGGCTCCAAATTCAAGGTGCTGAACAATCTAGCGGTCTCAAACTCAAATAGAAATCAATCTCTGCCACACATTGAGCTAAAAAAAAAAACACACAAATTAACATCATCTATGTTGTATTATATTTTTATTTATTTTGTCAAACATTTCTAAATTTGTATTTTAATCTAGTTCTGGCCATACTCAGGAGTTTCATAGGCTCTTTGCCCCTGAGATGGAGAATTTGACACTTCTACTCTATCCTGTATAGGGTTTCTTCTCATCTCCAGCTTCTTGAGCACGGGGACTATCTAATTTTATCTTTTTTTTTTTTTTAAACTCTTACCTCCTGTCTTGGAGTCAATACTGTGTATTGGCTCCAAGGCAGAAGAGTGGTAAGGACTAGGCAATGGGGATCAAGTGACTTGCTCAGGGTCACACAGCTGGGAAGTGGCTGAGGCCAGATTTGAACCTAGGATATCCCGTCTCTAGGCCTGGCTCTTAATCCACTGAGCTACCCAGCTGCTCCCCCTAATTTTATCTTTTATCTCTTCTCTTCTAGCATGGTGTCCTATACCCAAACATAGTGGATACTTAATAAATGTTTGCTGAATTGACTTCCCTTTGGCCAACAAAAATAAGATTCAGCTCCTCCCCAAATTCTCCCTCCCTTTGGGTGCTAAGCCAAAGTAGTAATTTTGTTTTTGTTTTTCTGAGCCTTTGTCTCCCCATCTACTAGTGAGGATAGCTCCTTTGCCATGTACCAGGAGTGCCATTAATTAGTTCTAAGCCTGCCTTTTTTGACCTCTCCAAGCCTCAGAAACATGGAACTACAAGTTTTGAATCTCAGACTTTGCCTAAAAAGGGGGATGAAGGAATCTTTCCTACAGGTTACACAAAGGGTTATTAAAAGATGCTTAATGGACATGAGGAAGCTATAGCATCACCGATGAAAAATTGTGCAGGATAAATGGCACAAAATATATTAGTGGAGAAAAAGATGATGTTTTCTGGCTGGTCATATGATGAGAGTTTGGATTGATGAGGTTAGCCTGTACTCCACTGGAATGTACCCAATGTTAAGGGACCTAAAGGAAGGCCCCCAGCATGTAGAATGGATGCATCTATGCTCCACCCAACCAGAATACATGGTCAAGAGCTACAAAGGTTCAGAAGATATGGATGGGTTGAGACCTGCACCATTTTTCTCAATGATGAAATCACAGATCCATGGCACAAGGAAGGTGGTAAAGAGGAACTGATGAGTGATTGAATATATAGGAACTCAAGATCTTTTTTTGTTACTACCTTTTCTTCCGCTGGCCAGCTCTTGGGGGTTGGGAGAGGGTGAGAAGAAAGGGATAAACATCATACCTAACATAACCCACCTCTTGGCATCCCCTGAGACAATATTTTTTTGGCAATATAGCCCTCCCATCCCTTGGCCCAAGCTCATAACACAAAGTTCTGCCTTTCAACCTGATTTCTTCTCCCTTTCTTTAGAGAACATGTCATCCCAACTAAAAAATACCAATTCCTTTTTTGATTCAATTTAACAAATTTTATTGAGTGTCTGATATGTGTAAGGCTCTGTGCAAGGGGTATACAGATGAGAATCTAGATACCACTGCCTGGAAGAGATACTTCAGGAAGGAGAGAACTATGGCTTGTATGCAAAAAAAAAAAGCATAATACAAGGTAGAATGTGATAAAAGCTAAGAGATCAAAACAAAGTGCCACAAGAAATATGAAGAGGGAAAAAAGAAATATGAAGAGGGAGAGGTGCCTTTTAGGAATGGAGAGAATGCCTGTGGGAATGAAGGCATGGAGGCAGGTAGAGACAGAATGAGGGCAGGGAATATGAATTGGTTAGAATATAGATCACTTGAGAAGAAGTAATGTGGGATAAGATTGGAAAGGTAGTTTGAAGCCAGTTTGTGGAAAGGCTTTAAATACCAGGCTTATTTTTTTATTTTTTTTTTGGCAAACAGGGTTAAATGATTTGCCCAAGGACACACAGTTAGTAAGTGCCTGAGGCTGGATTTGAACTCAGGAATACTCATCTTCTGGACTCCTCATCCACTATGCTCCTAGGCATATATTTTATTACATAGGCAATAGGGAGCCTCTAAAGGACTTTGAGCCAGAGAGTGATCCAGTAAGAAGATTATTTTGGCAGCTGTGTAAAGATGTCTTTGGGAATGGAAGAGACGACCAGGTAAGAGCAGATCCAAGGAAAAGGTAATGAAGAGAAAAGGTAAAGATGCCGAGTCCTGCCCTCAGAGTAGCTTACAATTTACTCGGCAAGCTAAGACAAATTCCAAATAATTATTAGACAAATTAGGATTTGATACATATACAAATGTCCAAACAAAACATTTTACAAAATTCAAGGAGCCATTAATGACTAGCTTTCACCCCCTTTAGACCATGGGAACAACAGAAAGCTCTGGAAGTAAAATTCCAATAGGAGCTGCTAAGGAAAAAAATCTGCCCAGAGGAATAAAGTAGAGACTGCTAAACTGTTACTCACTGAACTGTCACATAAACAAAACCAATGGTAAAAATAATAATAATAAATTAAACTCTCAAAACAACAACAAAAAAAATCTGCTTTGTATTGTGTAAGTAACATTAAAAATTCACAACTTGGGGGGAGACTGACGGGACTACAAAACATCTTGATGCTTCCCAGCGTTAGAACAGATTGCAAGAGAATTTGGAGCAGAGGAAAGGGGTGTTACTAGGATGGGGTGGGAAGCTGTGTTGGGGGGATTATGGATCAGAAGCAACATCACCAAGGGAAGAGTGGACTGGGCTTGAGAGGAAGGTCTGGTTGACAGAACTGATTAAAGGGGGTAGGAGAATGGAGGGAGGAATCAGAGATGAGAGCGATAAATAAGCTCATAAACAAGGGATGAAAACAACCTCATTTGCTGGTTTAGAATTCAAGATGCTTTGAATACACTGAGGCTAAAATCCTGAAGGCCCTTCACAGCCTCACTCTGGGAATTCTTCCTCTCCTCACAGCCCCAAACAGCCCCTGGTTTATAGAGTAGGTGTCCAAAGGGACCGGAAACAGGATTTGAATAAGAAGGCTGGACTTTCTAGGACTGCAGTGGAATCTGTCCTTTGTAAGAAAACCTGGCAGCAACTCTCTCTTGCTCTCTCTCTGGATTGGCAGAAGCTATTCTTCCACTGGGAGAAAGGAAACCAAAGGACTTTTCAATGCCCCCTCTGCAGACCCAGGGGGCAAGAGCTGTAGGGTTATGTCAGAATCTCCTTCCAGACTGTAGTGATGACCAGACAAGTCAACCAGGCCTAGAGATGGGAAGTTCTAGGTTAAAATGTGGCTTCAGACACTTCCTAGATATGTGACACTAGGCAAGTCACTTAACCCCCACTGCCTAGCCCTTACTGCCCTTCTGCCTTAGAACCAATACACAGTATTAATTCTAAGATGGAAGATGAGGGTCTAAAAGAAAAAAAGAGAAAACAGCGAGTGTAGTCTTAAAGTCAGAAGAGATAGACTCAAATCTTGGTTCTGCCCCTTACGAGTTATATCAATGGGGCAAGTCACATTCTGTTTCATCCTCAGTTCCTCATATGCAAAATAAGGTTAATATTAATAATACTGTCTACTTACTATAGAATGGTTGTGAGGAAAGCATTTTGTAACCCTTAATTCACTATGGATATATGAATTTATCAGTATTAGTTCACATAAGGTTCACAGAAGCCTGGTCCTATATATCCTCTAGTTCTCCAAGACCATAGTGCTATGATGGCAAACCTATGACACATGTGCCAAAAGGGGCACGCAGAGCCTTATCTGGGCACACTTGGAGTCACCTGCTAGAGTTCATTACTAGAAAGTTGGGGTGGAGCTGTTCTCCTCCCTCTCTCCATGCACCTGAGGACATTCCTCACATGATCTACCCTTCTGCCCAGCAGCCAATGGGAGCACTTCCTCCTTCCCTCTGTCTGGGGTAAGGGTGGGGGACCCCTTCAGATGGAGGTGGGGGGGCACAGCACTTAGTGTGGGGGGTGGGGACAGACACCAGCACTGTCTCTAAAAGATTCACCATCACTACCATAGTGAATTAGAAGGAATGCTGGGCTAGGATTCAGAAATCCTGGATTTTCTGCCATTCGCTTGTGTGACTTTGGGCAAGATACTTTTTTTTAAATACTCATTTTAAAAATTTGTTTCCTCCTTTGTAAAATAAGGGTAATAACAATTGTACTGACTCTTCTGCAAGGCTGAGATTCAAATTAAATAATGTACCTTAAAACATCATACAAACCAAAGATTGTAGTAGAAAGTAGAAAGGACCCTGGAGGTTCCAATCCTGCCTGTCACTTACTGTGAGCAAGTTACTTAACCACTGAGTTTCAGTTTCCCCATCTGTAGAAAGAGAGAGTTGTATCAGATGACTTTCAAGGTGTCTTCTAGCTCTAAATCTCTGATTGTATGATCTGGTGAATTTTGGTTGATTAGATCATGGGGAAGACTCTTAAAAAGGTACATTTTCACATCTATAGAGTCACCCTAAAATTTCCTTTTTCTTCTCATCTGTGTCCAAAATGATCTAAAGAAATGATTTGTCCATCAATAACGTATAAATTGTCTACCATCCATATCTACCAGGCACTGTGTTGAGAATATAAAGAGAAGCAAAAAATATTCCCTGCCCTCAAGAAGCTCACAATTTAACGGGGGAGACAATAAGCAAAGAAATATGTACAATCGAGCTATATACCAGATAAGTAGGAAATAATGAACAGAGGAAGGCACTAGAATGAAGGTAGGTTGGGAAAGGTTCCCTGTAGAAAGTGGGACTTTAGATGGAACTTGGAGGAGGAGATGAGGAAGGAGAACATTCCAAGATGGGGACAATGGAAGAAAATGCCAAAGCCATGAGATGGAGGAATGAGGTAGGGAAGGGTAAGCATCAAGTGGAAAGACTGTTTCCTCCAATGGGTGGGGGGAAGGAGAAAGGGAGGAAAAGAACTGGAATTCCTCTGTGTGGAGATGTTGCTCACTAGAAACTAACCTAGGCTCTGGTCTCCCACTCCATTGGGAGCAAAGGTCTCTACTAAGTGAGTTATAACAATTCCTAGCCAGGAAGCATAGATACTATCCCCCACCCCCAACTCCACCCCTCTCCCTCCCACTATTCAGATTCTTTAAGAGATTAACCCTATCCATGCCGAAAGTCTGGCACCTCCCAATGAAATCAAGATAAAAAGACAGAAAGGCAGACAGACAGACAGATAGGTGCCTATAGATGTATAGACAGATCTATATATAATTTTTTGGGGGTGTATACAATAAATGGAGAGCTCTCTTCAGTTTAATAATAATCCATCTATGAAAATGTTTAAGGCTTCTCCATTTGATCCTTACTACAAACCTTCCAGAAAAGCTAGGCAGGTATTATATCTCTATTTGAACTACTGCTATTCATTAGATATGGGTTCCCAGAGATGCAATTCAACTTGATTAAAGCTATCCAGCCAGAGAGTGGCAAATCTGGGGCGACAACTCTGTTCTCCTAACTCCCAATCCCAGGCTTTTCCCATTATACTCTACTAAGATGTCAGGCTTTCCAGAGAAATCCCCCTTCATATTCCCCCATACCCAAAAGTTCATTCATTACACAGTTCTATATACAGGGTTGAGTACTAGGCCTTATGGGGATATAAAAAAGAAGCCCAAGGGGGGCAACTGGGTGGCTCAATGGATTGAGTCAGGCCTAGAGTCAGGAGGTCCTGGGATCAAACCTGGCCTCAGACACTTCCCAGCTGTGTGACCCTGGGCAAGTCACTTAACCCCCACCGCCTAGTCAAAACACAGTATTGACTCCAAGATAGAAGGTAAGGGTTTATTTAAAAACAAAAAAAACAAGAAGAAGCCCAAGATACGGGTCCATTGCCCAGGATTATTTTATCTAGTGGGGAAGACAAAGAATGTAAGGTAATATCTACAGTACCCAGCAGAGTCCAGCAGGGAATGTGGAATCCAGGGTTTGGGGGAAGGCAGGGTGGAGCTCCTGTTTTTGAGGTCCTTTTATCACCCACCCTGGAATTCTGGGCCTGAGTGGAGACAAGAGAACAAAGAATAGATTTCTCAGTCCTCCCAGGCCCAGAGAACCACAGGCAATGTGACCCTCTCTTCTGCTCTCCATCGTTTAGTGCCCAAACCATATTTTCTCCTCCTCTCATATTCCTCACAGCGCCTGTCAAAGATCCAGGCTCACAGTTGACACTCAATGGGCAATTGTTGGTTGAATCATTAACTTCCAAAGTCCAAGTAGTCCCAGGAAAGCCTTGATGAGTGCGATCCTCCCCTCCAAATCAGACTCCTTGTACTTTTTCCAAATCCCCATCAGCAGTCAATCTTACCGCCTTATTACAGTATAATATATATATGTGTGTGTGTGTGTGTGTATATATATATGTGTGTGTATATATATATATATTTTTTATTTTTGCTTATGTCTCAGGATAAAACCTGTGAAGTGGAGAGTTCAAGCTGAGAAAAAGCAGGAGGCCTCAACAGTGACCCCTGTGGACAGCAGAGCAGTTTCCAAAGGGCCTAAGCTAGAGCTGTCTTTTGTCAAAAGGTGCAGTCACACTGCAAGGGGACACAGTAGGGAGTGGAAGAGGCAGAAGGAGCTCAGAGCTAAAAAAGAAACCTCTAATTTTTCATCCTTTCATCTGCTTGGTTATCAGAAAAGGTTCTGTAAGGATAGCAGAAGGAAGGGCACTGGGATGGGAACTGCACGGGTCTGTTCCTCACCCCAATTTGGAGAAAATTTGGATTCCAGATAGTCTGGGCTCTGTCACCAACTCACTGTGGGCCTTTGGGAGAGTCATTTCCCACTCTCTGGGCCTGGGTATCCTCACCTATAGAGTCCCTTCCAAATCTAACACTCTCCAGCTCACAATGGCAATAATTATAGCTAGAGGTTTTAAAGTTTGCAAAGTGTTTTACAAATATTATTTTAATCTGAGTTTCATTACAAGGCTGCTAGAATGAAAATTTAGTTGACAGCTCAGTTGTCAATCAGGGAATCCAATTTGGGGAACCTTGGTCAGTAATTAGCACTCACCCAGATCCTCAAAAGCACAAGCTGTCTTGCACTTTGGGCATTAATAATTCAACCAACAATTATTCATTGACCATGTGAAGTTGCAGTTAATACTGTGATATAGATGAGGAAAATGATGTTCTGAGAGGTAGTGACTTGCTCAGGGTGACACAGCTAGTAATGGTGAGGGATGGGATTGGAACCCAGATCTTTTTGATTTTAAGTGCTTCAATCTTTCCATTATCCTATCCAACCTTTCCAGGTTTCTATTTCTTGACCTGTTAAATGAAGAGAGATAGACCAGGTAGTCACCCATCCTGGAATGCTCTTCTTCCTTCCTATCCAAGCCCACTGTCATTGTTGTTCAGTCTTGATCTAGTATTCATGACCCCATTTGGGGTTTTCTTGGGGTTTGCCATTTCCTTCTCTAGCTCATTTTCTATATGAGGAAACTGAGACCAACAGGTTTAAGTGACTTGCTCAGGGTCACACAGCTAATTAGTGTCCAAGGCTGGATTTGAACTCAAGATGATAGTAGGCATGACACTCCATCAACTTCATCATGTAGCTGCCCTACCCTCCTTCAAATGTCCCTTTCAAGTCCTTCCTCCTCCAGGACTCCTTCACTGTCTACTCTTATTGTTGGTCAATTATGTCCAACTTTTTGTTACCCAATTTGGAGTTTTCCTGGCAAAGATGCAGGAGTAGTTTGCCATTTTCTTCTCCTACAGATTAAGGTAAACAGAGGTTAAGGAACTTGCTCGGGGTCACACATTTAGGAAGGATCTGAATCTAGACTTGAACTCAGGTCTTCCTGACTCCAAGCCTAGAGCTTTATCCACTGAGACACCTCGCTGCTTCCAAGTCAAGTAATAGGAGAAAATTAAGCTAGTTACCATACTACCTCCCTAACTCCTCCTCTCTGAGGGATACCTAAACAAGTCTTTAAAAATTTCACCTCAGTCTCCATAGGAAGTCCAAATAAACAAATCTGGCCTCTTATCTTAGAAGGTACTTTATCACTTGGACCTATTATAGGAGTTCTAAGGGGAGTTGACAAGATACTCTCTAAAATCTGAGCTTCTCCATTTCTAAAGACTTCTTATTCTATACGTCTGAGTTGCCCATGCTTTCACAGCAAGGTTCCCAATAGTTAAGACTTTTTTGTTTTATTCTTGAAAATTTTATTTAATTAGATGATTTAGAATATTTTTCCATGGTTACAGACTCATGTTCTTTCCCTCCCCTCCTCCCACCCCCTCCCATATCTGACACGCAATTCCACTGGGTTTAACATGTGTCAAGTTAAGACTTTTTTAAAAACTGTTCAGGCAAGTATTTTCTTTAAAAAAGTCAAAACTAACCTCTTCTACATCCCTAAGCCCCATCCAACCCCCAAAGCTAAGACTGAAAGAAACTAGGTGCTCATTTTACCATCTAGCTGTATATCCCTCATATCCTCAGGGATGGAAGATGATGACCAGGAGGAGGCAAGAAGCAAAATGGTTTTGTTACTCTGAAATCAAGAAGGGGATTCTTCTGTTCCATAAACTCAGAACTTTCAAGGAAGCAAAATAGCAATGCTCAAATTAGATTCGATTCCTAACAATTCTATGAGGACTATTTCAGGATCAGGGTTGAGGGACATTGGAAGATTAGTGATGTTCAGCTAAATTAGACAAGCTATTTATTGAGTATCTACTATGTGTCCAGAATTGTGCCAAGCACTTAACTCAACTCCAGGAACTTCAGAATAAAAGTAGAGAATTTGTTCTGATTTTCTCTCCAAAAAAAATGGGAGAAGGGAGAAAATAGCATGGTCCACTGGATAATAAGTACTCTAACCTGGGAGTCAAGATGCTTTTGGGATTCAAGTCTTTGCTCTGTTCCCACTTTTCTTTAACACATTTAAAAGTGAATTAAAAGGTCCCCTGACAATATAGTTGTAGTTGTTTCACCCTTAAGGGGGGGGGGAATATTTACTCTGGATTGTTCAAATAAAAAAGCTGAACAAATTCCCTGGGATTCAAAATTGAGTTTTGGCCCCCAAACCCATCAATATTCATAATAACTTACATTTAAATGGCATTCTAAGTTTTACAGAGCACTTTGTGATCATTAACACTTTAAGATAATAATTATAAGTATATTATCTCCATTTTACAGACGTGAAAACTGAGGTTTGGAGGGGTAAAATGGCTTATCCAAGTTCCCACAACTAGTAAATGTTGAAAAGAGGATTCAAATCCAAGTCTCTTAATCCTCAAGCTTAATGAATACTATTTCCATTTCCTTAGTCATCCTAGTAGGTCACCCTTATGAGAACTTCAGCAAATGTTATCATTTTTTCTATGTCTCTCCATGTTCCTAGCTACAAAAAAGGCATATCTGACACTATTGGGAGGGTCAATATACTTTTATTTTTTAAGGTAAGCAGTGTTAAGTGACCTGCCCAGGGTCATACAGGAAGTATCTGAGGTCAAATTTGAACCCAGCTCCTTCTGGTCTGATACTCTATCTATTATGCCACCTGGCTGCCCATTAACACACCTTTGCAGTCCTGATATAGACCCAATAGAAGGAAGAAGGTAAAGTATATTTTTTATTTCTATGTGTATCATAATGTGATATACCCCACAGTGGAAAGAGCACTGGAGTAGAATTCAAATGATAATGGGGAGTTATTTACCCTGTTTGTTTCCTCATCTCTCAAATGAGCAAATTGTTATAGCTGATCTCAGAGGTTCCATTCAATACTTCATATTCAACATTCTGAGGGCTTTTCTAGCTCCAATATTCTAGATTCTAGGTTCAAGGATGCCTTCCAGCTCCAAAATTCTAAATTTTGTATTCTATTCTCCCTTCTAGTTCTGACATTCTATGTCCTAATGTCCTTTCCAGCTTAGATATTATATGATTCTTTGCATGCCATACCACGGTATCCCTTTCCTAAGTGCAAAAGAGGACTGACGGTCTCTCCTCTCCTCTCTCTTCTCCACCTCCCTCTCCCTACTTCTCTTTCTCCCCATAACCATCCCACCCCATCACATACACACACACTATGGAGCTCTACTTCTGCAATCTGCATTGTGTTCATCTATAGTCATACTAATTTGACTTATTATTAAGCTTGGTTAAAGTGGGAAGTCACCATAATATACCAATTGGTGAGGCCCCAAAAGCAGAGCTACTTCCTGAGGCAGCCAGAAGGACTTTCTACCCACCTCTCAGGTGTGACTCAGTTATTGAAGAAGTGGGGAACAACCTGAATTAAGGGGCAAGTTTCAAGTATAAATGGCTAAGGGATCAGAAGTTAAAAAAAAAAGTTGAGAAAACAAAGGAAACTAACCAAGGTTCAAAGGAAGAGGATAAAGGAAGTATAGATATTATCTCTGCTGAGGAATGACTTTCTTCTGGGGCTAAAAGAATTTAGTCTTGAGCATTCAAATTCTACTTTTAGTTAATGCTCTCCTTGTATTGCCCCTTTGGAGAACAGAAAATAGACTGGAAAATGAAGGGATCTGCCCACTGACTTTTCAAACACTTGTTTCTTGCCTCAATCTACTTATAAGTAAAAAGGATATTGTGTTGAGAAGCTAATATTTTCAGAAATGGCACATTCTTGAATTCATGTTATTGATTTAGCTCTTACAAAGAATATTCTTTGGGTCTGGATTTTCATAATTTGCAAAATGTTGAAGGCAGTGCCTCATCATGGATTCCCAGGTCCAGAAGGCTCAGTCACTCTTTGAGGTCATAGAAGTTGAGGACTAAAATGATCAAACCAGAGACCTTTAAGGGCATCTTTAGTTTCTACCTTCTGAGTGACATAAAAAGGCAAAAGCCTGAGGGGGAAAAAAAAAACAAACTTTCCTAATCTATCTAGGAGACCTTAGAGAATGGACCAGATTGAGTGGTTCATCTTCCTGCTCTACAAAGGACCTCTATTGATCCTTAGTTTCCTCATCTATCCATTGAGAGTCCTTTTCAACTCTAAGGTAAGTTCTCTTACTCTGAACCAAAGTTAGTTTCTCCTATTTCTCCAACTTTTTTATTTAGAGTTGCTTGCATCCCTGTTAAAAGGGCAATGAAATCCAAGTGATTGGGAAGGATCAGAGCTGATAATGGACTCTATCTGCACAGGGCTCGAGAGAAGGGGGAAGGAAAAACTCCTTTGGAGGCTCTTGAAGTGGTGGTGGCTGAGCCATGGGAGGCAGTCAGACACAAGGAAGGCCCCTTGGGAGGAGAAAAGGGCCATAGGATGGGGAATGGTCAGTGAAGGAACTGAATGAAGCCCTTGAGCCTACATTACACCGTGGAAGAGAGATAGAGCCTCGAGGGGAGGCTAAACTTGTGAGAGCTTCTGTCCGTGCAGGTGTCACGCGGGGTGCTGAAGGGCACGTCACGTGCCTGTGGGCGGGAACCTATTCGCGAGGAAAGCGAAGGGCGGAGAGCGCGGGAGGGAGCGCGCGCGCGCGCACACACACACACCTGCCGCAGGTGAGTCTGAGAGGGGGAGGAGCCGCCGCGCGCAGGTGAGCCAGGCTCAGTACAGCTCCATGGGGAGTCGGAGGGCTGTGTCACGGAAGGAAAGGGAAGAATAGCAGTGGCTTTGTTTCTCTTTGTTTATTTTTGCCCCCGGAGGAGCGTGGAGTGGGTGGAGTGTGTGTCTCCTACAGCCACTGCGGTCCTGGACAAGGGGCAGCTGCAGGTTCATCTTTCCGGACCCCGGTGGCTCCAGCCCTCTCTCCTGAGAACATTCCAAGCAGCGCTGACTGCGGCGCCGGCAGCGGCCCTGGGTCCGTTCGTTATTTGAATAGGACAAAGGAACCGCCTTGGTCTGATTGGACGGACAGACGACTCTGGGGCGGGCAGCCCCTGTCACTCCGACCGCGATGGGATCTCTGGTTGGTCTAGGAAGCTAGGGGCGTGGCTTTAACATTCAGATAAATAGCGGGGGCTGGGACCGGCAAAGGCTCATTGCTTTGCGCGGTCGTGTTCGGACGGGGCGCGCGGTGGGGATGGTGGCAGCGCCTCTCCGAGCGATGTCGACCCGCTGAACGGAGACTCCCCTTTCCTTTCCTTTTTCTCCCACATCGCAGCAACGGGCTGTGGAAGCAGCCATCCCCACCCTTTGCTCACAGCCTCCCACCCTTCCCCGAGTCCCCCAGTCTCTCTCTTTTCTCCTCTACCTCGCTCTCCCTACCAAGTCTCCCCGGTGCCCGCGCCGCGCGGTGCTGTGCGTGTCTATGCGCCCGGCGGTGGCAGGAGGCGGTGGCGGCTGGTGGTGGTGAGTCCCTCCGGAGGAGTATGGAGTGCGCCCTGGACGCTCAGAGCCTCATCACCATCTCGCTGCGGAAGATCCACAGCTCCCGGACCCAGCGCGGTGGCATTAAGCTACACAAGAACCTCTTGGTCTCCTACGTGCTCCGTAACGCGCGGCAGCTCTACCTGAGCGAGCGCTACGCTGAACTCTACCGGCGGCAGCAGCACCCATACTCGGGCGGCGGTGGCATGATGATGAGCTCCGCGGGTGAAATGGCCGAGTTCAGCCCTCTCCAACTTCCCGGAGACCCGGAGGACCGGGATCCGGGGGCCCGGCAGCAACTGCACCAGCTTCATCAGCTCCACCTCCACCACCAGCAGCAGCTGCAACAGCACCGGAGCTGCGCCGCTGGGGCGCCCGCGGGAGGAGCTAGCGGAGGCGGGGGCGCTGGGGAGCTGTTGGAGCCCGTGTGCGCTGCGCTCTTGCCCGGCGCGCACCACCGGGAGGAGACCTTGGCGCTCCAGCCGAGCCCTTCCCCACAGCAACAGCCGCCGCCGCCTCCAGCCTTGTGTACCCGGGACCCTTCCTCCTCTCCTTCCTCTTCCTCTTCCGTCGCTGCTTCTTCTGCTGCTTCCTCTTCCACTGCCTCCCCGAGCTTCTACCGGAGCGGTGGTTGCTGCGCCCCGGGCGGCGGGTACCCGCTCACCTCGGACTTCGGTGGCAGCCCGCTCCCGGTGGCTGGAGGAAATCTACACTGTAGCAGCCAGACCACCGTCCTGGACCTGGACACTCACGTGGTGACTACAGTGGAGAACGGCTACTTGCACCAAGACTGCTGCGTTTCGGCGCAGTGCTCCTGCTGCTGCGGCGGCGGGCAGGGCGCCCCGGGACTGGGCCCCGCAGTGCCGGCCCCGACCGCGCTGCCAGGCACCAAGCGCAAGTACTACCCTGGACAGGAGGAAGAGGAGGAGGGAGGGGAACTGGGGGGAGACCCCCCCGGGGGAGGGCCCCCCTTTACCCCCTGCAAGCGTGCCCGCTTTGAGGACTTTTGCCCAGAGTCGTCCCCGGACGCTTCCAACATATCAAACTTGATCTCGATTTTCGGCTCGGGATTCACGGGGTTAGTGAGCCGGCAGCCGGACTCGGAGCAATCTCTGAACGGGCAGTTGTGCAGCAAGCAGGCTCTAGCCAGTCTGGGAGCCTGGACTCGGGCCATCGTGGCCTTCTAGGGACCGGGGGAGCTTGGGATAGAGAGTGCCCGGCCACAGTTAGGGGTGCGGGAACAGTGGGAGACAAAAGACTAGGGGAAATGGGGGAAAGAGGGGAGGGGGTGCCTGGGGAGTTATGGGGTGTTCTGTGGGGGAGGAGGGGAGACAGCTAATGTTTTATAAATTGTAAAATAAAAAATGTAAGATCTTGGACTTTATTTTTGCAGAGATAAAAAGCGCCTATTTAAATATTCTTTGTGTTTATCTTTCTCTTTTTAATTGTATCGATTGCAATGGTGAACGGTGGAAGAGGCAGCCACGTGAGGCAAGGGCTGCTTGCTACAAGAGGAAATTTGGGGGGAAAGGCGGGATACAAGCCCTGCTAGGAGGCCAAAAATTCTGCCTAGGCTCTGGTGCTGACCCTGGTGAGGGGGAGTGCCCTGGGTTACCCTTAGGGGCACTCTGTTTAAGGGGGAAATGGAGGGAAGATTTATCATATCCCTGGAAGGATTAGTGTCTGATCAATTCCACATCAAAGCTGTCAGTTCTTTAAACTGAATTCAAGAATCAGCTGAGAGGAAACAGTACTGGAAGGGTAAGAGATGGACCCAATTTTTCTTTTCCCCTTGAAATTTTTTAATTCAAAAGGGGAAAATTATAGAAAGAGGAGTACCTTGAGGAAGGTTTCCATTTAGCCTGTGCTTCCATTCTTGGCCAGCCTGACTAGTTGGATATCTAGTATTTTCTAAGGGAAGGCAGAAATAAAAGCATTTCAACTTTTTATTGCTATTTTTTAAACACCTTTCCTCACTCTCTTTCTATGTGCACCTTCCTTCCTTACCTCTCTTCTTCCACAACTGTAATTCTGGGGAGAATGAGCAGAGGGGCTTCTAGTCTTCCCTGACCTTAGTTCTTTCCCAGAAATCTTTGGTCACTCCCATGACCTGGACACTATGTTTGTGGGGGGGACCAGTGGAGGGCATGCAGACTAAACTACATTTCCCATCATGCACAGTACTAAGGCCCTTTCTTTGGGCTTAATTTTCATTCAAGAAGGAAAAGGAGGAAACTTATGCCTTCACCTTGATCTGTCACCCATCCACCCTCCCCCACACTCCATGGAAAAGCCAGGAAAAGTAGTCGACTTAGAACTTTTTTTCTTTTAACCAAGTCTCTGGTCAAGTGTGGTGTGTGTGTTTATTAAAGTTTAAGTGTTCTGGTTTCAGCCTTCAATTGGATTTCATAAAACCAGCATCCTTTGGTCTTGTGAGGAATACTGTCCTGTAGTCTTCAAATATGTATCAATATTTTGGGGGGGGTTGTTTAGTTTAAAGACCTTTTGTTGTAAAAAGGTGGGTTTTTGGGCAGCCTGTCTTACAGGCCACACTCAACACTGTGTGTCCTCACCCAAAAGTTGCTAGTTTGACACACATCCCCTTCACTGCCCTCTCTTTGTTCGTATCCTTGTATTTTGTGCATATGAAATTGTATATCACCGGGTAAAACTGTTCAGATTATTTGTTTAAATTTATAACCTTAATAAAAAGTCAATTATATGATGACTGTGCTTTCTTCTTCAGAGACACTTTGGGGAAGGGAAAGATGGGGTTGGAGGTAACAGAAGTCCTGAGAAAGGCCACCCATGCCTTCCCACCTCTTACCACCTGAGAAATAACCATATGACCATGGAGGACTTGGAGTTGGGCACAAAGAGTGCAGAAATGACTTCAAGAAGGCCCTTCTCCCTGTTTCCTTTCCTCCCCCCCCCCCCAGCTTATAACATTGGCATGTCAGGGATGAAGGGGGACCCTGCCTCCCATCTCGTCCAACCTTCTCATTTACAGATCCTCATCTGTCTCTAAGATGAAGTTGTCTCCAAAGTTTCCATCCCTTAGAATAAAAAACCCAGACAAACATCTCCAGCCACCCAAATAGAGAAGCCCACCTGAACGCTTCCTCAAAATTCAGCCATAAGAAACATAGTATATATAGGGCTGAAGTGATGGGAGCTTGTTTGACTGTTTACTGATTCTGGCTGGTAAGGCAACCTGAGCTAAATCTTGGGGGAGCTGGGATGCCATCTAAAAATGAATCCCACCAGAAGGTCACGACAAGAAAACGGACTCCTAATATCTTTCTTTTCTTATAAGGGGAGGGGGAAAACAGGCGAGGAAGGACGGTTTGGGCTCCAAAGGGGCAGAGGCTAGTGTCTTCCATACCCTTCTCTTTCCATTGATGCATCCTCCCCTCTTTGACAGTAACTTAGGCAAGTTTTCCAAGTTTAGTTATCACTGCTCTGTGCCACTTGGTGGTGTACTGATATATGCATGCATGCATACATCCATCCATATAGACATATACATACACACAAATGTTTTCTCCTCTCTCTCCTTTCTCCCCCCTTGCCCCTACCCCAATGTATGAAGGCACCGAAAGCACCCGTGCTTTCACCACCTAGGAGAGAACAACAGAATGGGAGAGCGTTTAAATGCCAAGCTCCCAGGTCTTCCAGCTAGAACCAAACGAATACATATCTGAAGCCTTTTGCCGCTGTTTGGGGAAGGAGCTGTCTCTGTTTCCAAGGGGGAGGGAAGCTGGGTGGAAGAATGAGGGGTGGGAGGTGAAGAGAACCGCGGGCAGCTTTCCCTCCGTCACTCACGCACTTCTCTTGTGTGCCTTGCCGCCCTACTCGGGGCGAAAGCTCTCCCCGCGTGTCTCTCCCCTTCACCCCCAACCCTAAAGCGTGCCCTTCCAGCCCCTCCCCGACTGCAGCCGAGATCACGGCCCCACGCAGAGCGCGCTGCTCCTGAAGGACCGCTTCCCCGCCTGCCTTCGATCTGCCCTGGGCGAAGTTGCCACCCGTCCTCCCCAAGGTGCCGAGTCCGTGGGGGGCCGTGGGCACCTGGGAACGGGAGAGAAAGGGGGCGATTTTACCCTGGAACCAACCATAACTTTCTCTCTGCCCCCTTGGAGGGAAGAAAGGGGGAAGGGAATCTGATACCTTTTCCCCACCCCGACCACCACTTTTTTTTCTTTTTCTTTTTTTTTGCAAGTCCGTGGAAATACATATAGTGAGATATATATTTTATTAAGCTCAACCTAACCCAGATAGCGACGGTGTGAAGGCGAAGCCAGTTGCCAGAGCTCCCCCTAGTGCCCATTTAGGGGAAGTGGAGTCTCCGTTGTAAGAATGAGGGGAGATTGGAAATGGGGGACCCGGGCTTGCAAAGAGCTCTCTTTCGGTATACGGCCTTCCTCTAGGCGAAGTTGATCCATGCGAATGTCTGTCCTCAGCCCTCCATCTCATCCAAGGAAGGAGAAAGAGACCTCCCTACTGGAGCTCGAGTCCCTCTTTTCCTGATAGGGGGCAAACAACCAGATGGGGAAATAGGAAGAGAAACAGATGTTTCTCCTCTGCGGACAGAGCAAGCCCTAATTATGATTCTCGCCTCTTTGTTGGGATATCCAGGCCGCCGAGATGTGGGCAGAGGATATGAATAGCCTGAGAAAAGGGGAAAGGCAGGGCCAGAGAGAGGCCAAGAGGAAGACAGCAAGACACTGTGAACACCTACCCTGACTCCCCAGCAAAAAAAAAACAGCTTCCTTCAACTCATCTCCTCTCTGAATTCTCTATTCTCTCTTCTCCCCTATCAGGGATTGGGGTTTACAGGTTGGGGGATGGGGAAATCCTCTACCCCACTTCTAATCCCAATCTCATACACACCCCACCCCATCCCCTTAGTCCATGGGGTCATAGGATTTAGAACTGAAGAATTTATTAGTGCTGGGGTTATTAACCTGGAATTAGAGGTGACTGGAGAGATATTACCAGGGTTCAAGAACTTGGATGAAAAAAAAAATTTTCCATCTTTATTTTCTCCAACTTGTAACTGAAATTGAACATTTCCTTCAATTACTACTTTAAAAAACAAAAACAAAAAACAAAAAAAAAAACACCTTCTGAGAAGGGGTCTATAGACCTCACAAGACTGGCAAAAAAAAAAAAGGTTTAAGAAGACTAGACATAGTTAAACACACCCCATTACTTTGCAGTTAAGGAGACAAAGAAAAGACTTGCCCAAGGTCACATAGTAAGTGATCCTCAGCCGGAATTTGAACTAGTTTCCCAAGCTCCAAGGAAGTCTTTCCACTACACTTGACTGTTTCGGCCATGTTGATGATATGGGATCCCTTCCATCCCAACTTGGGAATCTCAGGGCTTTGTTTTGACTGTTCCCACCCCAGCCTAATCTAACACAACAGTTCTCAAAAGTGTGCTCCAGGAACTCCCAAAACCTGTTCAGGAGGTTTATTAGGTCTAAATTATTTTCCTAATAATACTAAAACATTTTCATTTCTAACATGGTAAATAAAACCCACATATACAAAAGCTTTTTGGGGTGTCCTCAATAATTTTCAAGACCAAAACATTGGAGAACTGCTAGTCTATCTGACAGAAAGTAAGGGAGGCAGAGATTTGGGGTCTCAGGAAGGGCACTTGACAAATGAACTGGCTCTCAAGGAAATTATTCTGTTTCCCCAACTCTTGCCTGATCGCTGACCATAATATATTCATCCACTCTATATAACTGCTCCATAGCACTCTATACACAGCAGAAGAGAAGGTTCCTGCCCTCAGGATGCAGATATCAAACAGACCATCCTTATTATCAAAAGGCCTTAAGAATTTATTATGAATGGCATAATCAAGATATCTATTCTCTGGGAATTGACAAATTTAGCATTTCTAAAATGTTTTATCTTTTTCAAGGATTGTCCTTGAAAATACATTGTCCCCTAAGCCTCGAAAGATTAGAATGATTGCCTATGGAACCAAAGGAGGCTTCTGGGAAGAGGTGTGAGCCAAGAAGAGAGATCTGTTAAGAGAAAGATGGTGCCTCTGCTGTAGGGAATAGGTTGTTCTGACTAGAATGAAAGAATCAAAAGGATAGAAAAGAGAAGCTTGACTTTGTTGGAGAAGGCCAACAATATGAAAAGAAGCCCTAAGAGGGAAAGGGGCATCAGGTGGAAGTCATGAAACAAACAAGGGTTATTGTCAAGTTGGGGTGGAGGGCTATGGGGAACTAAGGGAGGGTGGAGAGAAAAAATAATAGAAAAGGATAGAAAGCCATCTGGCCTTCAGATAGAAGATAGACCTGATAGAAAGAGAATGTCTGGGGGATGCTGGTCAGCCCAGCAGTTCTGGAAGTTAAAGAGCGATCGATGCCTTTGCTGGATGTTTTTTCTATACCAAAAAAGCAGAAGGGTTTTGTAGCCCATAGACAAAGCCCATCTCCTAAGATGCATTTTTGCTAATCTTCTAAGATATTTTCTTTCCAGCACTTGAAACAATGCCCAACACATAGTAAGTGCTTAATGTTTGTTGACTGATTTAGGGGACTCTAAAAGGCCACTCCAGGTTGATGTTGGGGGAAGGAGTCAGATTGGAGGGAACTGGTAGAAGGATAAGTGGGGAAAGATAAGGAGAACACAAGTGGCCTAAAAGTACTGCCTCCCCAGGGGAGCCCTTGACTGTTCCATCTTCCCAGGTCATCTAGAGGTAAGGCTCTCCCAGTACCCTGGGACTAAGCCTGTCTTGCTGCCCTTGACATGTCTTGCTCAGTCCTGACTGAGAGCTTTGCTCCAGGCAACCAGCCTGCTGCAGTGGAAAGAGCCAAGACCCTCAGGGAGCTGCCTCTAGCCTCAAGAGAAACCCTGGGCTGGGGAGGGCCTGGGCCTAGAGGAAGGAACAGCCAGAGGGACTTCGCGTCAGATGTTTCTCCATGCATGTATGGGCACCTTAAGTGTTATAAAACCAGTGTGTATCGTTTACTATGGTGATCATCTGAATATTTATTTCTGTCCTTGTCCGTGCTGGTTGAAAAGGAACGTGTGCTAAAGCATGGATGTGTGCTTCGTGTGCTAAAGCATGGATGTGTGCTTCTTGTATATCAGTAGCTGTATATATGTCTGGAGCATAGAGAAACACTTCAATGAACAGAAACCCTAATAAATAGTTAAGTGCTTTATCAGTACATGGAGTGGGTCTTATTTTGTTTCTCCCCTAGTACCAAACATAGGACTTAAAGCATTGTTTACAGAATGAAGGAATGGGAATGCCTCCCCTGCCCTCTTATTTTATCAGAAAAAGAGACATGACAAGCAGAGTGGTATACAAACAGGGTTTATTTTTTAAAGCATCTTCCAGGGGCAGGTTGGAAGCACAGTTGATAGAGAGTCAGGCCCAGAGATGGGAGGTCCTGGGTTCAAATCTGGCCTTAGACACTTCCCAGCTGTGTGACCCTGGGCAAGTCACTTGACCCCCACTGCCTAGCCCTTACCACTCTTCTGCCTTGGAACCAATACACAGCACTGTTTCTAAGACAGAAGGTGAGGGTTTTTTAAAAAATCATCTGCCAGATGCATCCTAGGGCCAGTACTCATTTAGCCCAGGCTCCCACAGTTTTTACAGTTACATCAATTGATCAGTAAGTATTAAGCGCCTTACCTATTATGTGCCATACTCTTTGCTAGGCATTGGATATACAAATGCAAAACTGAAGAAGGCCCTGACTTTGAGGAAGGAGCTCACATTCCACTGGGGAGACAGCACATACATATATGAGTATATACAAAATAAATTTAAAAATCAAGATAATTTAGAGAAGGCACTAACAGCTGGAAAGATCAGAAAAGGCCTCATGTAGAAGGTGATGTTTGAGCTTAGCTTTGAAGGAAATTAGAGATTCTAAGAGATAAAAGTAAGGAAAGAGTGTACTCGGGCCCAGGGGACAGCCAGTGCAAAGATACAGACATGAAAGATGGAGTGTCGTGTGTGAAGAACAGTAAGTTCAGATTGTTTGGACAGTAGAGTTTGTGAAGAGGAATAATGGATCTGTCACAAGGCAAAATGAAAAGAAGTTGGAGCCAGGTTATGAAGGATCTTAAATGCCCAAATAAAGAATTTGGTTTTGACCCTAAAGGTAATAGGGAGCCAAATGTTTTTTAAGTAGTGGAGTGGCATGACCAGATCTATGCTTTGGGAAAATAACTCACAGCTATAAACAGGAACTATTAGTGAGGGACCTAATTGGGAGGCTATTCTTATAGGCCAGGTAAGAGGGGATGAGAGCCTAGAGTGGGTAGAGAAGAAAAGACTTATCATATCCTTTTGAGTAAACAGAAGACATGCAAGCAATGTTGTTAAAGTAGAAACAGAGCTTACAATAACTGGATATGAAAGATGTAGGAAAATAAGAATGACTTCGAGATGTGACTGAAAGGATGGTGTTCAGAAGAGAAGTAGGTTTGTAATGAATGATGAGTTCTGTTTTGGACATGTTGGTCTTGAGATGCTTGTGGAAATCTAGTTCAAAATATCTAAGGGGGGGGGGCAACTGAGTGTGAGAGCCAGGCCTAGAGATTGGAGGTCCTGGGTTCAAATCTGGCCTCAGATACTTCCTAGCTGTATGATCCTGGGCAAGTCACTTAACCCTCATTGCCTAGTCCTTACAACTCTTCTGTCCTGGAACCAATACACAGTATTGATTCTAAGACAGAAGGTGAGGGTTTAAATAAAAAATCTAAAGGCTGTTGATGATAAGGGACAGGAGTCAAACTAGGGCTGAACATAGAGACTTGGGAGTCATGCATAAAGATAAACCCAAAACCCATGTCATGAAAACTGTTGATCAGAATTTGAGGTAGTATGTGTTGTGATAAGAGTACCAGATTTAGGGTCAGAAGACCTAGTTTCAGGTTCTGACTTCTGGTGACCATCTTTAAAACCCTGGGCAAACGACATCAACCAATCAATAAATATTTACTAAGTGCTGACTATGTGCCAGGCACTGTCTTGCTGCCCTTGACATGTCTTGCTCAGTCCTAGCTGAGAGCATTGTTCCAGGCAACCAGCCTGTTGCATTGATGAAATGTATTGCTAATAAAGACATTGTCCCCTAAGCCTCCCAAGGACAATTACCCATGGCAGGATTCTGGGAAGAGGTTTGAACCAAAAAGAGAGATTTGAAAGAAAGATGGTGCCTCTGCCATAAGGAATAGACTGTTCTGTCTAAAGTGAAAGAAACAAAGCATAGAAAAAAGAAGTACATGACTTTGTGGGGAAGGCAGACAAATATGGAAAGAAACCCAGAGAAGGAAAGGGGTATTAGTGGAAGTTGTGAAATAAACAAGGGTTATTGTCAAGTTGGAATGGAGGGTAATGGGAAACTTAAGGGAGAGACATGAGAGGAAAGACAATAGAAAAGGAGAGGAAACCATCTGGCCTTCAGAACTGATAGAAAGAGAATATATATGCAAATACACACACACACACACACACATATATGTGATGATATATGCTAGGGATACAAAAGGAAGCAAAAGACCATCCCTATCCTCAAGGAATTTACAATCTAATAGACACTCTGGTACTCAATTTCCATCTGTAAAATGAGAGTAGCCTAGGGATTTTGTACGGGCCCTTTCCAACTCTAAATCCTTCTCCCAATTCTTCCAGCCCAGAAGCCTCTCAAGATAAGTTTTTAAAGGTTCTGTTCACTAGACTCTGCTGAAAGTGAACTAAGGCAACACCTAGCCCTGCTCTATCTTAATGATTTGGGAGTAGAAAGTAAGGGGAATTCACTAGGAAGATATGTTCTATTGACAGTCATTTAACAACAAATGCATTTTATAAAGATTTTCAATACTCAAAGCTAAAATGACAGAGAAGAAGTAAAGTGTGGGCAGAAAGAGCATTCACTGTATGACCTTCAAGTCACTTCACAAATCAGAGAACTTAAGTCAACAAGCAACATGAATCCTGCTTTCTCTCTCCAGATCTCTATTTTTTCATCTGCAAAATGAAGATGTTCATGATTTCCAAGATCTCTTCCACTCCTAGAGATGCCCAAATTTTTCAGACCCCTAATTCTGGGATTTTTTTCCTTTTTTTTTAAACCATACCTTCTTAGAATTAATTCTAAGACAGAAGAGTGACAAGGTCTGGGCAACCAGGTTAAGTGACTTGTGCCCTCCCCCCTTTAATAACAAGGTATTTAATCAGGGCAAAGAGATTATAATCATGAAAAATCAGAGACATAGCACTGGAGTTATAATCTGGGAAGCCACAGAGCCAGAGCACTGAGATTTCCAATTCCATGACTCCTAAAGGGATTTCTGCTTAATCCTTCAAAGCTAGGACACATTTCTCCTACTCATCCCCATCTCTCCAAATCCCCATCTTCCTTCAAGTCTCCAAGGAAGTATCACCCTCCCTCTGTGAAGCTTTCTTTGATCACCCTTATTGTTGTGTTCTTTTTCCCTTTTCAGATTACTTTACATTTACTTACCTGTGTATAAATGTATCTCTCAATAAAATATAAGCTCCTTAAGGGCAGGAACTATTTTTTGTTTGTCCCCAAAACCCAGTAGTGTCATGCACACAGTATGAACTTAATGTCTGCTAAATTGAATTTTCCTTAGAAATTTCAGTTAATAATTTTCCTTCCCTAGCTGTCCCAATGAATTGAGATTAACTATAATATGTGAGAAGATGGATTCTATGCCCACATTATGTTAGCTATTAGTGAAAAGATAAGACATATTCGAAGGTCTCACTTCCCTTATAAAGGCTCTCCCCCTTTGTCTGGAATGTACTTCCTCAACTCCACCTCATTGGTTTCCTTAAAAGCTTGGCACAGATGTTACCCCTATAGAAATAGAAAGCCCACCCCAATCTTCTCAGCTGCTAATCCTTCTCCCTAGGAAAAATCTTGTATTAATTTTGTATTGGTGTATATGTATGTGTATATGTATATATACACACATACATATACACACACAGCTATATATATGTGTATGGGTGAGGGGAGGTGTTTGGCAGCTGGGTGGCAGAGATGATAAGAGTGCCAAGCCTGAAGTCAGGAAGACTCACCTTCCACAGTTCAAATCTAGTATCAAACATTTAATGGCTATGTGACTCTGGGTAAGTAATTTAACCCTGTTTGTCTTCAGTTTCCTCATCTGTCAAATAAGCTAAAGCTAAATGCAGACCACTCTGGTATCTTTGCCAGGAAAATCTCAAATGAAGTCATGAAAAGTCAGACAACTGAAACAGGTGAACCCCCAAATAAATATATATGTATGTGTATACATATGTACACACACACATATATTAAAATGTGTATGTATATAAAATCTCTAGCGCCTAGCATCATGCCTGCTTATGAATAGAAGTCTTCCCATTCACTCACATCCTCCTGGTGAACATCCCTTAATTTCTCATCCCAACTCATTAAAACACATCAGGGCCAGCTGTTGCCCTAACCTGTTTCTCTGGACTCATGGCCAAAGGCTGGAACTTTGAGGAACAGTATTATGTTCTATACAGATGTCATTCTATCTTCCCTGACAGAATGTTCTCCCCCCACTCCATGCCTTCTACTTTTCCAGGTCACTTCTAAGGTCCAAATCAACTTCCCTTCTCCCCTACCAATGTCCTCTTGGCAGAAGGGTTTCAAGGAAGTCATCAGAGTATGTGTTTAAGAGGAGGGATCTGCCAGGACTTTTCCCAGCTACATTTTCACTAACAACCTAGTTGGTAGCAGCAGTCCCAGTCCCAGCCTCTCTCAAAGAAGCACTTAGAAACTGGAGCTTTCATCTGTATATTCATAAACACCTGATAAATTAATCATGATGTCAGCACATTCAGGCTAGAAAAGAAGCATGGGCACTGTCTTTCTCTCTTTCCTCCCTTTGCCCCCCTACCCCCACCCCCAGGCTTTCCATCTCAAACTCATCCTGTCTTTCCCCCAGTCACCTTAGTTGTTCCTCTTGGCCTCCCAGTCAGTCCCAGGTTCAACTTTTTCTAGGAGGCAGGAACAACTGTATTGATTCTTTCTACACCCTCACTAGACTCAATCATAATGTAGTATCTTCTCAGGTATCATTAGCCTTCCTGAAGGGTAGGAACCATACTTCGTACTTCCCTGTATACCCAGGGCCTAGCAGAGTGATAGGCACATAGGTGCTTCTTGAATTCATTTTAAGGGGAATCAGTCAATAAGTATTTATGTCCTATTAAACACCAGGCACTATGCCAAGCACTAGGGATTCAAGGATAAAATCTCATCCCAATTCTCCATGGGCATAGGCTTTAGGATACTATTCTTCTCCCACCTTTTTCAAGAATTATTGGTTATAGGGGAAAAGTAAAAATCTACAAATACCTTCATCCACACCATTCCATTTTATATGTCTCCTACCTCAACATTTCCCTCCACATCTCCTTTGATTCACCCAGTTATTCAGCACCAAAAACAAGAAGTTTGTACAAAGGGAAAAATTTGACCCCCAAAAAGGTCATAGTCCAGATAAGAACATGGGGAATTATGAATGGAACCTAGATGTCCAAAATCCCATCGGTCTTTACACTAGTGCTATAAACCTAAAGCACTACATAAATGAATTATCTCTAAAACAAATCTATCCCCAACATTTTTTGTTTGAAACAAGCTCCCAAATGAACACGAGGAAAGGCATTTTAAGCTTCTTTAGGCCTCAGTTTCCTGATCTACAAAATTAAGGAATTTCACCAAATGACCTCTAAGGTCATTTTTGGCTCTAAATCTGAGTCTATGAGATCCACAACTTTCAAAGGTTCTCCTTCCCCACCCCAAATTTTCAGTAGACTATCCATGTTCAAACTAAAGTTCCCAAATAATAAAGCACAATCCATTTCCCTTGGTCCTGAGGGAAACAAAGTTACTGAAATGGCTCAAGAGTCTTTCTCAATGGATAGAAACCTATTTAATAAACACACCATTTCAAGAGTGAGTTGAGATTGCTGAACAATGTCCTAAACAAAACCTTCTCTTTCTTAGAAGCTTGTCTCTCCAGTGCTGGAACTGTCCCCAAAATGATTACCACTAAGATTCAGGAGTCCAAGTGTAGGCCTTCTCATGAGTGAAAATAAAGGAAGTTATTTATAGCCCACAGAATTTAATGACCAATGGTTAGGAGACCCTAGCAGGTTTTCCACTGCACATTTTTTCTTCATCATTAGACCCTTGATTCTATTAGGTGGAGTTGGAATATTATTGGCAAGTCTTGAAACCGAGGATGTGATGGAGGGCTTTGGCCTGAAAGAGCCATTTGAGAAATTCCTCAAACATAAAGTAGACTTAAAAAGAAAGTATAGAAATGCTCTCTCCTTAGGTCCTCATCTTCACCTACCTGCTAGACATCTCTACCTAAATGTCCCACTGGAACCTTTCAATCAACATCCAAACTCCCATCTAGCTCTGAATCTAGGAGAACCTATGCCTAAAAAAAAATTCTTCATCTTCACTCCTAAAACAGATAGCCTTCCTAACTTGTAACTCCATTAACACCACTACCATTCTCTAGACACTCATCTTTTTTTTTTCTCAAGCAATAGCCCTTGGGGAAGAACCCAGGAGATGCCAAACTTGGGGCAAAGTTTGTGGGAATCTCAGCTTCCATGCCAATCTCAGCAAGGCCACTTAGTGTCATTTCTCCTCCCCCAACTCCAGCACAAATTTCAAAAACATTTCCAAATCTGCTATGGGTGACACTCAATCCTACAACTATGAACCAGGGGAATAAGTAACCAGGGCTTATCCTCAGGATCCTTCTGTAAACCTCATTCAGTATTTTAATTGGCATCAACTATTGTGTCAATAAAAACTCTCATATCTACTGGTGACTGGGTGGAACACCTAACTTCCAGATGCTCTTAGATTGACCATGTTAGGCTCCTAGAATTAGAACTTCCATTTACTTTCTTTCCTTTTCTGGGTCTCTTCTCTCTCTTTCTCTAGTCCAATGGAGATGAATGATTGAGTTCCCTCTTTTCAACTGACTCAGAGTAGAAAGTCAGGAGACTTAAAGCCTAAGTGAGTCTAAGTTCACAGGAACAGTGAAGCGTTGAGGAAGGAAGGTTGTACAATGTAAGTGTAACAACTACCAAGGAAAATATTTTTATCAAGTCTCTCCAGTTTGGCTTTGAAGAGTCAAAACTGATGGGTGTGGCATAAGAGTATGTATGGCCTTTTCCAAAAGACCAGCTGCACTCACTTGGTCCAGCCAGGCAATCTGAACTGTTCAGTGCAGATTCAAAGCTCCACTCCAAACCTACCAAAGGTCTACCAAGCAGGATTAAGCACTTTAGGGTGGCCCATTCCCAATAGCAGGAAAACAAAAGTAATCAAAATAGGTTTGGCTCATAACACAGATGTAACTGTCTAATCCAAGGACCACCTACTCTAAAAACCAAGCAACCATACAGGGAAAATGGAGAAAGGGGAGATGGATACTAGATCTATCCGTGGGGAAAGAGCGCAGGCATATGGTATATGGTACACAAGACAGACATCCACATCAGCTCCAGGTGCAAAACAGATTTTTAATCAGAACAGCAATGAAAGAGCAAGGGGTTAGGGTGAAGCAGCCTCAAAATGGAGTGGTGTTGGCACATGGTGGGCAGGCCCTTGCATGAGAGGGCAGGAAGGTGACGGTCTACCTAACTCCATGAGGGGTCCTGGTGGAAAACATTTGGCATCCCTGTGGAAAACTCTATTTAATTCATGTCTTCTCCCCCAGCTCAAGCCCTGAGACTGCTCTGGTCAGTGGCCCTAGATAACATTCCAGCTCACATCCACAGTGCTGGCAATGGGACCACAGACCAGAGAGGAAATCCAACACACTGTGCTTGTCAGGGTGTTCCTACCCCAAAAGGAGTAGTACCCAGACCTGGGGATGTGTGAAAGATGCTGAGGGAAGATAGGCCTGGGCAGCCAAATAAAACTTTTTGAGAAAAAGAAAAAAATAACCTTGATACCAAGAGCATAGGAAGAAATGCTTAAGGGACAAGGGGCTTCTGAAAAACCCAGCTTCTGGTAACAGCCCTGGAAGAGCTCAATAAATGTTTGTTGAATTGAACAAAACTTGGAACTTAAGTGCTGATAGCATCACTCCTACCCAAGTCCACCACCTCCATTCTTGAATCCAAGGTCCAAGAGCTAGAGTGCTAATATTTGGCCCTCAAGCAAGTCACTTACCTCAGCCCAAAAATGCCTCTTCCAATGTGAGACCAGCTTTCCCAAAGGAAGATACTGCTACCTCCTCTATCCTACGCCCTTGCCTAGGAAAATCCCACTGGTACGCACTTGCTTTCCAGAGGAAAAAGGGAGTTGAGATTACAAGTTCCTCTGTTTCCATGGCCCTACAGTGGCCTACTGTAGTCAGCACAGTGCTCTATGCAGTAGGATGGTACAAGTCTGACCTTAAAGCTGACTTTAACTACAGTAATCCAGGAGCCAAAACTTCTATTAGATCAAGCGCCAAATCCCACCAGTATAACTCACTTGCCATTCATTAAGGGAAAGCCTGAATACAACAGAACTGATACAACCACCAAGTGAGGCCCTTGTCCTCACTTCCCAAAAGCCTAATCCCACCCAAAGAACAACCACTAGTGCTGAGAAAGGGACTGGACTATCCTAGAATCTTACAGCAGCAGCAAAAAAGTGAAGCAATATGGCTATACCCAGGGAAGATTGCAGACCTGAGCACCACAGAGAAAGAGCTAGAATGTGTGGATGTAATTGTTCTCTGCCTCACCACAGCCAGGATATCTCTAGCCTTGCTTCTAGACTTGTATTTTCTCTGGTCCCTGGCCCAAAGCCCCTTCTTAGGCCTCAGATCAAGGAAACTGAGCCCCTAAAATCTACACCAGGTTTATAAAAGAAGAGCTTGGGAAAAAGGAAGGAAATTCACAAAAAATAACCAGGAAATAGCCAGGGCTTCTCTTTACTCCTGATTTCCCTCATTCTCCAGCCCTATATAAGTACTCTGAGGTGGGGACTGGTCTATAGTCTCCTACCCCTACCTGGAGCAACTGCTACTCAACACTCAGAAAGGCAACAGGAAATAGGAAGAAAGTTAATGGAAAGAGTAAAACATATCAATCCCCCACACATATGATGGTACAGAGCAGATTTAGCACATGGAGTGGGACTGGGAATTTGGGTGGGGTAAGGACAGAGGCAAGGTGGGGTCAGGTAGCCACAAGGACCCTGCTTCCCAAGATACACCCTCATCTGGCCTCTGAGGGAAGGACAGGAGACTGGCCGCTCTTTGGTCATTCTTCCCATTCTGGGTCCTTCAGCACTTGCTCTCTGGGTGTTCACATATCCTGAAGAATTGCCTCAAGGACCAGAGAGAACGGCAGGGAAGTGGTGGTATTGGAAAAATGAAGGGAGCTGGGTGAGGGAGCTGGTGACCTCCAGGGTAGCGGTGGTTGTCCCCCCCCTGCCTCTTCTATGTTGACGTGACAGGTTGGATCGGCAGCAGGCTACCAAACTTAAAGTGCTGGATCACAGGAAACTTCTCCAGGCACTGAAAGGAACATACATTAAAAAAAAAAGAGAGAGAGAGAGAGAGAGAGAGAAAGTTCATATTAGCAGCTAGAAGGGCATCTCTAGAATTACTGGAAGAAGAAACACTTCTAAATCAGGCCAAAGTATGCATGAGCGTGAGGATGATAGCCTTAGTAGAACACCAGCAATGGCTACTTTGGGGAAAGCTAGAGGTAAAGAGGTTTTCTATTTTAAGGTAAGGGTCTTAAAACTCATCCCCTACCCAAAGGAAATACCAGGTATTTCAACACTGGCTCCACCTTTCCTTTCTCTCCTATGCAACAAATTACCTACCTTCCATCTTAAGATCCTTTGGGAGTTCTTGCTACCAAGAGAACATCTGGGAGAAACTTAGTCTCACTCAGAGAATCCTCCAGGAAGGGGAAAGACAGTATGGATATAAAGGAAAATCCAAGAGATAAGAAATAGCACTGGAGATAGGACAAAAAGGAAGCCAAGAGAGCAGCTCCCAGAATAACATGATTCCCAATCTGGGTCCCCTGGAGAAGAGGTCAGAAATCATTTTTACACCAGTCCACAGGGCAACAGCCAAGGACCCAGCTTCACAATCCTAAACTCATTGGACTGAAGGAAACTTGGCATTCTAAAGCGAGACAATAAGAACCAGCTGAAGTTCTCTCATCCCCAACAATAACTCCCAGCATCCTAACACTGTACAAGAAAAAGAGAAGCTAAGTAAAGGAGCTGTAAACACTGTGTAAGCCAAACTTAACCCAGGCCCTTAGCTTGAAGACTCTGGTGACGTGGAAGGAGATTTAGCAAAGGAAAAGAGAAATAGCTACAGAGAGGTTCTTATGGTCCAAAGCTTGCAGTCATGGGACAGTGCTCTCTCTAGCTATGCACATTCTAGAACAGAGACTTAAAATATATCTTCCAATGTACCAATTTCTTCAGAAAACACCATAACACCCCCCCCCCCCCATGTCTAGAGTACTCTCTCCTCACCTCTGCCTCTAAGATACCTAAGCTTTCTTTAAGGCTCAGCTAAAGTGCCACTTCCTCTCTGAAGCTGTTCCTGGTATACTTAGTGTAATTTTGAGGAAGGAGAGAGGACTATCCTGCATTTACTTACTTGCTTACATGTTGTTTCACTAAGTAGATTGTAAGCTCCTTGAGGGCAGGAACAGTTTTTCATTTCTGTCTTTGTATTCTCAGTGCTTTGTATCTTAGGGCTTAATGAACTGAAAATGGATCTAAACCTACCAATCCATCCTATTCTTAAATATTCTAGACCCAGTTTGAGTTCCAAAGAAAACCAAAGTAATCCAAATTGTCTTCCTAAATGCTCACTTGCTTTGAATGGTGACTGACTTCATTGACAACACTGAAGGTCTCAAGTCTCCTGCCACATCAACAAATTGGGAGTGTGACTCCTCCTGGGTAAGACTGATAGATGGATTACCACTACTGAAAGGACCACTACTGCAAGGACCAGATTATGGCCTTAATCTCCAAGTCCTAGGGGACAAGAGCAAGTCATATTCATGAAATTAGACTTACAGCAAAGCCTTATCTTCTTACCTCAAAAGACAGCTACAAAAATAAGGGGGAAGTCTCATGGGGTTGATACACATGAAATTGAGGTCTCACAGGCCAACAACCTCAAGAGGCCAGGAAGAAGGGCTAGGCCAAGTCTTACTAGAAATGGGAAAACCAGATTGAGCATCTTCATAAAATGTCAGAATATTGAAGCTGAAGGAGAAGGAAATACCCTAGATGACAGGACAGGACAGCTTCAATCACAGCCAGACTCCAGGGGGTAAAACAGAAACAGGAGAGAACAAGTAGAGGTGGGGGGATGGGAGGGGGAAGGCAGGCATCTCCAGAGAAGAACAGTGATAGGGGAAACAAGCAAAGGCAACTACCATTGCACTGATGTCATCAAGAAAGTAGTGGGATTTTAGAAAGCCTTTACCCCTACCCCCACCCCCTTCAGTGCCCTGGAATTCTAACAAGGGTTAAAGGTCAGTTTGCTTCAAGAACTCAGTCAAGAGAATCAGCCAAGACAAGGCTTCTCAGTGAGGGGATAGATGATCTCTCTTCTCCACCCACACAGCCCTTCATCCCAAATTATGCTTTCTTTGGGGACCAGTCACTGGAATATCAAGCCCAGAACAAGTCCAGAGAATTTAGGAGCATATCCTGTTGTTTTAGCTCCCCCACTGCCAAAGCCTACAGGGCACTTAATAGTAACAATGGAAATGGGGAGTTGGGCTAGGGACAAAAAGGTGGCTTTGGGGGACAGGAAAATGTAATCCTTTGGGGATGGAGCAGATGGGAGCCTCTGGCCAACATGGTAACTCAGCAAGGCCAAGCCTGGCTAATTGTCCCCCTAGAGGCCAACGCCCTGGGCCTGGGTAAGAACACTTCCATTGCTGTCCAGGGAACTCCCTCCTCCTACCACATCCTTCCATGCCTAAGGCACAAGCTAGGAAGCTAGAATGAGAAGTCTTTCTTAGATTCTAGCAACTGAAAAAGTTGGGGTCAGAAAAGGACCAAAATAGGCAACTCTGGAGATCCAAGGAGATAAAAGTCCTTCCAAAAGCAACTATGCTGACAAGCCTCATATTACACAAACCCAACCCTGGTAACTTGTCTTGTCTTTGTTATTCAGAGCCTCCATGTTCTGAGTAGTACTCCTAAGAAGGATGCAGGAAGGATAAGACTAAAAAGACCAATCATTAGAAAGTACAGAGTAGCCTTTGGTACATGTTCAGTAGGCAAATTCAGGCAGCAGTGTGGTGAGGGAAGGGGTGAAGGGAATATGGGAAATAGGTGAAGAGGACATAAGGTCTGACTACTCCTAAAAATGTGTACATGTGCTTATGCTTGTGCTCGCGCATGCGCGCACGCACACACACACACACACACCCCCCACAAGAGATCAGGTTGGACAGGGAAAGATGACCCTATTCTTCTTCTGACAGGGGAGAGAAGAGAGCTAAGCTGCAGCCGGAAGGAGCCAGCATAGCTCCTTCGAATGACGCCTCTTAGATTAGAGAGGTATGTGGGTTGGAACCTAAACACAGGATGTGAAGTTCAGAGGAAGGGGAGGGGGGAGGGGTAAAGGAAGGAGGAGAGAAGGCTAGGCCTGGTCAGCTCCAGCTCCATTAACTCTTTCAAGTACTTAGATTAAGCAGGAATGCCTAAAATATTGATAGAATTTTTGGTGTTGCAAACACATTATCCCACCCAATAATCTTTTATATGAGACACTGAAAAGACAGAAAAGCAGAAATATTATTACTTTCCAGAAACAAAACAAGATGTGCAAGAGTCAAGAGAAACAGACCATCTCCATACAGACAGTTGAGGGATACAATGAAGCCAATCCCCAGGACCAGTTTGAGACATGAAAAGGGGTCCTCAAGGATCTATGTTCTTTAATTCTCTGGGCAGGGAGCCTAAGGCCCAATTCTACTCTTTCTAGTCATGAAGAGCAATCCCACTGGTTCTAAACCTTTTCAAGCATGGCAAATAGTTTCAGGACTGGTTTGAAGAAGTAGGAAGAGTTAGGCTTCTAAATTCTCATTAGCTAAAGGGCAGAGGAAACCTCCCCTGCAGAGGGCACTAATGGAGACTGGGCAAAGAGAAACAATTCAATACTTATAAGGGGGAAAGCACCTCTAGGTCTAATGAGCTCTCAGAGAATCTCCTATGAAATAAATGGGAAGGGAGGGTGTTCTTATTTTATGAAGTGGGGAACCCAAGCAGAAGAGGTTAAGCGAGTTTGTTAAAAGTAGGCCCTAAGAAACCAGGACTTCTGACTCCTAGTTTAGGGTTCTACCTACTCTTTCCAGGGACTGAATTGTATCCAGAATAGGGAAAGTGGGCAGAAGGGATAGTAGGCAGTCGATTAGCTCTCCCAGGAAAACTTACCTCAGCTTTATACATGCGGATGAGGCCCTGGTTCACTTTGGACCAGGAAGGTACAGCACTGATATTCCACAGCTGGTTGGAGTGCTCAGCAAAGGGGCCGGTCTTCATCTGGAAAGGACAATGGAAGAGTTCAGAGGGGGGTGGGGAATGGGGAGGAGGGGGTATACCAAGCCAGCAGGGAAGTTTATCCATAGCCACAGTGACTCAGAGTCACACTGATTTCAAACAAACATTCAGGGTGACCCTAGTCCTGGTTCTATACTTATACATGCTTATCCCCTTTCTGTCTTGATACAAAAATTCCTTGCCTTCCCTTGACAACCACCTTTGTGGCCCATATACCTATCTGATGGAAATGCCCTCCCCCCACTGCCACCAAAGCAACAGACACAGAAAGATAAAATTCCCATTCTAACAGTTGGTACAGCTTCCATCCATTCCCCTAGTGCAACACTGCTGAGCTTTCCAATACTATGACTCATTCCCACTCAGATAAACAACTCCCCCCAATACACACAGCAGTACAAAGGGTAGCCTCCTTCTGATAGAAGCTCTCAGCTTGTACCTGCCACAGAGCTCAGAGCAGGAATAGGAAAGGGGGGCTGGGGGAAGAGGGAGGGAGAAAGGGAAGGAAGGAGGGCACAGAGGGTTCTGTCTTTGAATGGGTGAGGTGGGGAAGAAACTAAAACAGGTATTACACTGCATTCCATGTGGCAGAAAGGCCTTTGGAGTAGAGTTGAGTTGAGACCTTTTTTTCAAAAAAACAGCTCAAATATTCTCTGCCAGTCATAACCAGAGAGGTAGAAAAAACCCTGGCAGTACAAACAGCAGGAACAATCACAAGGACCACTCTGCTCCTTGGCCCCTTCTCTTTGGAGAATGGTTCAGACCCTCAGGGAGAGAAAAAAATTCGGTAGTCTGCTTTGCTGAGCAAAGTTCCCATGACATCAGAAACCACAGCCAGGAGGCCGAGAGGCTTTTATTTCCCTGAGTAGACCTTTCTACCATCATGAGGCAAACACATTTATATTTATTAACTGAACAGTTAGTAATCTCTACCCTTATACACATCTAGACACCCCCCATCTCATGGAGAGGTTGGGGATACCAGGGCTACCTAGTACCTAGCACATATACCAGAGAAACAGGACCCAGAGCAGAGCTCAGCATGTCAAATGGAGAGTGTGCCAGGTCTATTATAGCAATAGCCTTAGGGTAGTGAATTATCATCAACCCTGCTCCCCTGGATGAAAAAAAAAAGCACCAAGTCTACTGCTACCTGTTGGGGTTGAGTTCCTTTTTAGGCATGGAAAATAAAACAAGTTCTTCAGACTCTCTCTTCTTCTCATTCATATGATCCTGACCCCTGGCCTTGATGTGAGGGGACTATCTATTTGTTCCTTTTGACTAGGATATAAAGATTTTGCATTTTACTAGTGATGATGTATTTTATGGACACCAAAGCAGGAAAAGGATTAAAGAAATCAAGATACTATTCACTCAATTAAGCAACAATATGTCTAAAAAGAACAGGACTATCCATTCGGTCCTATCCCTCTTAGACATATTGTTGCTTAAGGTACTGGCTGATCATACCCTAAAGCCCAATCATCTCTCCCATTAAAATGACTTAAGGACAACTTAATATTTGAATCAAGAAAAGCAGCTCTTTCTACCCATGTAGTAACTTTTCAGATCAAGTGGGATAGGCACAAAACATTAGGACCTCAAAGATGCTGGAATACAAGTTCAGTGACCATGACAGCTAATCACTGCACTCACTAGGAAGCAGTCTTCCAATTCCTGAACATTCAACTCTTCAACTCCAAGGGAAGCAAAGGAGGCAATACCAAAATAAAGGCCCTGCTCCCACTGTGGCTTTGTCTGTGCTGCTTTCCCCAGCCTAGAATATCCTTTCCACTCTTTTCTATCAGTCCAAATTGTATTCAACTTTCAAGGCCCACCTTACATTCCATAAGCTCCATGGAGCATTCCTCCTCCCTTTTTTTGTCTTGTAGCATTTATTATCTCTAGTATTTGTTTGGGCAATTATATAATGCCTTGGATTGATTTCTAGTTGACTTATACATGTCATCCCCTCAACTTGCCCTGGAACGGAAGGGGGGTAAAGTAACCAGGTCACATTATTGTTTTGTATTGATGATGATGATGATGATGATGATGATGATGATGATGATGATAACTAGCATTTGTACATCACTTCAAGGATTTTAAAGTGCTTTACAAATATGATTTCACAGTGGTTAAGCAATCTGCCCAGACATATACCTAATACTGAGGGCCAAACTTGAATTCAGGTCTTCTGGACTCTAGATTCAGTGCTTAATCCACAGAGCCACCTAGTTACTCCACAGTGGTGAGTACAAGCAGTGTTCCTAAGAAAGGTTAATAGTTTAAATACTTGTTGAAACTAGTTGAATGGGAAAATACTTTGGAACCCAATGAATTTATTCTGCTGCAGCAAGTTAAATTCCTTATTCCATGGGCTTCTGGGAACCAACCCCATGAAAGTATATATTCCCAAATGAAAGTGGTAAGGTTAGAAATTAAAGCTCTCCAAATAATTCTGTAGTGCCTCTCTGACAACCTAGGATACTCTATCCTAGTGAAATATTCCCAAGAAGGCCTCTTTGGTCTGCTGGGATAGGATTTGGTCATGTTCTCATTGAGTCAAAATCCCCTCTCCACCAGGGCTGAAAAGGAAATAGAAAAGAGAACAAGAATAATACCAAAGAGAAGTATGGTGGAACTGGCCTATTTCTGAGGGTGTTTGGCCATTCCTGGGTCACTGCAAGGATAGTTATAATTATTTGGGAAAGCAGAGGGGAACAGAAAAGAAGGAATAGGAGAAGAAAAAATTAGCTCATTCTAGCCACAAAGGGAGAGAGAGAGAGAGAGAGAGAGAAAGAGAGAGAGAGAGAGAAAGGGAAGAGAGAGAGAGAGAGAGAGAGAGAGAGAGAGAGAGAGAGAGAGAGAGAGAGAGAGAGAGAGAGAGCGAGCGCACTAGAGCAAGCAAGCAAGCTGCAGTCCCGCAGTGACCCCAGGGGAATCGAGTGAGTCAGAGCAGCCATATTGAGCAGGAAATTACTCACAGACGCTGCGTTCCTGCCTCTCTGCTCCCAAGAGAATCAGCCTTTTGTAAATGGTTCCTCTGTCAGTAACTGGGAGGGGGGGAGGGGGAGGGGAAAAGGGAGGGAAGGCTCTGTGCAGTGCCTTCCTGTCAGTTCCTTCCCTTCCAGCTGAAATCTGATCCCTCCCTTCCCAAAACTCCAAATTTAGAAGCCAGATTGAAACTGAAATTCTTTTCCTGACTGCCCTGGGCTCTTAAAGGCACCAGGACTACATTTCCCAGGGCAACAGGCTTCCTAGAGCATAGTCTCTAACATCTAGGACACATAGGTTCACCAAAGAATTGAGATTTCTCCTCTAAGAGCACCCAGGGTATAAAGTTTTCTCTCTAGGGAGATTCTGGAGGGAAGTCCATTTCTAACTAATTCTCTAAGGGTTTTTTGCTTGTGGGTGTATTTTTTAACCCCACCAAGTTATATAAAAATACTAGACTTATCAAGCTCTTGCCTAAGACCTGGATCCATCTCTAGGTGTGATACTGAAGCCTCTCAGCCTTCACACTAAATTGCTCTTCCTCTTCAAGTATTATATGCGTTCCTTTTTTATTGCAGTGAATAAGATTTGGTCATTCAACATTTACACAGTAGTGTAGGGCTAAGGAGGGAAGTGGAGCTGATAGTGCTAGAAGGAGAAGAGAGACAGCAGATGTATAAATTAGAGTACCAAAGGGAAACTACTAAGAATACAATACTGCAGGTCACATTCATATATTTCTGTGCAAATGTGGAAATCAAAATTCATCTTTACCAGCACTAGGTCTTTGCTTAGTAACCCCTAATGTTCAGCTATTAATATTGTTTTGTAGTAGGCAATGAGGAGACTAAGGCAAAAAAAAGTAGAGAAAAAGAGCTAGAAAGGCATAAATTAAGGAGAAACTTTTAACCCTCCCCTCTCCTTTTATACATCAACTTCCACCCTTTTCCATTTCACCAGATAGGAAGTGTTCAATATGCCGTCACTGCCATCTAGTGGCTGCCAATGCTTCCTATTTGTTGCAGGAACTGGGCAACTCAAATTCAGGAAAAGCTAAGAGTACCAGAAATATGAAGGCTATATATACAATCTCAATGTATGCCGTGAGCATCAGACTAACCTCAGTTTTATCTAGACCCAAGAAAAGCTAAACAGGGAGTTATCAGGAAGAGCTAAAACAGCTACTAAACAGCTTAAGTTATTGTTGCTGTTTAGCCATTTCAGTTGTGTTGGAACTTTAGTGATCCTATCTGGGGGCAAAAGCACTGAAGTGGTTTGCCAATTTCTTTTTCAACTAATTTTATAAATTAAGAAACTGAGGCAAATGAGGTTAAGTGACTTGCCCAGAATAGCCTGGTCAGTAAGTATATGGGCCCAGATTTGACCTCAGGACTCTAGGCCCAGCACTCTATCCACCTAGATACCTCAGTTAAGTTTTACTCACCAAAGAGAAAAACCTTTCCACATGACAAAACTGAATTCTCCTACCCTAGATCTTCTCATTTTCAATTTTCTAATTTTACAGATATTCTCATTCCACATTAAATACAAGCAAAAACACATGACAGTCTCTTACAGCAGTGAGCCAGGAGCTTCCTAAGTCCTCTCACATATATCTCTCCATCCCCAAAGACCTTGGTCCCATTACAATGCTTAAAGCAGATCTCTAGGAATGAAAAATTGGCCAAGCAACCACCAACTACAAATTCTACTTGGTTTAGAAAAAAAAAATGTTTCCTCTTTAGTCTCTGGTTTCTGAAGGGGCCAGAATTTAACAACCACAAGAAAGCAACTTTTTTGTTACAGACCAATCAATGTCCCTTGCTAAAAAAAGCTGAGACAAGGTATAGAATTCTGTCAATATAGGTAGAACATGGGCCTAAAGCTAGAAGGCATTTATTAGAGTACCCAAGGCTTCTAGGCATATGTGTTTATACAGCTCATTTGTCTTGGTGCATCAAGCCTTTGACTTCCTTTTTTTTTTTGGAAGAGGAGAAAGAATCAAAACTAACATTACCACCATAAAAAATTATGGACTTAAAATGAGAATGGAAACTCCTAGAGGAAAGGGCCCCCACTAGGTATATATTCTGTTAAATACTCAATATAAAGTCATCACATGATAATTGAAGGGGAAGCTAGAAATGGATCTCTGGCTTTCTTTCTCTATAAAATACTTTTATTTACTATCTCCTCTCAGCCTCCCTAGGAACAGATACCATGGCTTGCTAGATTAGATATATCTCTCCTCATTTCTGAAAGGGTCACATTTCACAAGAAGGTTCAGCAGGCATTGGGACTCTAAAACTGGAGAATGTCATCTATACATTCTCTCTATCCCCAAAAGGAAAACCATAGTCCTCCTCACCTCAGTAATAAATAGGATGCACTCCAGGAACATGTAGTCCTTGTGATTCTCATTCACTGCCTTCTCATCCACAAAGTGCCTAGGCTCCAGGTATGGATGTTCTAAGAAAGGTAGAAAACCTCATAGTGAAGAAACTGGTCCTTGAAACTATTCTCCTTCTCAGTTCCAGTCATACACTGTACCTGCTTCTACAATCCAACTCCAGCTATGAACAATAGTAATTATAATCATAGCTAGCTTTTATTTAGTACTTTAAGGTTTACAAAGTGTTTTATGCATATTATCTCATTTTATCCTCACAACAGCCCTGAAAGGTAGAAGCTATTATTATTCCCATTTTTACAGATGAGGAAACTGAGGCAGAGGTTAAGTGACTTGCTCAGTCACATGGCTAATCAGAAGCTGAGGTTGGATTTGAACTCAGATCTTTCTGACTCCAAGTCCAGTGCTCTAATACACTTTATCACCTACCTGCCTATTGAGACAAATGGAGTGGTCAGTGGCTGGTCTAGACACATAATTTGCAGTTGATTAACTCTGAGCAAAACAGAAAATAAAGCAACTCTGCCCCTTTCTTCAATTCTTGGGTCAATATCAGTCGACCGAGAAGTTGGGAGCCAAAGTATGCTTACCCTGGGGTTTGACATGGATCTAACAAGCTGACTTGTACTAAGTGGAAAAGGAGTCCTGTTTGTGTATGGGGTTAGGGGAAGGAGAAACAACTTATTTTTCTGATGGGTTTTGCATAGTGACACTAGATCTTATTGGTCACTAAGTCAACAGTATCCCTCATTTTAAATATAAAAGCATCACAGCTGCTACTGGGAGCTGGGGTCTGAATTTCACGTCAACCCATTAAGCACTAGGCAAGAAGCCTTTCTACTCCAGTCCTTGTCACTTCTCATTATCTCTGCAGCACTCTACCTCCTCCTCCCACAGCATCAGCACACTGGCTCACAGCAGAAGGTCAACAACAAACAGCCTCAGTCAATAGCTGGTTTAATGCCCTGGTTCACAAGCTGTCACTAGCTGCCAGATGCTGGGCTCTGGACAGGAGGTAAAAGGGGAAAGAGAAAGGAGGGGGAATACAGGAAGATAGAAGAAGATACACCCTGGGGCAAAGGGAAGAAGCATCTTCTTTGGTACCTATAAGCTGAGAACTGCCCCAGATGAAGGGCAAAAACTGGAAGTCATCTAGACCCCATACTCCTTGGCTTCCAGCTGGCTCCATCCTGTAGGTTTTCTGAAGTTTCCTCATAACCTCAAGGTACCTGAGGTAAGGAAGACAGGAAAAAGTACAAAACAGATTCTCAACCCTTCTATACCAGAGAACAAAGACATGGTAAAAGTGATAGTTTGGGAGAAGTAGTTCCTATTTTGATTTTAAAAGCCTGTCTTCATATAAATTCATGATATTGGAAAAGAGCCTGTTCCTCAGTTCAGGAAGCCTAAGCCTTAATCCTGGCTCTGCCACTGACTTCCTATATGACCTTGGGCAAGTCAAACTCTCTGAATCTCAGTTCCCTCATCTATAAAATGAAAAGGTTAGACTATTCTCTAGATCCCTCCTAGCTCAAAATACCATATCACCTTGCCATCTTCAAAGCTGATAATTTTATTCCCTATTCCCATTCCCTCAAAATATTACATACTCATCTGCTTCATCAATCTTTGGTGTTTCTGAGAATTGCCTTACCTTCTAAACTGGAGAGAATGCTATTCTCAGACTGCTCAGCACTGTGAATACTTCCCAGTGGGTCAGAGAATCTGACATTAACATTTGGAATAAAACAACTGAGGCCCATGGCTCAAGCTTGCTAAAATACTGCAAACTCTAGGTGGCAAGAGACCATTGGTAAAGAATTCTTTCAACCTTTCTTTGGCATCTGTTCACCTGAGAGATAACTATAAACTATATCAGCAGAATGAAATTTGGAGAAAAGAGAAAACTAGAAAAGCAATCTAGAGAAAGTATGGGGAATGTGAGAAAAAAGAATAGCACAGTAATCAGACTACTTAGTTGAGCTCCCTAGTTCTTTATTCCTGGGTTCCACCATGACAATAGCAAGGAAATAAACTCCACTCCCACCAGGCCCAGGCCCTCCTTTCCCTTACCGGTTAAATACTTTGAAGACAATGGCTATTTGGTCATCTACCCGGAGGACCCCAATCTTGCAGAGACAGCAAAGGAAGGCAGCAAAGGCTGCTTCATGACCTGGAAGAGAAAAAAAACAAAACAGGCTGAAACAGACCATAGCTTCCATGGAAGAGAAAAGGGATTTCTTTTTGCTATCCTAGATTGTTTCCAAAAACTTAAGAAACCGGAATCTTTCTCTAAAAAGTACATCCTAAGTTATAAATGAGAACTCATATAGACTCTTCTACAAAATGGATTAGGATTTTTCTAGATCTACAAGTGTACCTGTTCCTTTGTTTTGAAACCCTTACCGTCTGTCTTAAGAGATGGTCAGGGCTAGGCAATTTGGGTTAAGTGACCAGCCCAGGGTCACTGAGCTAGGAAGTGTCTGGGGCCTCATTTGAACTCAGGTGCTCCCAACTCCAGGCCTGGCTCTCATTCCACTGAGCTACCTAGCTGCCCCTGTAAACCTATTCCTAAATGTGCTTGAGCTGTTAGCTTTAAAAAAAACAAACATTTTTTTAAAAGATAGAAGTACATATTATCTGACATTTATAAATCATACCCCCATCATATTAGGTTGGAATAACCAGATCAAAATCAACTACTAATTGCTAAGGGGGTTTATCTGTATGGGTTCAATCACAATCACAATATTAAAGTTCTTTCTTATTACTGATATCTCTGCACACACACCAAGATTTTCCACTTTGCTTTAGGCAGTTAGGTAATATAAGGAAAAAAAGGACTGGGCCTGGAGTCAAGAAGACCTATGTACAAATCCAGCCTTGGACACTTACCTAGCTGTGTGGCTTTGGACAAACCATTATCTCTTTGCCTCACTATAACACCTACTTCCCAGAGACACTATGAGGATCAAATGAAAGTACTTAGCATGGTGTCTGGCACAGAGTAGACATTATATAAATTAGTAGTAGTAGTAGTAGTAGTAGTAGAATATTATATAAGCTGTTATTATTAGTGGAATGCATGTTCTTTAGAACCTAACAAATTTTAAGTCCTCAATAAATATAATTCAGATGCACTGGATTCAAACTAGTCAAGCCTCAACCAGCCAGTCACTGACCACAGCAATAATCAAAAACCAAAGTCTTAAAAAGAACAACCATCTTGTTTACCTGGAGTCTTTCATTTTTGGTCTTAGTCAAATCCTCCCAAATGTACAACCCAAAGTAATTATTAAGTATCACCCTACCCCAATCTGAAGAATAAGTCAAAACAAAATGTACTCAGGAGCCCAAGGCCTACTTGGATTTTCTCAGGTTCTTGCTTTAAAAACCTAGGTACCAGTCAAAGCTGAAGACCTGAGCTACCACAAGGAGCTTCAGGATGGAGGAGAAAGACAAGTCCATTTCTTCCAATTCTCCCTGGGTACATGGACACCTGGTATGAAAAATATATTTTTTTAAGGTGACCAAACACACCTTCTTCATGAGGTCAAAGTCAGCCTGGAAGCCCCAAAAGGAACCCAATGATGTCAGTCAAGAAGACAGTAGACCTCAGGGAAAGCATTTGTCAAAATGCAAGGATACCCAGAGCAAGCCCCAAGAGCAGACCAGCCCTTTAAGATGCTCTGCAGAGCTCTCCAGGATGCTGCCTGAAGATGCTGAGGAGAAGAAACACAAGCAGCACACGGTAAGAGTAAGAGATCCATCTTGAAGGGTGAACAGAAAAACAAAGTAACTATTAAGGGACCCATATTTTGGGCAACACTTCCCCCTGGTGGACCAAACTAACACCACATCAGCTATGTGTGAGACCCAAAACACTGTTCCTCTCCAAAGCTTTTGATTTCTGGAATATAACAAACTTCAGGAATGCTGCACTTCACAGACATAAGTTGGGACTCCAGTTTACCTGAGATGGCAGTGAGGCAGCCAAGAACAGGGTAAAAAAGCAACCCTAGGAAGGGCAAAGATGAAGCCAAATAATCACTACCTCCCACCATCCAAGGCCCTTAAGATTGCAAGTCCCAGGCAAGAGTAAATTACCTGTGCCATAATCAATTCGGGTAGAGTTTCCCACTGATTCCTTTAGGTAAAGGGCCACCTCAGGTACAGCAGCTGCCAAATGGCTAGGGATCACTGTAGCCACTAGGTTTTCTGCTTCCTGATAAAACAAGATAAAGAGAATTAGTACCAGATTGCTTAGCATTCAAAATGAGCAGCAGCTGAGAAACATGAAAGTAAAAAAAGTTGAGAGGGTAGAGAGGAAAAAAGCATCCACCATTAATCCCACTTGCCTCCCAAGTAGGTGGCTAGCCTCTACACCTCTGCCTCATACTCCCTGGCCTGGCCATTATAAATGACAGCCTCTCCTGAGTCCAAAGGAGAGGAGCTATGGAAAAGGCACAGAAAAAGATTCCTCAGTGTCATATTAAGAAAAACTGACTTAGAACATGACCTAAACAGTAGACAAAAGGACAAGTTGGAAAAGGAACTTCTGTCCTTTCTTAGAGGAAGGCAAGAAATCTGCTATAAGGCCTCTACTCTCTCACTCCAGAGGGTAAAAAATCCTACTTTCTGATTAAAGTGCAAACTTCTTTGCCTGGTTTTCAAGGCGCTCTAAAATCTGGTAGCACTCAACCTTTCCAGTCCTCTTATACTTTCATGCTTTATATATCCCACCCATAATGAACTTACTCTGCTCCTAAATACACTAAATACTCCCCAAACTTCTATGCTTTTACTCATGTAATACCCCTAAATCCAAAATCTTTCTTTCAATTGGGAAATATTCAGCATATGGGAAGAACTTAATGCTTTTTAAATACACAGGAAAAATCTGAGGCCACCTAAAAGCACATTCTATTGCCAAAAATTAAAAATTCTCATTATATGCAGCTGCCCAAAGATTACCCTAGTTTAAGGCTTTACCCAATATCTGGGAATATCCTTTTTAACCCTTGACAATTCCCAGGACACCTTGTTTCCTGACAGGTTTCAGTATTAGTTTATATCAACCACCCCTGATTAGGCCAGTACATATGAAATGCTTACCTGGTCAAGTTTAGCATACCAAGTCCTGAAGGCTTTGTTCCCAAATCTGGAGGGCTGATCCATAGGAGGGGTCTCATCAATCCATCTGTCTAATGTGTTGAGGAGTGCAACAAGCTTATTAATTGGCTGTATAGGCAAGATAGAAAGAATGGAATACAACAAGCAATAGAATTAGCTTTGGAGGAACTACTAAAGAAAAAAAACCTCGTAATCCTGATGGATTCACAGGGGAATTCTATCAAACTTTTAAAAAGCAATTAGTACCAATACTACAAATTATTCTCAAAAATTAAAAAAGAAATCACCCAACCAGATTCCTTTTATCAGACAAATATAATCCTAATACTTCAACCAGGTAATATAATGAATTGTGAAGGGCAGCATTCATGAAGTTTGCTATATTACAGAAATGAAAAGCTTTAAAAATGAGCAGTATTTTTGGGTCTAAGAACAAGGGAATATAAAGAAGAATGTCTCCAAGCAAGCCCTACTAGGTCAGAGGGCTTTGTTTTGAAAAGCCTTGAGAAATGAATCAGGACTCCAGGACTCTAATCACAAATTGACTGAATTTTATTATCTTAAGAGCACAGCCTTTTGCACACATGTAGGACTTTCAGTGTTGTATAACAGAACACTGAATTTGGAGTCAAAGAGCCTAGATTCAAACCTCAACTTTACTCAAAGGAAAATGAGAGAATATGAACTCTATTACCTCTAAGAGCCCATTCATTCATCACATTAAACACCTTATACACACAGAATTCAGCATTTGGATAGATGAGAAAAGGCAGCTTGGTGTTGTGGACAGAGCCTAGGACTTGGAATCAAGAAGATCTGAAGTCAAATCCCTCCTCAGAAACTTACAAAATGTGTGACCATAGGCAAATCATTTTATCTCTCTTTTTTCTCCTTTGTAAAATGAGGCGGTTGAACCTTTGATGGCCTCTAGAGGTCCTTCCAGTACTAAATCTATGATTTGATGATGCTTTGACATCATCTGGTAGCAAAATACTGAAAGGAAAAGTCAATACCACCAATTGGTCAATGGCTAAACAAATCATGCTATATGAATAAAATGGAACAGTACTGTACCATAACAAATAACAAATAAAAGAATTTTGAGAAACATGAGGAAGATCTGTATGTACCAATACAAAGTAAAATAAGCAGAATTATGAAAAGATATATATAATATGAAAAGATCTATAAAATGTCTACAATAATGTAAAGGAAAACACTAACTCAATAAAACTGATTAATTATAATATCCAGTGTTTGTCCTATAGAACCAATGATGATGATGACAAAGATCTCCCTCCTCTTAGTAGAGATGTGAGGAACTATAGATGCAGAATGTTTCATGAACCGTTCAGACTTAGTCCCTTTATTAATTTTGCTTATTTTTCTTTATTCAAAACAAGGATTCAATGAAGGTGGTTTTGAGAAGAATGTGATGTTAAAATGAAAGACCTCAATAAAATAGTAAACAAATATAGGCAATAACTGGTTTCTGTTAGAATCTACTATGCCATAGTGAGTTCAAAATAATCATCAACCTTCAATTGCATCTGAAAGTCCATTTAGAAAGTAACCTCCATCTCCCTTTTTTCCTAAACTACCATAAGAAAGAATAGTTATCTAGGGTCTGTAGTGACTGCTAGCAAGGAAAGGACTGAAGATCAGAGTCTCTTCTGATCTCTGTAGCAGTACCTGATTCCTCTAGCTGCCAAATGAAGGAAAAACTAGAACCTGAAGTTCAAGCCTCAAGACTAAATGGGAGGACCTACTAGGTGGTTCAGCAGATTGAAAGCCAGGCTGGAGACAGGAGGTCCAGGGTTCAAATGTGACCTCAGATACTTCCTGGCTGTGTGACCCTGAGCAAGTCACTTAAAGCCCATTGCCTAGACCTTACTGCTCTTCTGCCTTGGAACCAATACACAGTATGGTTTCTAAGGTGAAAGGCAAGGATTTTTTGTTTGTTTTTTAAAGATTAAATAAAAGGGAAAGGAAAGGTCCTTTACAGAGGTGGCCAGAGAATATTCTTCCCCTTCTACATTGGGGGAGAAATATCTAGAGAGCAAATTCTTCACCTCAGATACACTGTAAAACAGAGAGACTTTCTGATAAACCTACTCTATTAAAAAAAGAGAAAACAAGGTTTCAAGCTGAACATACAGGGAAAGAGAGATAAGGAGACTATGGTAAGAAAAGAGTCACAATAGTGATGAGGAACCTTTTAGAGACCAAGTGCCATGTCCCACCCCACCACCACCACATACACGGTATGCATTCCCATTGGGCTGCTGGGCAGAGGGGCAGGGGATATGAAAAAAATATCATCAGGCCTGATGGAGAAGAGGAGGGGAAAAGCTCCACCTAAGTTCTTCTGCCTTTCTAGTAATAAATTGGGGGGTGGGGGGGGAGAGCAATGTGCATGCCCACAGAGAACACTCTGCATGCCATCTTTGACACACTTGCCAGAGGTTCACCATCACTGGCCTAGACTTTCTCCCTGTTGAATTTATGAAATAATGCTTTCTGCTTTAATCTACCTTTGCAGACAAGAAATGTGGAACCTCTGAAATATGGAAAATTTACCTCTATATCTCCAGAGGAAGGACTCAAAAAGTTGCTGCTTGGAAGGATAAACTATGGGAGTGGAAACACCGAGGAAAAGCAACTGCCGGAATACAGTGGTTGAGGGGACATGACAGAGGAGAAACTCTAAATGAACACTCTAATGCAAATATTATCAACAAAGCAATGGGTTCAAATCAAGAAAACATGTAATGCCCAGTGGATTTACACGTCGGCTATGGGGGGTTGGGGGGGAGGAAAAGAAAATGATCTATGTCTTTAACGAATAATGCTTGGAAATGATCAAATAAAATATATTTTTAAAAAAAAAGTTGCTGCTTGGAACTCAATGTATAGAGAAGCAGGTTACTTGACAGGGCCTGAGAATAGACCTAACTTGCCCCCATGTAATTCCCATAGCACAAAGTAGAGCAGCTATTACAAACTGAAAAAGACCTAACAAAACCTGGATTTTCTCTAGGCCTCTGGCCTTCAGAGCAGAACTGAAAAGGATTAAGGAAGAGCATTCAGGTGGCTAGCTAGAGATTGCTGGCTCAACTAAACCAATGAATAATTAAAAGGCCCCCAGCATCTTTTCTGTGGAAATCTCTCTGAAAGGAGCAAACTGCCTATTATTTGGTTAGAGGCAGAGAGAATGGGTCCTGCTGAAATTTACACAAGTCAAGGGCCCTCCTACCAATAAGAACAGTTCCTGCTTTCAATCTCTAGAGCATTTTGCCAACTTTGCTCAGTACTGAAATGCAGCCACCTCTGGGAGGAGTGGGGGGAAAGCACAGAGAGATGAGGGAAGAATAAGCAGTTGCTGGATCACTCTACCCCAGGGGTCCCCAAATTGCAGTCCCCTGAGGCCATTTACCTCTTTACCTACCCCACAGCACTTACAGAAGGGGCACCTCTTTCCTTGGTGGTCAGTGAGAGGAGCACTGTATGTGGTGGTGCCACAAAGCCCAGCATTGCTCACGGATAGTACTACTTCCGGTGACATAATCCTTTGCGGGGTGCCTTGTTCTGAGAGTAACTGAATGAGAACAAGGTGTCCCACAAAGGATTATGTGGTTGTACAATGGAAGACATCAGCATGGTGAGAGGCGATCTGGGGGAGGGGATTCCGCACTGTGTATACTGCTGCCCGGTATAGTGGTGGCAGTGATGGGCCTGTGCAAGGTGTGACAGGCCCAACACAGCCAGCACTACAGCCTCCATTATCTCAGACAGTGGTATACAGTTTTTTTTTTTTTAAATAATCCGGCCCTCCAACAGCCTGAGGGACAGTGAACTGGCCCCCTGTGTAAAAAGTTTGGGGACCCCTCTACTCCATAGCTCTAGGCAGGTAGTAAAATCCACCCATCTGTTTGCCCTTAGCTCAAAGTGAGCTACACTGCTTACTGTTTTTGCCAGCTATTTGGAATTGCTCCCATACCTCTTGGGACTAACCAAATCCCCTCTGCCTCCCTACCCCTAGAATGGTTTCAATCAAAAAGAACACTGAAGATAAGAAAAAAATGCACACAAAAGCATCTAAGGAGTCTCAACAATCTAAGTTGGGAATCAAGGATTTGCTCAAGTAATTACAAAAGTCCCCTTTAATTAATTTCTTCCCCAACACTGACCTTAACCCAAGTAATAATAGCTCACATTTATACAGCACTTTAAGATTTTTTAAATATATATATTTTTATTTCCAATTACATGTAAAAACAGTTTTTAACATTCATTTTTTAAAAATTTGAATTCCAATACTCTCCCCTCTCTCCCCTTACTCCTTCATTGAGAAATCAAGAAACTTGATATAGGTTACACACAATAGTCATGTAAAACATATTTCCATATTAGTCATGTTGTGGAAGAAAACAAAGATCCAAAGAAAAAGGAAAAAGCAAAGCAAAGTTAGCTAAAATTTATTCTTCAATTTGCATTGACTCCTTTGGTTCTTTCTCTGGTGATGGATAGCATTTTTCATCATAAGTCCTTCAGAGTTGACTTGGGTCACTGTATGGCTGAGAATGGCTTAAGTCATTCATAGTTGATCATCACTCTGTACAATGTTCTCTTTGTTCTGCTCTCTTGACTTTGCATTAGTTCATGTAAGACTTCCCAGATTTTTTTAAGCCATCTTGCTGGTCATTTCTTATAGTACAATAGTATTCCATTACAATCATTTATTATAACTTGTTCAGCTATTCCCCAATAATAAGTATCCCCTTAATTTCTAATTCTTTCCCACAACAAAAAAGATGCTATAAATATATATATATGTATATGTATAGATGTTTCCTTTTTTTTTTTAATCTATTTGGGACACAGGTCTAGGTATTGCTGGGTCAAACTGTATGAACAGTTTTATAATCCTATAGGTATAGCTCCAAATTGCTCTCCAGAATAGTTGGATCAGGTCATAACTCCACTAACAGTGCACTAGCATACCAATTTTTCCACATCTCCTCCAAAACTGGTCATATTAGTCAATCAGATAAGAGTAAGATGGTACTTCAGAGTTATTTTAATTTGCATTTCTCTAATTGATGACTTAGAGAACTTTTTCATATGATTAATAGATAGCTTTGATATCTTCTTATGAAAACTCTTCATATCCTTTGATTATTATATACAGGGGAATAACTATAAATTTGACACTGATCTCTTTATATTTGAGAAATACAGTTTATTGGACTGGAACCCCCCCCCCCAGTTTTATAGGATTCTGATTTTTAATCTACCCTGCTAATTACTTCAATTTTATGGGTGAATTCATCCCATTCACAGTTCTGATTGTTTTCTTCCATCCTATTTTCCCTCCTTCTCTTGCTCTCCTTTCACCCTGTCCTCCATCAAAAATGTTTTCCTTCTGACCACCACCTCCTCCAATCTGTCCTTTCTTTTATCAGCCCCACCATCCCTTCTCTTGTCCCATTCCCCTCTTACTCCTTATAGGGTAAGATATATTTCTATACCCAATTGAATGTGTATATTATTTCTTCTTTGAGCCAATTCCAATAAGAGTAAAGTTGAAATGCTTTCCCTCACCTCTCTCATTTCCCCCTCTATTGTAAAAGCTCTTTCATGCCTTTTTTATGTGAGATTATTTACCCCATTCTATCTCTCCATTTCTCCTTCTCCCAAAGCATTCCTTCTCTCTTACCCCTTAATTTTATTGTTTTGGCTATCATCCCATCAGTCAACTCACACTTGTGCCCTCTATGTATATTTACTCCTTCTAACTGCCATAATGATGATAAAGTTCTTAGGTGTCATACATATCATCTCCCTTTATAGGAATGTAAACATTTTAACTTTATTGAATGTGATTCAATAAATGATTTCTCTTATCTTTTTTTTTTAAACCCTTACCTTCTGTCTTGGAGTCAATACTATGTATTGGCTCCAAGGCAGAAGAGTGGTAAGGGCTAGGCAATGGGGGTCAAGTGACTTGCCCAGGGTCACACAGCTAGGAAGTGGCTGAGGGCAGATTTGAACCCAGGACCTCCCGTCTCTAGGCCTGGTTCTCAATCCACTGAGCTACCCAGCTGCCCCCTTGATTATCTTTTTATGTTTCTCTTGAGTCTTGTATTTGTGAGTCAGATTTCTATTCAGGTCTGGTCTTTTCATCAGAAATGCTTGAAAGTCCACTATTTCACTGAATATCCAATTTTTCCACTCAAGAATTATACTCTATCCTATATACTATACCAGATTTGCTGGTTAAGTACCCCTGTTTCCCCTAGAATATCATATTTCAAGCCTTCTGATCCTTTAATGTAGAAGTTGCTAAATCTTATGTTATCCTGACTATAGCTCTAAGATATTTGAATTGTTTCTTTCTAGCTGCTTGCCGTATTTTCTCTTTACCTGAGAGCTCTGGAATTTGGCTATAATATTCTTGGGAGTTTTCATTTTGGTATCTTTCAGGAGATGATTGGTAGATTCTTTCCATTTCTATTTTACCTTCTTTTTTTAGAATAGCAAAGCAATTTTCTTTAACAACTCCTTGAAAGATGATGTCTAGGTTCTCTCTCTTTTTTAAATAATGACTTTATTTATTTACAACCCCAAAATTCTTAAATTATCTCTCCTTGATATACTTTCCAGATCAATTTTTTCTAGTGAATATTTCACATTTTTCCTTATATTTTCATTCCTTTGATTTTGTTTATTGTTTCTTAATGTTTCTTGGAGTCATTAGCTTTCACTTATCCAATTAAAAAAATTTTTTTCAATTATATTAATATCAATTTCTAGCAATCTTTTTTAAAAATTTGAGTTCCAAAACCTCTCCCTCTCTTTCCCCCCTCCCTGAAATAGTAAACAATTTGATCTTGGTTATACATATACCAGTCATACAAGAAGATACATATAAAACAAAAACACACAAAAAATAAAGTGAAAAATAGTATACTTTAATCTGTACTGACTCCCTCAGCTTTTTCTTTGGAATTAGACAGCATTTTTCATTATGAGTCCTTTAGAATTGTCTTAAATGATTTTATTGCTAAGAATAGCTAAGCCATTCATAGCTGATCATAGTACAATATTACTGGCACTGGGTACAATGCTCTCCTGGTTTGGCACAATTTACTTTGTATCATTTCATATAGATCTTTCCAGGTTTTTCTGAAATTGCCCTGCTCATTATTTCGTATAGCACAAGAGTATTCCATTATAAGCAATATATCACAACTTATTCAGCCATTCCTCAGTTGATGGGACATCTCAATTTCTAATTCTTTGCTACCACAAAAAAAGAGCTGCAATCAATTTATGTTCAAATAATTCCTTTTCTCTTTTTAAAAAAATCTCTATGGGATATAGACCTAGTAGTAGTTTTGTGGAGTCAAAGAGTAAAAATAGTTTTATGTTCCTTTGCACTTGCCCAATTCTAATTTTTAAGGAATTATTTTTTCAGTGACCTATTTTATCTCCTTTTCCATTTGGCCAATGCTACTTTGTAAAGAGTTCTGCTCCTCAGTCAGTTTTTATGCCTTTGTTACCATTTGCCTTAGTCTGTTATTTTCTTCAGTAATTTTTTATGCCTCCCTTATTGACTTTTTTTCATGATTTTCTTGCATCACTCTCATTTCTTTTCCTAATCTTTCCCCCACCTCTCTTATTTGATTTTTTAAAAAAATCCTTACCTTCTACCTTAGAATCAATCCTAAGTAATATTAATTTCAAGGAAGAAGAGCTGTAAGAGGTAGGCAACTGGGTTCAAGTGACTTGTACAGGGTCAAAATGCTCATCTGAGGTCAGATTTGAAACCAAGATCTCCCATCTCCAGGCCTGGCTCTTTTATCCACTGAGGCACCTAGTTGCCCCTCTTATTTGATTTTTCAAATCCTTTTTGAGCTCTTCCAAGAATTGGGAGTAGGGGAGAGGCCTGAGACCAATTTGCATGTTTCTCTGAGGTTTATTTTACAAGTAGCTGTTTTTGCACTTCTAAGTTTGCTTTTTGATCTTTCTTGTAATCACAATAACTTTTATGGTCAAGTTTTTTTTGGCTGTTGGCTCATTTTTTCCCCAGCCTATTTCTTGACTTCTAACTTTATGTTAAAGTTGGGCTCTGCTTCTAGGATGGAGGGGGCACTATCACAAACTTCATGCTGCTGTTTTCAGAACTACTTCTAAGGGGATCTAAGTTTTCAGTACTTCTTACGTGGTATGATCTAAGGGGAGGTGTAGTCATTGTTTTCCTGACTTGTGCTCTGGTCAGTGAACACCCACAAGCACTCTTTTCTGCCCTGGAAATGTGACCAGGGTCCCTGCTCCAGTTAGTGGTCCTCTTCACTCTGGGTCTGTGACCTAGAGTCAAGTATGGGCAATGCAATAGACTTCTAACCCAGTGCCAGAAAAAGAGTCTCCCATAATTTCCTTCTAACCAGTTGCCGATCCCTTTTACCTGTACTAGACAATGTTCCACTCTTCAGTTAGAAAGACCTTTCCTGCTGACCTAAATTGTCTTTGGAATTCTTTTATCCTGTCCTTTTGTTGACTCTCTTGCTCCATAATTTGTTTTGCAGTATTATTTTAAAGTTGTTTGGAGGGGAATTTGGATGAGCTCAGAAATGTCCCTGACTTTACTCTGCCATCCTGGCTCTACCTCCCACTTTTAAGATTTATAAAACATATTCCTCATGGTTGCAGTGATAGAGAGTAACATGTGTATTATTCTTCCATTTTTACAGATGAGGACATCAAGGTTCAGAGAAGTAACCAACCAAGAGTACATGGCAATTAAGTGGGAAGCCTAATTCAAAGACAGGTTTCCTGACTTCAAATATATCCCACTACAAAAACACTTTCTCCAAAGTCATAGCTATGTCAAAAAAGGTTTACTTGACATGAAGCCACAATCCGAAGGCTCAAAGGAATACTGGTAGGGAATGGGAACATAACACTCAATTCAAGTACTAGCCCAACTGGCTCACTGTCAGAGCAGCTGATCTAACTCTTTGCAGGCTAACCAAGTCAAGAGATCTATACAATTCAGAAAGCCAATCAATTCACAGGAATTGAGAGCATTTTCTGACATTGTGGCATTCTCTAATAAAGAGAAACTTAGATAGGTGGGAAAACTGGAACATAAGCAGGAATTAGAATTACTGAACACAGCCTAAGGCTATCTACAAAAAACTGGTGGTGCTGAGAATTCAGCTTTGGTCTAAATGTCCTAGAACCTGCTGAAGGATGTCCAGATGTCCACTGAAGGTACAGGACCCAACCAATGGAAATCAATTAAAAACCCCTCAGGCAAAACAGTTACAGGATAGCATCTAAGAGACCTCACATAGAAACTCTCTATCATAAATAGACAGAGCACCTCTCTATTTCAATCCCACCCCCATTTAAAATTGTCCTCAAAATGGCATAGAAGATGCTTTCTCCTACCTCAGAGACTTTGTATTCACAGGTTAACTTCTTCCCCTTAACCCCTTCATTTAAGGTCAGAATGAAGCCAATGTAATCTGCATATGCCTAAAGAGAAAGAGAGAGAAAGAATCAGCTCTATCACCTGGAACCTACTATAAAGGCCTCTGAGGATTATTTCCCAGTTCTAATTATTCAGTATGCATACCCAGATGCTCCAAGGCTCCCTAGCCCTGGTTGCAGGGAATGATACAGCATCTAAATTCTCTTCCATCTATCTCCACCCACCTCCCAAACCCTCAATTCCAGAATCTCAGCAAAATACAGATTCCTTCAGTGCACACTATTTGGTTAACCATCAAACATTCCCTCACTCACATGCCTCAAGACCCCCTGCCCCAATTCAGACCCTTCAATAACTACATATTTGTTTTTTATCTTCCCTTTGGCCCATCCCATAAAGGCTAGATGAGGCAGAAGCCAACTTCTCACAAAGGATGGAGAAATAGTTTCCAGTTGTCAAACTAATGAGTACCAAGCCCCTCTATACATATATCCCAGGTTTCCATCTTTGTTCCTCATATTCCCCAAAAATATAAAAGTTAAAACTATTAGGATAAGAACAGGCTATATAGGATAAGAACCTATATCATACCTAATACTAAGAAGTTCCAGAAGCAGTTACTAACAGTAATCTACTTATTGCCTACTCTTTTCATGCCTCTTTTTCTCTCACTTTTTCTTCTTCCAACCCCCCAGGCATTGAGTCTCTTCCCCAGTAGATAATAACTAATCATCATCTAGGAAGGTGGTATTCTTGTATCAGGATACTCTCTGGTCAAAAATAAAAGAACAACCTGGGATGGAAACTTCAAACCAGAGTCAGGTAAATTTCTATAAAAACTTTCCCCAAAGATTTCTTTCCTCAAGGAACATCACAAATCCAATTGTCTGAGCACATATCCAACTAATAATCAAATGCAGAGGCAAGTCTAAATGTAAAGAAAGCTAATATATTAGATTGTACCCAGGGAATCTCCTTCTAAGTCAGAATTTGTCTCCAACAGATGAAACAAGAAGTATCTAAAAAACAGAATGAGAAATGAGTAAAATAAAAAAGAAGGTGCATGGTATCATCCGACTGGAGAATTTTTTTCTGTTCCCACACATCTCTGTAACTTCTAAGGCAGAAAATGAGAGCAAATGTTTATATACAATGCCTGTAGGGCCTATCCATTAATCTTGATCTAAACTCAAAAAAATATTCTTAAAACTGATTCAAGTCCCAAAAATTTAGGTCCAAATCCACCTAATGCAACCTATGGAGAGAATAAGTGTCCCATATACTTCTGGTGTCCAAAAAATGAGTTGTTAGCTTCACCTATGTATATCCTTACTGTGTAAAATACAATTACAAGTAAAGACAACCATTACAACATTTCCATAAAGATGTAAGTGAATGACAACACTAGTAAAATAATTATTTTTCTTCTCTTCTAATTCACAAAAACATAATTTCACTTGTTTATCAGCCAAGATCTCTAAAAACTTGACAGTTAGAAGATACTCACTCTGCCCTAGAAAATGAGGCAATGTAGCTATTTAATATATAGGGAAATAAATGTAGGTGAAATGTCTGCTAAATAGCTTAACCAAAAAAAAAGCTTAACCAAGATTTGAAATTCAGGCCTATATTCAGAAGCTAAGAGAAGCCAAGTCTCTTACTTTTCAAAACTCCAATAAGAAAGCAAAGAACTAAAATTATGTGCCCAGTCCTCTATCATTTAGATTCTGACACTAATTCAGCAAATTAAACAAAAATGCAAGTATATTGATGGTTCATGAGAACCAGGGCAGATTTCCCGGTCCCAATCCCAAAGGACCTTCTTGGGTAACTGAGTTCTTTTCTTGTAGAAGATAAAATAATGGTTTCTCTCCTTAAAAGTTTAGACTCTATAGGCAAGTAGGGTTGAGACCTGAATTCCCCAATCTTACCAATAAACAAGACCCTGGGCACAAGGGAAAATGATTTCTCAGAACAGAATCATCACCTCATTCTAGTTCTGACCCTACAGCATTGCTCTGAAACATGAAATATTTCTCCACCAACACTGCCCACTTGTACCTGAGATCGTTTCCACTTGCCCATGTCAGGAACTGTGTTTATCTCCTTCTTTGGAATCATGAAGTTATGAGTAGTAGGGCAGGCATCCTCCAAAGGCTCTGAAGGAAGAAAAAGAAAATCAAATAGCTTCTGAATCAGGAGGTTGGATTCCTTCCCTAGTCTTGATATTTCTAAACCTTAACTCCCTAAAATATGAACCTGGACATTCATCTAACCTTGTCAACCACCCTTGAGGCAGGTAGGTGGCTCAGTGGATACAGCCAGGCCTAGAGATGAGAGGTCCTAGATTCAAATCTGGCCACAGACACTTCTTTGCTGTGTGTCACTCAACCCCCATTGCCTAGCCCTTACCACTCTTCTGCCTTGGAACCAATATTTAGTATCAATTCTAAGACAGAAGGTAAGGATTTAAAAAAAAAGTCAACATTATTTTACCTTTGTATTTCTTCACAAGAAATTAAAAATACTGATTGTTCAATTTATGACTAACTCATATAACAGACGATCTCTTGCTCTTAACTCCTCCCTTTCTCCCTCCCATCTCAAATCAACCATTATGGAAACAAAATTAGGGTTTCTAAAGAACATGTGGATTCAAAAGTTGAGGAAAGGAAGAAAATGTGAAAAACAGAAATAGTTTAAGAGAGCTGACATGGGAAATGTTCCTAGGCAGGCCTGGTATGCCTACTTTAATGATTCTTTGCCAATAAATACCTTCTCCCACATTACCTACTATTCCCTTCCATTTTGTTTTACTTCCTGAAATTCTATCACTTAGAAGAACCCTTTGAGATAAATAAGCTTCTTCTTAAAAAAATGGAATTACTCAGAGTTGAACTTAGTTTTTTAAGTTAAAAGTCAAAAAATAGACTGGGAATATGAGCAATCAACAAAAAAGAAACTATATAAAGTTACTATGGTGACAGGGAAGATAAAAATATAAACTTAGAAGACAACAAAGTCAAAACCACTACATCGAAAGCCTCTAAGAAAAAAGTGAATTGGCCTCAGGCCCCCAAGAAAATCCTAAAAGAACTCAAAAATCATTTAAAAAATAAAGTAGAAATGGTAAAGGAAAAAATTGAGGAAAGAAATGAGATTGCTACAAGAAAATCATGGGGAAAAAAACCCTACTTGGTTAAGGAGGGAAAAAATACTGAAGAAAATAACACCTTAACAATAATAACAGGCCAATGGTAAGAAAAGCACAAAAAAATCCACTGAGCAGAACTTCTTAAAAAGTAGAATTGGCCAAGTGGAAAAAGATATATAGGGGGAAGCTAGGTAGCTCAGTGGATTGAGAGTCAGGCCCAGAAATGGGAGGTCCTGGGTTCAAATCTGACCTCAGACCCTTACTAGCTATATGACCCTGGGCAAATCACTTAACCCCCATTGCCTAGCCCTTACCACTCTTCTGCCTTGGAACCAATACACAGTATTGATTCCAAGAAGGAAGGTAAGGGTTTTAAAAAATTAAAATTACAAAAACTCATTAAAGAAAAGAACTCTTTAAAAATTCAAATTGGGCAAGTGGAAGCTAATGACTCCATGAGATATCAAGAAACAATAAAAACCAAAAGAAGAAAACAGAGAAGAAAATATGAAATATCTCACTGGGGAAAAAAATTGTCCTGGAAAATATATTGGGGAGAAAAAATTTAAGAATTATTGGATTGTAAATAAATAAGGCCATTATTTAAAGAGAGAGAGAGCCTAGACATCATCTTTCAAGAAACTGCTCTGATCTTCTAGAACCAGAAGGTAAAATAGAAATGGAAAGAATCTACCAATCATCTCCTGAAAGATACCAAAATGAAAACTCCCAAGAATATTATAGCCAAATTCCAGAGCTCTCAGGTAAAGGAGAAAATACTGACAACAGCTAGAAAGAAACAATTCAAATATTTTAGAGCCATAGTCAGGATAACACAAGATTTAGCAGCTTCTACATTTAAAGATTAGAAGGCTTGAAATATGATATTCTGGGGGGAACAGGAGCACAAAGGAGTCAGGATTACAACCAATAAATCGCCACTCAGCAAAACTGGTATAGTAAATAGTGTAGAGCATAATTCTTGAGTAGAAAAAATGGATATTCAATGAAATAGTGGACTTTCAAGCATTTCTGATGAAAAGACTAGACATGAATAGAAAATCTGACTCACAAATACAAGATTCAAGAGAAATATAAAAAGGTAATAATAATAATAATAATAATAATAAAAAGCAAGAGAAATCATAAATGACTCAATAAGGTTAAGCTGTTTACATTCCTACAAGGGAAGATGAAACAACACCTAAGAACTTTATCATTATGGCAGTTAGAAGGAACATACATAAAGGGAACAACGCAAGTTGAGAATGATAGGATGATCTAAAAAAATAAATGGATAAGAAAGAGGAATGCAGTAGGAGAAGGGGAAGGTAATATTGAATGAGGTAAATTATTTCACATAAAAAAGGTACTAAGGAGCATTTGAACCTTACTCTCATTGGAATTAACTCAAAGAGGGAATAACACATACAGTTGGGTATAAAATCTATCTTATCCTACAGTGAAGTAGGAGGAAAAGGGTACAAGAGAAGAGGGTGGGGAGGTAGGGCTTATAGAAGGGAAGGCATAGTAGGAGAGATAATGGTAAGAAGCAAAACACTTTTTAGGACAGACAGGGCAAAAGGAAAAAGTAGAATAAATAGAGGGAGAAATGGGATGAAGGGAAATGCAATTAGTAATCATAATCATGAAAACATTTTAATCAAGTTTCTCTAATAAAGACTTCATTGCTTAAATACATAGAAAACTGAGTCAAATGTACAAGAACATAAGTCATTCCCCAATTGATAAATGGACAAGGGATATATTGTGGTAAGCAGAGAAAAGACTATATTTTGATTGACAGAGACATGTGATTCACACCAAGGGGTGTGTGGTCCCAACTGAAAACAGTTTTTTCTCTGCTTACTACAACATGAACAAACAATTTTTGGATAAAGTAACCAAAGCTATCTATAGTAATATGAAAAAAAAATCACTATTGATTAGAGAAATTCAAATTAAAATAGCTCTGGGGTACCATTCTATTCCTATCAGATTGACTAATATGGCAGAAAAGGAAAATGACAAATGCTCGAGAGTATCTGGGTATGAAACACTAATATATTGTTGATGGAATTATAAACTGATCCAACCATTCTGGAAAACAATTTAGAACTGTGCACAAAGGACTATAAAACTGTACATACTCTTTGACCCAGCAATACCACTAATAAGTCTGTATTCAAAAGAGATTAAAAACACAAAAAGGAAACCTATATGTACAAAAATATTTATAGCAGCTCTTCTTGTTGTGGTAAAGAATTGGAAATTGAGGGGATGCCCATCAAATAGGGAATGGCTGAATAAGATGTAGTATATGATTGCGATGGAATACTATTATTGCTATAAGAAATATTCTCAGAAGCAAGATGCTCTCAGAAAAACCTGGAAAGACTTCCATGAATAGAGACAAAGTGAAATAAGCAGAACCAGGAGAATATTGTACAACAATATTATACAATGATCAACTCTAATGACAGTTATTCCTAGCATTATGATGATTGAAGATAATTCCAAAGGATTTAAGATGAAAAATGCTATCTACCTCCACAGAAAAGACTTGATGTCTGAACACAGATGAAAGCATACTTTTTCCAAACTTTATCTTATTTGTTTGTTTCTTGATCTGTGTTTTCTTTCACAACATGACTAATAAGGATTTATATTTTGCATGACTGCACACATATAACCTAAATCAAATTACTTGCCATCTCATTGAGAAGGGAAAGGAAGCAGAGAGGAGGGAAGGAAAAATTTGAAACTCAATTTTTTTAGGAACAAATGTTAAAAATTGTTTTTACATGTAATTGGGAAAAAATAAAATATTGAAATAAAATAGAAAAATGGAATTATCTCTGAAAAAAACAAAGAATCATATTGGTATTTATTAGTTTGACTCAATGGAAAGAGTTTTGATTGGCAGGTAGGTAATTTAGTAATTTTAGATCACTGAAGGTGATAGGACTGACCTGAGTAGGATGGCAAAGTTGAGGAAAGGGAGACTTTAGAGAAGTATAAGGGCACTGATTGACTAAACACGTAGGAATGGCAAGTGAGAAGATGCTACACTTGGTCTATAAATTTCTCTCTAGGGTGGACTCATACTCTCTGAAATATAAGCCCCGACCAGAATCTACAATTTAAACTAGTACTTTTAGCAATCAACTATTAATTTCAACTACACTATGAATTAATCAAGTTTATATCTGTTAGTCGAGGAACATCATTTCTATGGTAAAAAACTAACCAAGTTCCAAAGTGCCAATGTGAAAACTACTTTCCAGAATACACCTCATTACTATGTTGGGGCCTACTAGTACTTAATGAACACTGATCCCAATGTCATCCTTAACTAAAAGAAATTACTGAGGCAATCTAGGCTTGTAATCGTTGAGAACTGCTGATTCAGGAGTCATTGTAACATGGTCCTATGACACTGCAGTGAAGCTTAAACATGTAATATCAAAAGAGTGTGAGCCTTAAAAGACAAGAACATGAAAAGTGCTATACTGAATCCAGTTCAGCATAACCAGCCCAGGAAGGACAATAAATAAATAAACATTTATTAAGTACCTACTATTTGACATACACTGGAGAGACAAATACAAAACAAAAACAATTCCTGTCTTCAAGAAGCTTATATTCTACTAAAATACTACAAATGAGTAACTACAAGTTATGTACAAAGTAAATACAAACTGCTGGAAAGGCTACACTCTGAGAAACTGGAATAACTTTTAAAGGAGTAGCACTTGAGGCTCAGCCTTGACAAGGACTTGTGTTTCCATGGTATGAAATGAAGAAAATTATTTCAGGAATGGAGGTCAGCCTAAGCAAAGACATAAAAGTAAGAGATAATATGTCACAGTGGACAACAAGCATGCCAATTTAACTTGAACATCTGATGGAGTAATATATAATTATTATAGAAAAACAAGTGAGATCCAGATTGTGAAGGGCTTCCAAGACCAAACAGAAAAGTTTATAGTCTATCCTAAAGGCAACAAGGAACCACTGAAACTTCACCAGCAGGAAGTAACATGATCAGAGATTCGCTTTAGAAATATCATTTCAGCAGCCATGTGGAAGAATTAGAGAGGAAAAAGACTTAATAAAAGGAAATTAACTAGGAAGCTATTGCAATAATGCAGGCAAGAGGTGAAAAGGACCTAGACTAGAGAGGCTGTCATATGAGTACACAGAAAAAAGATGTGAGAGATGTTGAAGAGGTAGAATAGTCAGCACTTGGCAACTATTTGGATGGGGGAATGAGGGAGAGAGGATGTGGGGTGGGGGTGGAGGAGTCAAAGATGTGGTAGTATCAGTAGTAACAGCAGCAGATAACATTTATATAGTAGTTCAAGGTTTTCTGTGTTTTACATATATCATCTTATTTGATATTCATAACTCTCTAAAATGGATGTTATTATCCCCATTTTATAATGAAGAATGCCAAACTGTCCTTGTCACACAGCTATTAAAAAGCTGGGCAGGATTTGAACTCAGATCTTTGTGACTCCAAGTATAGAACTTTATCCATTATATCACCTAGCCACCTTCAGAGGCAAAAAATGTTCAGAAGATGTGGATGAGGTGATTTTTCCATATAATCTTCTAGCCTAATCGGTTATTTGAAATTGGTTATTTTACTAATAGGGGAAGCTCCTCTCAAATTCTCTAAAACTTAGAAGAGTATGTCATGTGATGGAAAGGGTACAGCAGGACAGGCTGGATTACAGCAGAAAAAGTAAAATCGCCTTTACATACATCACACCATCATCTCTCACATTAACATGCTCAACAAATATCAGATAGTAGTACTCCCTTTCACACCTCTATCCAAATTCCACTCCACGTGACCACCCCACTTTAAACCTATCTATTGCTTCCTCTGACCCTATAATGTTCATTCCTGGAAAAGCTTCCCTTTTTTGGTTAAAGATCCTATCCATCAAGATCTCAATCTCATTGCCTAAAAGAGGGAAAGTTCTCCATAGCATCTGGGTGAAAGAAAGGACCTCAATCCTAGGAAGTCCAGGCCACATCACTAAATTAGCTTTGAACTTTGGAAATCACTTTGCCTATCAAGAACCTTAATTTTCTGTTAAGAAATATGGGATAGGGGCTGCTAGATGACATAGTAGATAGGGTGGCAAGTCTGGAGTTGGGAGGTCCTAGGTTCAACTACAACCTCAGACACTTGGCTATATGACCCTGAACAAGTCACTTAACACTGTTTGCCCAGCCTTGCCCTTCTGTCTTAGAGTTGTTACTAGGACAGAAAGTAGTTGTTATTGAAAAGGAAAGAAAAGAAAAGGAAAAAAGGAAAAGAAAAGAAATAAGGGATAAGTCTTGGGAGGTACTCTAATATTCCTTTAAACTTTAAAATTCTGAAACACTTCTCCTGTCATAACATCTTATCATTAATAACCTGTTTCCTCCAACCAATTCTCTGAACAATGTTTGTATCTCCTCCCTTCTGCCCACTCCTCTTCCAAAGCCTCTCCTCTTCCTTTTCAGTCCATTCTAAAATGCCCTATTCTACATCATCTCCCTAGCAGTCAAACTCTTCCCCCTTTAATACCCTACCCCTCTTCTTCAGTCACCAAATGTTCCCCTTTCACCCCCTCAGACTGCTTCCCATCCCTCATCTTCTCCTCTAACTCACCAACCCCTTCCATTTCACCTTCACAGTTAACAAATCCTCCCCTCATCTCTTAAAGTCATAGGATTTCAAGATGGAAACCTTAAAAGATGATCCAACTCCATTTTAAAAACAAACTGAGATTCAAAGACTTCTAAGAAATTTACTCAGTCATACACTTAGTAAATAGTAGCACCAGAACTGGAACCTAGGTCTTCTAACTCCAAATACAGTCCTAACCTTCTTCCCCCACCTTCAATCCCTTCAGTCTCTATGCCTTCCTGATTCCTACAACCTTAATCAATGGGTCTCTTTCTTCTCCACCCCATCTCCACAGTCACTTGGGCCTCTTGTCCCTCCATCCCTTTAGTCACTCTGGCCTCCTTGCCCTGGGCCTCCCCCTCCTCATCCCCTTAGTCACTTGGGCCTCCTCCTGCCCCCTCCCCCACCATTCCCTCAGTCACTCAGGCCTCCTGCCCCTGGGCCTCCTCCAACACCTTATCCACTTAAACACTTGGGCCTCCCTCCTGCCCCTCATCCCTAGTCATTTCCCGCCCCCCGCCCCCGTCCCAAAGCACCCCTATTCCCCCTCAGTTACTCAGGCCTCCTCCTGCACTTTATCCCTTCGGGGGCTTGGATTTCCCTCCTGCCTCTCATCTTCTTAGTCACTCTTGCCTCCTCCTGCCCCAGGGCCTCCTTCCGCCCATCTCATCAGTCACTCCGGTCCCCAGTCCCGAATTCCCTCAGGCTATCAGGCCCTCGGTATCTCCTCCCCAACGGATGGCGGCCTCCCTTCAGTGCCCACATTGCCCTGAATGCCTTGGCCAGGCCCAGATCCTACCTGGAGGAGGCTGCCGCCCGCTCTCTGCCATCTTGTTCCCGGAGCCTGTCGGTCCACTCTCCCGCCGCTATCACCTCTCACCTTTCCTCTTTGCCTCCCCTGCTGGCTCCACCCCGGTGAGAGAGGGAAGAATTTACTGAAAAGGAAACGGCACCCGCTCTCTATAACCGAAAACCGCGACCGAGCGTCACCAGACCTGAGACGCCCGCCATGTTGATACGGGGCGCTTATGAAGTGCATCCACCAATGAGAGGGCTCGCGGAGGCCATATTTATTAAGTGAGGTAGCCATGTTGCTGCGGGGCATTCGTAGCTCCCTGAGGCAGGCCTGTGCTGCCATCTTTGTGAGGGGCAGCAGCTGATTTTTTTTTCCCCTCCCCCACGAAGTAGCAAGGAAATCATCCCCGTGAAAAATGACTAATGCTTTACCTCCGTCGAGTGGTAAACTTGTAGAAATAGCAATGGGGAACGACAATAACAGAAGGAACCTACGTAACGTTTGGGAAAAAGGAAAACTGGACTGCACTGACATCTGACCTCCGGACTCCCGAGTCCCCTCATTTGGCCCCGCCCTCACTAGCTCTGCCTCCACCCCCTGAGTTCTAGCCCTGCCCCTGGGCACCGGGCCAGGTACTCCAGCTGCCTTCCCTTATGCTGTTGTCTAAGAGCCGCGTCTCCGCCCCTCTTCCTCCTCCCGGGGAAGGGAGGGGACACCTCCCCTGCCTCGGCGGCAGGAGTGGCTCTGCGACCTACCCTCCACTGCCCTTGGCCCGGGTGGCCGAAGCTAGGAGGGAGTGCAAAGTGGCACAAAAGCTATTGGAGGCGCCTGTACTTTGGTCAGAGCTAGGTGGGTGGAGCGGCCAGTCCAAGGGTCGCCAAGATGCTGGCTTTTGCAGCTAGAACTGTGGTGAGTGCGTGCCTTCGGGGGGCCCGGGGAGAGGGAAGAACGGGAGGACGGCCAAAACCGGGAGATCCCCAGGGAGGGAGCACCCGAGGGAGGAGGCAACCCAGTGCAGGGCAATGGAACGTTGGAAAGCTCCAGCTGCGATGTCTCCAGGAGCTGCACCCAAGGACTTAGCGGTACGCAGTTCCCGTCTGTACTGGGAGGGCCTGCTTGGAGGAATTAGGAGGCTGGGAGTGACCCTGACCCTGACCCCCGCGTCTCGAGCGCGACCAGAGTCATTTCGAACTTAGTGCTTACGGCCTGGATGACCCATCTGGCTGGGACACAGCAGGTGAAACTGGAGCTGGTGAGGAGGCCCCCCAGAGGAATGATTCAACCGGGCTTTCCCGGAAGATTATACAAGCAACACTATCCCGTCCTCCCCACTGGCTGTGAGCGATAGGCATAGACGCTTAGAGCTGAAAATGGTCCTTCAAAGACCATCTAGTGCAACTCCTCGTTTTACAACTGGGAAAACTGAGGCCCAGAAGCCAAAAATGTCAAGTCACTGATTCAATAAGCTATTTGTGAAATGCTTACTTTGTGCTAGGCACTGGGGATACAAGGACAAAGTAAAATAGACCTTGCCCTCGAGGAGCATACAATCTAGCCTTTGGCTGCATGTGCATATATGGATAAATATGCACAAGGTAATGAAGATCTGAGAGTTTGGCCAAACCACACTAAAGGCAAAAGTCTATAGAAAACTTCCCTTTTCCTCCGTCCTGCTCTGAAATTGGCAATTATGCCCCATGTGTTAACTGAAAATGAGAGAGCTGCATTAGATAGACTCTACAGTTTCTTCTAGCTTTAATATTCTATCTTGCCCCCTCCTACCTGTTCCAGTCTTCTTATACCCATTACCCAATCTTCAATCCAGTGACACTGGCCTCTTGGCTGTTTGGAGAACAAGACATTCTATCTCTCAACTGAGCATTCTCTCTGGAACACTGTCCCTCCTCCACTCTGAATACTGGCCTTCCTGACTTCCTTGAAGTTCCATCTAAAATGCTGTGTTCTACAGAAAGCCTTCCCCAACCCCTCATTTAATTCTTTCCTATTTATCTAGTATATAGCTTGCCTTGTATATAACTACATATCTCCCCCATTAGAATTAAGCTCCTTGAAGGCAGGGGCTTATCTTTTGCCTCTTTTTGTATCCCAGCACTTAGCAGAGTGCCTGGCACGTAGTAGGTGCTTAATAAATGTTTATTCAATTGAAGTCCCTTCTAGCTCTAATACCTTATGAGTTCAGGAAGAGTTTTATGCTCTTGGCATAATCTGTTTTGGTTTTTCTTTATTTTTCTTTTTTAAGCCCCTAGATTCTGTCTTGGAATCAATACTGTGTATTGGTTCCAAGGCAGAAGAGCAGTAAGGGCTAAGTAATGAGGGTTGTGACAAGATCAGGATTATATAGCTAGGAAGTGTCTGAGGCTAGATTTAAACCTAGGATCTCCCTTCTCTAGGCCTGATTTTCAATCCACTAAGCCACCTAACTGCCCCTCCCCCCAGTTTTTTCTGATGCTGTCTCCCAAATTGTTTCTCTTTTCAGATAAAATTAACCCCTAAAAGACACCAAAAGTTGTTAATGAAATTAGGGAATATTCTTATTTACTCACTCACCCATAATTCCACCATCTAACCACAGCTTCCCTTTTGCAGTTAATTTAAAGAAAAGAAGGCATGGTGCCTGAGAATTGTGCCAGGTCACTAGGAGACTCAAGGTGCTACTCCCTCCCCTCATCCTTATACCCACCCTGTGCCATGTCACCAAGCTCTGCTCTGTTGTCCCCAGAGAATGGTAACCTTGTCTCCAATATTTCTGGAAAGATGTTATTTCTGTACCACTCCTTTATAATCTCTTGAGTTATCTATATTTATATCTCCTTCTTCCTTCTGAGAAAACTGATTAAACAATGCTTTCTGGCTTGGAGGGCCTGGGGATGCCTAATAATGTCAGTAACTGCCAAATGATGCAATGTTTTATGGACAACTGTCTATAATTTAAGAATCATTAATTAAAAGCCACCCTAGGCCAGGCCAGAGAAGTCAAAGATGAAAAAGGATGTAGTTTCTTATCTTGGATTAATTTATAGTCTAGTAGGGTTAGTTTAACCTGTATACAAAATAGAATGTTATGAGTCAAGAATGGACCCATAGGATAGCTAGGTAGGTGGCTTAGTTGGATAGAGAGCCAGACCTGGAGATGGGAATTTTGGGGATCAAATGTGGCTTCAGACACTTCCTAACTATGTGACCCTGAACAAGTCATTTAACCCCAATTGCCTAGCCCTTGTCACTCTTTTGCCTTGGAACCAATACATAGGATCAGAAGGTAAGAGTTTTAAAAAAGAAAGTATGTACCCAGACAAATCAACCTGGGGGAAATCTGTAAAGGAAGGAATGACTTTGAGCTGGAGGCATAGGAGATAGCACCAAGGAGATAACACCTGAGCTGGAGCTAAAATGGGAAAGATTTCAACAAGTAGAGATGGATTGGGAGTGTGTTCTAGGCATGACAAATGCACAGAGAGGAAAGAATGAAAGGCAAGATTAAGAAAGAAGTAGTAGTCCAGTTTGACTAACTGTAGGTAAAAGGGAATAATGTTAAATTAGGCTGGGAAGGCAAATTAAAGACAAACTGTCCTCTGATAGTACTTTATACTCCCATTCAAAGAAAGAAGTTCAGGTTTTATCCTAGAGACAGTCAGGAACCTAGGAAGGATTTTGAGTGGGAGAGTGACTGTCTATAGTGAAGATTGTCAGCTCTTTGAATGATATATTAAGAGAGGGAGAGGCTGGAAATTAGGAGCCTGTTAAAATAGCCAAAATAAGAGTCCCCAGCCTCCTTCCCCAGAGAGAAGAAGCCTCCTGGCTTCTCAGCAATTTGGCTGCATCTGCCTTGACCACACTCAGAAACCCATTGGCTCCTCAGAAACTCTCCAAGCCAAGCAAAGCCATCAATACTCAAAAGCCTCCACTTTCTTTATTTGTCAACATATTGCAATCTAGTTGCCATCCTACTACTCTACTGAAACTGCTGCTTCAATAATAATACATTAATTACCCCCTAATTGCCAAATCCAATGGTCTTATTTCTGTCTTCATCTTCTATGGCATTTCACATTGTTGGCCTCTGGAACACTGCACAGTGATGGTTCTCCTCCTACTCCAGCCACTTTTTTGTCATCTTTGATTCCTCATCTTCCTCCCACCTTTAAATGTGGGTGTACCCCTAGGCCTGTCCTTTCTCCTATTCTAAATCTATCCATCCTTCCTCCTTTGGCAATCTTGTTCCCTCTCATGGCCTCACAGTACCACCTCTGTACAAAGAATTCCTACTTCTGTATCTCCATTCTCACACTCAAGTGCTGGCCCTTATCATTCTCAGATTTGAATAGTTTGCAAAAACCTCCTGCTCAGTCATCCTGACTCCAGTCTGCCTTTTTACCTCTGCCCAGCAATCCTCCTTCAGCACTACTCTGACTATGTCATGTGTGTTCATTCTGTCATGTAGACTTTTTGTGACTCACTTTTTTTTGGCAAAGATACTGGAGTGGTTTGCCATTGCCTTCTGCAGCTCATTTGACAGATAAAAAACTGAGGCAAACAGGGTTAAGTGACTTGCCCACAGTCATATAGCTCCTAAATATCTGGTCTTCCTGACTCCAAGCCTGGCCACTATCCTCTGTGCCACCCAGTTGCCGAGATCATACAAATGATTACTCAACTGATACTCAAAAATCACCTTTAGCAATTCCCTGTTTCTTAACAAATAAAGTGTAAGCTCCTCTTTCTGGCATTCCAGGTCATCCCCAATCTGGCTCCAATCCACCTTTTTGGTCTTATCTCACTTTAATGCCCTTTATGTTATGTTTAAAGCTAAACTCAGTTGATACCTCCTCCATTAGACTCATTTCATTGAACTCTGTTGTACTTCTAAAAGTAATCTCTCCCTTCAAAATTTGTTATAGGATTCTGGGTCTCTCCTTTACACATACCATAATTTCTCTTGGCTCAGGGTTATTTGTGTACGTGTCTTATTATAAGCCCTTTAGGGTAAGTACTGTGGTGGTTTTTTCATATTTGAACCCCTGATAAATTTTTGTGTTAATTAATTGAATGGAATCTTCCTCTTTTTCTCCTATCTCCCTCACCTCCTCAAAGCTACATCCCCACAACACTTCAGAAGCTATTACTCTAAATCTTTGTCATAGATGGAAAGGACTTTTGAGTTCATATATAGTCTACATAATAAAATGACTTACAAAAGAGGAAAATGAAGAGTCACTTGAAAGGTGAAGAGATTTAGCCAAGGCTACTCAGGAAGTTACTTGAATCAAGCAAAATTTCATGGTAAACATGTTCCTTTTTTAATATATTTGTCCCATTCCCACCTAGCTGGAATTCAGATTAGGGGATCAGTGTCCCCACATCATGTTAACTATGGAGAAGCCCCTTGGAGAAGACCAGCTGTCTCAGAGGGCAAGAGAGATTAGCCAGGATCTCTGGCCACCAGGATCCTTCCCTTCACTGTTCTGGAGATAATGGATCATCCAGGTATCCCCTTGGAATCCTCACCTGACTGAACAGTGGATATTCCCACAGTGCAAAGTGTTTTCTTTGCACCCTTCCTCGTGGCAATTTCTCATTCCAGCAGGCCCAAATGAAATCAAACAATTGTTTTTTTTTTTTTACTTTCCTTTCACATGTCATAGGCAATTTGCTTAAGGCAGAGTTAGCTCAAAAAAGAAACAGGGCAGTTTTCCAGGCAGATCCACTCCCATCCCTGACCCACCCCTCTCAATCCTCTCCCCACACATACATTACACCCCAACACTTGTTTCAGGTTCCTCCAGAGCTCTCCACAGCCAAGGATGTTGGAACAGCAACGGAAAACCAATCAACTTAACCCTCCGCCCCTCCTAAACTTGGCTCTTGCCTTCTCTTTCCAGCCCAGGAGGCTGGTGGCTGCTCACTCACTAGGTCTTACCTGTGGGTCCGTCCGTCCATCTGTTCGTTCGAATGCTAGCACAGGTTAGGCTCAGAGCCTGAACCTGAGGCAGACAGACAAACAGGTTGAGCTCAGAGCCTCACCCCGCCATGGTTGACAGGCAGCAGCAGGGAGAGAAGGTACGCTATCCAGCCATCATCAATGACATCTTTTTATTCCCCTCTATCAGTCTCTCTGGGCTTATTCATTGTTTTATCTCTTTGACCTTCATCCCCTTCAGGGTTTCCTTTTCCATGTCTCAAAGCACAAGAGATATTCACTGAGAATATCTTCTTTTGCGTTATCATTCTCCCCACCCCCAACAAAGGTACCTGTTAGTCTAAGGAAGACAGAAAGAGAAAGCATTCTGGGGAAGGGTCTGATGTCCCTAATTCTATAGGTAGCACTCACCCTTGGACTTCCTCTGATTTTTCATGACTTCCTGTCATATTTTTTAACCTGAGAGATGGGTGGAGTGGGGGGACAGGAGGATAGACACTTTCTTCAAGACAGTTTCCTTCTCATTGCCAAGATCTGTGGCCCTAGCTCAGCCCAACTCCTACCTATGGGGCCAGCATTACCACACCCTTCCCCACCTCTTCTCATCCTCTGCCAGGCACCTTCCAGCCCCTCCGGTGGAAACACCTATTTAGCCTGGGGAAAGGGGTGGGGCAGTACAGGTGCTTCCCCATGTATCCTCTGGTTGAGGACATAAATGCATTGGCTGGTCTCTGTTCAGGACCTCTGGATAGTGGGGAAATTCTTATCTGTGTGGCTGTAGTTCTATTGTGAAGGCATCTTTACCAGCTCTAACATCTAAGAAAATGTTTTGCTGCCTACAGATTAAGCCTTTGGGCTTTCTCAAACCAGTCTCCTTGAGGAAGGTGCCAGGCAGGTTTCAGGCACATCAAAACTCCCTTCCTCGACTGCCAGTGCCCTCCTTGCAGCAGACCCTGGATCACTACCTGCAGATCCTACAGCCCATCGTGAGTGAGGAGGAATGGAATAACACCAAGCATCTAGTGGATGAGTTCCGGAGTTCAGGGGGTGTAGGGGAGCGACTGCAGAAGAGCCTGGAACGAAGAGCCAGGAAGACAGACAACTGGGTATGTAAGATGGGGAAGGGCTGTTGGCTGCTTCCTCTCTGCACCCACATCTCAACTTACTCCCTTCTACCTTATTGAGTCCTCTTATTGAGTAGCAGGAGTTACTATTTTATGGCTTCAGACCTTTAACCCCATCCATTTCCCTAGCTCAGAGCCTTCCTACCATTCCATCCTTTTTTTGACCCTGACACTCAATCTTGACATCAGGGAGCTCTTCTCTCTCAAGCTCTGGGAAATCCAGAGGCACAACCCAAGAGGCACCAGGTTGGGAGTTTGTTGAGAGACTTAGAAAGTCAGAAGCTTCAAAGTGGGGAGATTCTCTGCTTCTTAACCCTCTCTGGGCTTCTAGTCACAGCTCCTAAATCCAGACCCCTGCATCTACCAGAGAGATAGCCATTGCCTCCCCCAACCCTGATGAATACAGTGGTTCCCATGGTAATAAATCATAAACTGAAACATAAACTTTTAGAACTGGAAGGAACCTTAGAGATCAAGACCTACCCCTCATTGTACAAATGAGGAGACTAAGTCTTAGAGAAATACTTGCCTAAGGTCTTACAATGAGTTAGTGGAGATTTGGGACTAGAATTCAAGTATTCTGATTACCTCTAGTGAAGTTCTGTTCACTGTCACATTGCCTTTAATGAGCAAGGCATTTGAGATTCATTGTGTTTTGTATTTTCTGTGGCTGGAGGATTCTCCTCCCCCTAGTTCTAGCTTATTCATATTAATTGAGCACCCTAGATTGGTCTTTACATTTTGAGGATCCCATGAAGCAGACTGGTGAGCTAATAGTCTTATAGGTTTTTAAACTGAAAGAGATTTACCTAATTCAACCTCTTTATTTCTGGAGAAGAAATTATGAGGGAAACTGAAGTAGAGTCAGGAATAGACTTTACCTAGGATTCAGATAGGCTCCATACCAATTCCTATCCTAATGTTGGATCCCAGAAAGATGAGCTCCCCTAGAGTTCCCATTCCATAAGAAATCTGCCAATCAGTCTATGTTTATTGATGGTCTATCATGGGAAATGACTTAGACTAAGTCCCAGGGCGGTGATAGCAAACCTTTTAGAGACTTGAAGACCCAAACTGCAACCCTCATGCTAAATGTGAGCACCCCCACCCTTACCCACAGGGGAGGGAGAAGCACTCCCATTGGGCCGCTAACCCAAATTAGATAACCCACCTGTGGATAAGGGAGAGTTAACTGAGGTAAGACCGGGATTTGGGTAGGGTGTATCAAGGGTTTCCAGAATGAGTGACATAAAGTTCGGCCTCATCTGCTTCCTGAGAGAGGCTCCAGGTCCTAGCCAGCTGGTCTGTGATGGTCTGCCCTTCTGCTTTTTTTCCCCAGCTATCCGAGTGGTGGCTGAAGACTGCCTACCTCCAATACCGACAACCTGTGGTGATCCACTCTAGCCCAGGCCTGGTGCTCCCCAAACAAGACTTTGTGGATTCACAGGGTCAGCTTCGGTGAGTGAAAGGGTATTTCAGGGAAGGGACACGGGTTGGGAAGAAGAATGAACAAGCCAGGTGGGAGCGTTCTAGAGCAGAGTAGAGTGGCTACCTAGATCTGTAGCCACCTTAGTGCCCCCTCCCCAGTGCAGCCTATGATTCAGGCATCTCACTCTCTCTCTCTCTCTCTCTCTCTCTCTCTCTCTCTCTCTCTCTCTCTCTCTCTCTGTCTTTCTCTCCCCCCCCCTTGGGGCTTAGGCACATTCCTCTGGACTTGGGTTTTGCTTCCTTGTCTGTTCTATCCCTCCTATCATGTGTCTGGCTGACCCTCCTCCCCCATCTTGAAACTCAACTCCGATGTGTCTCCAGCCACTCGAAAACGGCCTTTGTACAGGGTTACCTTTTCCATACTTAGCCCTTATCACCTGCTCCAGCACTCAACTTTAGTCTGCCTCTGGACAAAAATACTCCTCTGTAGGGATTCCCTACCTAGCCCCTTAAAGGCACAGGTGCCCAATTTCTGATTGGCCCTCATACCTCACTGTGGGCTCTGGGTGAATGAAGATGAAGGAGAATAAAAGGTGGAGGTAGACTGTAGTCACAGATTCTTTTTTTTTTTATTTTTAAAAACATTTATTTATTTAGAATAATTTTCCATGGTTCCATGATTCATATTCTTTCCTTCCCCCCATCCCAGAGCTGACAAGCAATTCCACTGGGTTATACATATATCATTGTTCAAAACCTATTTCATATTATTCATATTTGCAGTAGAGTGGTCTTTTAGTGTCTAAACCCCAATCATATCCCCATCGAACCACCTGATCCATCTTATGTTTTTCTTCTGCATTTCTACCTCTGAATGTGGATAAATTCTTTCTCATAAACTCCTCTGGATTGTCCTGAATCATTGCATTGTTGCTAGTAAGGAAGTCTGCTACATTTCATTGTGCCACAATGTTTCAGTCTCTATGTATGATATTCTCCTGGTTCTGCTCATTTTGCTCTGCGTCAATTCCTGGAGGTCTTTCCAGTTCATCATTCCTTACAGCACAATAATATTCCATCATACTTTGTTCAGCTATTCCCCAATTGAGGGACATCCCCTCATTTTCCAATTTTTTGCTACCACAAAGAGTGCTGCTATAAATATTTTTGTACAAACATTTTTCCTTATTATCTCTATAGGGTACAAAACCAGCAGTGGTATCAGCCATAGATTCTTTTTTTTCTCTCTAGCTAGCATTTTATTTTATTTTATTTAAATAATATTTTATTTGATCATTTCCAAGCATTATTCATTAAAGACAAAGATCATTTTCTTTTCCTCCCCCCCGCCCTCCGTAGCCGACGTGTGATTCCACTGGGGTCACATGTGTTCTTGATTCGAACCCATTTCCATGTTGTCAATATTTGCATTAGAGTTTTGTTTAGAGTCTCTTCTCTGTCATGTCCCCTCAACCGCTGTAGTCAGGCAGTTGCTTTTCCTCGGTGTTTCCACTCCCATAGTTTATCCCTTGATTATGAATAGTGTTTTTTCTCCTAGATCCCTGCAGATTGTTCAGGGACATTACACTACCACTAATGGAGAAGTCCATTACATTCAATTATACCACAGTGTGTTTGTCTCTGTGTACAATGTTCTCCTGGTTCTGCTCCTCTCGCTCTGCATCACTTCCTGGAGGTTGTTCCAGTCTCCATGGAACTCCTCCACTTTATTATTCCTTTTAGCACAATAGTACTCCATCACCATCATATACCACAGTTTGTTCAGCCATTCCCCAATTGATGGGCATACCCTCGTTTTCCAGTTTTTCAGCCATAGATTCTTAATAAATCAAGGCAGAGTAAAGAAAGAAGACAGAAATCATAGTCAACCACTAACTGGCCCCTTCCTCAAGATTTGGGGGAAAAAATACTTCCTCCCCTTCTAGATTGGTCCTTTTTTTTTGTTACAGAATTTAACATCTTCCTTTCATCTTCCCATTTGACTGCAGTTTAAAGACCTAAGCCCTTCTTCTTAAGGTTCAGGAGTGATTCGAGACATTCTTCTAGCCAGCACCATTGGCCATGAATAACTGAGGCTCCTACTCCTCATAGCTATTAGAGGTGAAAAAAACTCTGATAGAAGGGGAGCTAAAGGCTTCTCTCCAGGAGCCATGTCTCATGGCACAATAGAAAGTCAGAGCTAGAAAGATTTATAGAGATCATGTAATCTAATCACTTCATTTGACCGATGGGCAAACCAAGACTCAGAGATGAAGTAATTACTTATCTTTAATCATATACTTAATCTGTAGCAAAATTGAGGCCAAAATATATGCTATTATGGGGCTTTTCTTACCATGCCAAACCATCTTCTCACCTGCCAAAAGTTTCCCCACCCATCATGTATACATCTTCTTCCTTAGCCAGCTTGTGGTAAGGCAAGATGCCAAGCCTGAGATCCTCTCCTCTGATCTAGTATTGTTATTATTGGTTGCTAAATTTTATCTCTAATTGGCCCCTGCAGGTTTGCTGCCAAACTCATAGAAGGAGCTTTGGATTTCAAGGCCATGATTGACAAGTGAGCATGCTTTTTGCCATCTCTGCCCTTTGATCTCTCCTCTCCCCATCCTGTTGTCCTCAACCCCATAGGTACTTCCTCTTTCCCTTCCACCAACTAGTAATCCGTAGTATATTTAGGGGTAAAGTGAAGATGATGATGACAATCAGGGTCATCATCTTCTTCTAATTCAGGAACCCAGAACTGTGCCTCCTTCCCCAAGCCTGGGTGCCCAACCTAATTACAGTTCAAATTGTTGTTGAAGCCACCCTTCCCTTCAAGCTCTCTCCTCCTCCCAACAGTGGGCTGGGGGGTGGTTGAGTTCTCCCAACCTTGGTCAGCTTCACTTCCTGTTTCCTGACCTCTCCCTGAGTTGGGAGGAGTGGGACCCAGTAATTGAGAATCAGGACAGCTGGGTTCACCATCCAGAATAAGTTGCATTGTCTCCTCTGCTGGGTTTTCCTGGGAAGGGTAAAATTATTTCATAGAATTCTAAAACATTGACACTTAGAGCATCATTATATAAACTCCCCACCCAGGCTCCCCTCTTGACACACTAAGCAGCCAGGAAAAGGGTCTTGGGACTCATGAATAAAGGAAATGTAAGGGATTCAGGAGCAAATGGCCCCATCCAGGTCCTCTGTCTCCCTAGAGCCCCCAGTAATCCATCTCCCAGACCCATCTCCATCCCTACCTTCCCCTTTCCAGTGAGACTCTGCCAGTGGAATATCTCGGAGGAAAACCACTGTGTATGAACCAGTACTACCAGATCCTCTCATCCTGCCGAATCCCAGGCCCCAAGCATGACTCGGTTGTTAACTACAGCAGGGCAACTAAGCCCCCTATACATATCACCGTTGTGCACAATTTCCAGGTTTGACCTAGAGTGGTGCTTAGCCTCTTTCAGAGGCAGTGGGGATGGGGTGAGCTGGGAGGAAAGGAGGGAAGTCATCAGCACTTGCTTGTTACTCTTTTCCAATGCATGGAGAGAACCCAAATTCTGCTTGTATCCTCCCCAACTCCCAGAAGCCATTTCTGGGCCTGGAATCATGAGGTATTCTTCCATCCTACTTAAGAAAGTTGTCCTGTACTTTTCTCTCAGACAAGGGCCACATGGGAGAGGGGTATGACCTTCCCCATCCCTTTGGCTCTGGGACTGCTGCTGCTGGGCCAGAGAAAAAGGCTGAGAAGATTTCTTCTAAACAAGCATGTTCTCCCTTTACTACTGAGACTCTGGAGTCCTGGACTTTTCCTACCTCAACTTCCCCTTAGGGAAGATATAAGAGGAAAACTAAGTGTGACCAAGGTCATCCCTGTATAAATGGGTCCATCCTTAGGGCATCTGGCAAAGTAGGTCCCCAATAGCATCCAAAGAAGGGAAATTTGTTTTAAAATGAATGTCAAGGGTGGGAACTAGCACAGAGAGCAACATGAAGCCTGAGGACAGTGAGTGTGGGAGGAGGGAAAGAAGGCCCTGGTGCCAAGTGACTACTCCCAGGATCTCCTCTAAGTAGCAAGAGGGGGTAGAAAAGTCTTCAGTATGAATGCTATGTGAATGTGCCCCTCGGGCCTTGTAGCTCCCTGGTCCTCTTCTCCTCCTGAGTCATAGAAGAATTGTAGCTGTCTAGCTCCAGAAACACCAAAAACCTGGCCTTTTTTCCCTGTCTCCCCACCCCCAGGAGTGGCTTTGTCTCTGACAGTGGGAACACTTTCAGAAAAGGCCATCCCTGCCCTCAGGAGGTTCTGCCTCTGCTGGCAGTCTCGAAGGACCTTTTTAGTTCAACCTTCCCTTCTCCTTACTCATCGCACCTTTCTTTACTCTTCTGTTCCTTTCAGTTTTTTGAGTTGGAAGTATACCACAGTGATGGGACACCCTTTACCGCAGACCAGATCTTCACACAGCTAGAAAAGATCTGGAACTCATCCCTGCAGACCAACAAGGAGCCCATTGGCATTCTTACCACCAATCACCGAAACACCTGGGCCAAAGCTTACAATAACCTCATCAAAGGTCCGGGCAAGAAAGCTCCTCCCTGTCCTCTGTTCCCTAAGGCCCCAGAGTAGGCCAAGAATCAGATTGGTTAGGAGGAGGAAAGGGAGAGGGGACCTGTCCAGGCCTGTTACCTTGGCTCCCAAATGGGCAAAGAACAGGGTGAGGTGAAGTAGCAAGGTACCCCTAGTCCTGGACCACATGAGAGACAGGCTTTCTTCCCAACAAACAGGACAGTCAAATCTCTTCTTCAAGAACCCACAGTGGTTCCCTGTTGTTAGCACTGGGTTTGAATGCAGAACACTTGAGTTCAAATCTTAGTACTGCCACTTGTTGAGCAATCCATTTAACCTTTCTGGGCCTGTGTTTCCTCATCTGAAAACTGGAAGTTCTAACATCTCTTCCAGCTCTGGGCTTTGCTCATATCTCCCTCCCCTCTTCTGCCTGTCCAAATATGGCCCTAAAGCCTACTATAACTGTCATCTAACTACACCTAACCCTCCTCCGATCTCCTGCTTAGACTCCCTGCCACATGTCAGCACTCTTTCTTTCCTAGGTGCTGTCTTCCCAACTAGGCTTAAAGGTTCCTTAAAGGCAGGGCTTGTGTTTTATATCTTTCACTCCTCCACAGTGCCTGGCACAGGCCTAGGCACACAGGGACTTAGTAAACGCTTGCTGGTTGATGATAGTCCCTAATGTGGAGTCCTCCTATCACTTCCCTTATCCACAACCTATTCTCTCCTCTTCTCTCAATTCCTCTGTCCCTCCACTCGCTTCACAGACAAAACAAACAAGGCTTCAGTCCGTTCAATACAGAAGAGTATCTTCACTGTGTGCCTGGATGCACCTATGCCCCGGGTCTCAGAGGACATCTACAAGAGTCGGGTGGCTGGCCAGATGCTGCATGGAGGAGGCAGCAAACAAAACAGTGGGAACCGATGGTTTGATAAAACCCTTCAGGTAGAGGCCCCAGGATTGGTTCATTAATCCATCCAGCAAAACTCCTGATGTTCCCCAGGAAAGAAGAGGAAATCTCAGTCCAAACTCAGATCTCAGAATCCTAGCCTCAGAAAGGGGACCTGGGACAATTCAATTCAGCAAACATTTTTTTAAAGGACCTATTCATGTCCCTTTCTCTTCCAAATGAAGAACTGAACCCCAGAGAACAGAAGTTTGTCCTGAATCACAGAGTTTGTGGCAGAACTGAGAGTACAGCCTAGATCTTTTTACTCCCATGCCAGTGTGGTTTCCACTATACTATGTAGAAAATGGCAAACCACTCCTATAACTTTGCCAAGAAAACCTCAAATGGGCTCACAAAGAGTTGAACACATCTGAAAAATGACTAAATGACAAAATGTGCTCCTGGCCTGTGCCACTCATGTAGATGCCCCTCTTTTGTTTTAGTAGATCTTTGGACCCTACTGTATCTCAGACAGATTTCCCCTCTGGTGCCCAGCCCCAACGTGGGCCAGTGTCAGCTCACTGTTTTCCCTCTGGACCTGGCAGCTCATAAAGTACTTTGAGCTCCAGGGATGCAGACATCGCTGCTGTAATTACTGACCAATCAACCTGTCATTAAGAGGCACAAGGGTTTCTGGAAGCTGGAGTAGACTCTTCCCTACAATACAGTACACGGAAGACTCCTCATCTCCCTCTCCTCAGTCAACACCCCACCACCTGTCTGGGACAGCTTAGCCAAGCCCTTTGTCACACAAATAGTAAGCTTTATAAGCACTTTTCTCAAAACAATTCGGTAAGGAAATTAATGTGTTATTAGCCTTACTTTGCAAGAAGGGAGCTGAGGCTTAGAAAGTTAAGTAGCTCTCCCAGGGTCCCACAGTTCCCCTTACCTCTGGTCAAGACCAGGAGAGGATACAGAATAATAGCTAGATGAAGAAAGAGACCTGGAAGCACAGGCTTCCCAAGGGGTGAAGAAGAAAGGTGCTCTCTTGGGCCCAGAGTTAACAAGTTTCTCCATCATACTCCAGTTTGTAGTGGCAGAGGATGGCTCCTGTGGACTCGTATACGAACATGCTGCTGCAGAGGGCCCCCCCATCGTGGCACTCCTGGACCACATTGTGGAATTCACGTGAGGATCCCTCCCTTTCGTTAATTTAGGAAGTAGAACAGCAGCCTTTTTCCAAAGTGGTGCTGGTTGATGCTGAGTCATAACCAGTCTTTTCTAACAAATCCCCTTATGACCAGTGGCACAAAGTTATGAGATTACTGTTTTGTGGGTTTGATCTAAGAAGAAGGAAGAACATTTTTCTCTGAGAAAATTTCTGTCCCATTTTCTTCATGAGTATTAAAGTCATTCAATTTTCAGCCCTTCAGGGTTGAAGGGGGCTTCCCTCATTGACCTCTAGACCCTTTCTTGCCCTCCCCTCCCCACTTTAAAATGAAAGAGACCCAGCCTATGCATCTATGTTCTTGGCTTTGGGGTAGGGCCCATCCTCATATTCATATTCTCTTCCCGACTTGGGGGGGGGTGCCTAGGGTAAGGACTAAGGTCCCATTCTCCTACACAGGAAGAAGCCAGAGCTTGTGAGGTCACCCATGATTCCCCTACCCATGCCCAAGAAGCTGCGCTTCAACATCACCCCTGAGGTTAAGAGTGACATCGAGAAGGCCAAGCAGAACCTCAACATGTAAGTTCCTGAAAGAAGCGGCTCCTCCACGTTAGAGGCCTTCTTTTGCCATGGGGAGGAATAACCTTTCCACCCTATCTCCCTAACCGTGCTCTAGACTTCCCTTACTTGGACCCCAACATGCCCTTCCTTCCCCGAGATCCCCTTCATCCTGCTCCTCCTGCCCTCCTCCAGCATGGTGCAGGACCTGGACCTTACAGTGCTAGTGTTCCATCACTTTGGGAAGAACTTCCCCAAGTCAGAGAAGATGAGCCCAGATGGTTTCATCCAGATGGCCCTACAGTTGGCCTATTACAGGTTAGACATGCACCCAACCAGGGAAGGAATATGGCCTGAGGGAGGTGGAAAGGGGCTGTGGAGCTATGCTGTAGCTCCATGGAGATTGAATATAACACTGGGGTCTCTGGGAGAGAACCCAAAGTGCCGCTTAGGTTGACTAGTCCTTCCCTCTCACTCTCCCCATCAGAATCTATGGCCAATCCTGTTCCACATATGAGAGTGCCTCACTCCGAATGTTCCACTTGGGCCGCACTGACACCATCCGTTCCAACTCTGTTGATTCCCTCAATTTTGTGAAAGCCATGGACAGTGCTGACATGACAGTGAGTCAGGGCCAAATGGGGATGGGAGGATGTGGTTCACCCCTAAGTTCTAGCAACTCCTAGATCAAAATCTCCATACTGAACCACCACATAATCTAAAGCAATTACCGAGCTCCTCCGAGCCCATTTGGAATTCCCTGGGTCCAAAAGTATGAGCTCAGGTTCCATCCCTAGCCCTCCAAGAGAGCCAGCCAGGGCCACCATATCTCTCTGACCCATTTGCTTCCTGCAGGAGCAAATGAAGGTTGAGCTGCTAAGGAAGGCTGTGATGTCCCACAGATCATACACTGACAGGGTGAGTGGACTTTGGAGCCTCTAGGGTTGGTTCTCCTCTAGGGTTGGTCCCTTGGGGAAGGAAAGGTTTCAGTCAGAAAGTGCAAATTGGGCCAGAGCATATCTCCCTCCCAACCTCTTAAATATCCTGTGCCTTTATTGCTAACTTTTTATTGACTCATTCATTAATTCCATGGACATTTGGATGGAGTCTACTATGCCCAAAACTTTCTGCTGAGGACAGCAGGTATAGAAAAGTAGGAGACAAGATCACTGCCATCCCGAAATGTATAGCCTAGATGAGGAGTCAAGGATCCTTGGGCAAGTAACCTCTGAGCATCAGTTTCTTCCCCTATGAAACAGGAAGGTTGGATTATATGATCTTTCAGATTCCTTTCTGTGTTCAGGTTTCCATGGCCTTGGCTTACTGTAGGTAATCAACCTTTCTTCAGGCCCTTTCCTATCTCCTTTATCACAACCCTCTTCTACAACTAAAGGCCAGCCCCTTTCCCCCCAAAGAAATGGACCTCAGCAGCAAGTCATTCTGTCCCCCATACTTCCTATATCTCTCTTCCCTTGTCCCCCATCTCTCTCAGGCTATCAAAGGGGAAGCCATTGACCGACACCTACTGGGCCTAAAGCTTCAGGCCATTGAGGAACTAGTGAGCATCCCTGAGATCTTCATGGACACATCCTATGCCATTGCAATGCACTTTAACCTCTCTACCAGCCAGGTAAGATTACTGATTGCTCACCCCCACTTCTGTCACCCCTAGCTGTGAACCATAGCCCAGGGGCACTTGTGGGGAAAAAACTGAGTCAGAATGAAAGAAACAAATTGCAATTCCCACTTGCCTGCTACCTTTCTAGAATTCAGCTCTGTGTTTATTTCTCCAGGTCCCTGCCAAAACTGACTGTGTCATGTGCTTTGGACCAGTGGTCCCTGATGGTTATGGTGTCTGCTACAACCCCATGGCTGAACACATCAACTTTGTAATCTCTGCCTTCAACAGCTGTGCTGAGACCAATGCTGCCCGTCTCGCACATTACTTGGAGAAGGCCCTGCTGGACCTACGTACCCTGCTGCAGGAACACCCACGGGCCAAGCTATGAGCTGTCTCTGGCTCAAAAGACTCTGAGAGGACAGGAGTAGATGGGCAGGGTATGACTTCCCAGTGGCCTCTGAATTGTCAGGGCCTCAGGCCTTCCTGGCAAAGCAAAACCAAGTCCCCAGCCTGGCACTACACACCTTCTACACCAGCCAATTCTGCGTCTGTCCAGGACATTAGACCTAATCTCTTCTACCTTTTGACTCCTTCTGAAGCCTCATTTCCATAACTCTCCAGGGATATAGGCTCACATCCCACCCCACCCAGCTCTTCCTTATATCTTGTATAGCTCCACATGGGCCCAGAACAATAGAGATCTCTCTCCTCCTGACCCCAGCTCTGGGCCAGCAACAAATCTAGTCTTTGATCTTCATCATCATCACCAGCTTCTTTACTGCTATAGTTGAGAAGAGGTGTTGAGGTATCTTGGCCACCTCTGGTATACTGGGACCAGGGCTAGGTTTGGATTTCAGAAGTCAAGTGCCTTCAATAACATCATTTTCTCTGTTGGCCCCATCCATTTTAGGAGTTCTCCACTCTCCCTAATCCCTAGCCAATGGTGAAAGAAGCCCCTGGTGCCATCTCTCATAGGAATTCTTGGGCTATTAGCCCAAGTCTGGGCTGCATCTAACAGTGGCTATGAGCCTCACTTCCCTCCAGATCCTCAGTCTTTGGGGAGAGGGAGCCAGGAACAGTCTTGTGAAGGATAATACTATTGCAGTCTAGTATATCTGCACTGTTTACAAGGAATACCCCTGCCCCCATGGTGGATGGAAAATACAGTCTATTTATTCTCAAGCTGGGGCCTTCCTCATAGTCAGGGGATAATGGACTTTGTCTTGGAGAACTAGCCAGGCTTGAGCCTTATTGGAGCCTCTGGGGAAGGGGGACAAAAGAGAGAGGAGGAATCAATCGAGCGCTTTGCTCTCACTCTCTCCCAGGTTTGCATGAATTTGATTGTTCATGTTATAGCTCAGACACTATCTTTGATAATGTAGCTAACTCCCTGGGCCCCTTGGCTCTGTCAATATGATTCCTGATCCATTGTGAATGATTGTATAATAATAATGTGGAAATTAATAAAAGGGAAATCTGTTGAAAAATTGCATGGAACACAAGGACCTGCTACAGGAATGGCCCCTAACCCCCTCATCCATGATCCAGCATTGTCTTCATAATGCAGGTCATAAAGAAGCAAGAGAAAAAAGAAAGATTCCACCTCAGTTGTATAACCTTCCTCCAAGAAGCCCAACCTGGTTGAAGAGAACATGTAACTAAGTACTCCATTTCATCCAATTCTCCCAACAACCACATCTACCATGGAAGCAGTAGGGAGACACTAGTTCAACAAACCTTATGCTTCAGGACCCTTAGATGGGCAAAATTTCCCTTAAGAAAAGTAAAATACCTCCCAAAGTCACACAGCCAGGCTTCAACTAGGACCCAGGTTCCCTGCATCCCAACCCCATAGTCTTTGCAAACACAAGTACCTTATGTTGAGAAAAAGAAAATTGCCTTCTGAATGGCAGGACAGTGTTAGCTTTATCTAATAAAGCAGTTGGAAGCCTCTAGGCTCATGACAAACAACTTCCTGCCTAAGTATTATTTTAGCCTTACTCTGAAGAACACACTGGGTACACATCTCTCCTTTGGACCAACCTCCAGGACTCATTCATTGAATATTAATACTGTGTTCTGAGTCCTTTGCTTGACTTTGTAGGAGAGGAGAAAAAAAAATCCATGCTCTTAAGGAACCCAATTTGTGGCAATGGATCCATAATCTTGATATGGGCATTCCCTTTACCAATGCAAATTGCAATCCATCTATATATACAACTCTTGTCATCCTGTGTGACTTGTTCAGATCCTTGCACAGATCACCAATACTGTGACACGGCCACATGCTGGCTTTTGGGAGGTGGTGCAGTCTTTTAAGCTTGTATTCAAAGTATTGAAAAAGGCTTTTGGGGGACTCTGGGTGGAAAGACATGGGGAGGTTCATGAGTCAAGTCTTGGAGTGAAAAAAGCAGATTCCCCATATGGGTTAGCCAGCCATGGAAACAAGGTATGATTGGAGAGGAACTTTAAAAAAATAGTAACTTTCCTACCACCCTGCATAATGCCTGTAATTATCATATAGTAGATGCATTGCAATATCTCTTAAAAGTTGTCAGTGAATTAAGAACCAAGCCTAGAGATGGGAGGTCCTGGGTTCAAATATGATACTTCCTAGCTATGTGACTGGACAAGTCACTTAGCCCCCAGTGGCCTAGTCTTTACCACTCTTCTGCCTTGGAACCAATACATAGGACTGATTCTAAGACAGAAGATAAGAGTTTTGAAGAAAAAAAAAAGTTGGGCTTCAAAAAAACCTCCTTAGGCTATTGTTACTTGCTACAGCTTAACTTGACAGCTGGCGCCATAGGAACAGGATCCAAGACAAGGCCTGGGAGGCAAAGATAGTCCTGAACCAGAGAAGACAAACCTCAGAGGCTTCACAGTTTTGCTAAAAGCAAACCCTAAAGGGAATTAAACTTGAACAAATGTATTCAGTGTCCAGCACATGCAAAATGTCACTATCATATCACATCGCTTTTGAAAGGGGCTTTAGTTTCAAAACAACAACCAAAAACCCCCCAAAAAATCACCTTCCTGATGCATGGATCCCATGGCATGTTCTGGTATTTAAGCCTAGTAAAGCACATGTATAGCATGTCACATTTACAAAGTGCTTTCAGAGTCATCATTTGAGTAATAATTCTGTGAGGTTGGCAAAATAGTTATAATATTCCCATTTTGCAGATGAGGAAATGGAGGCATGCAGCTTTTAAATGACTTGTCCAAGGTCTCATGGATAATAAACAGCTTCAGACTCCAAATCCTGTGCCCTTCTAAGGTTAGAATAATGTCACACTAAAGGACATATCAAGGGGTAACTAGGTAACAGTGGACAGAGTACCAGGTCTAGAGTCAGGAAGACCTAGGTTCCTACCTGTGTGACCCTGGGCAAATCACTAAACCCCCATAGCCCAGCCCTTAATGCTCTTCTGCCATATAATCCATACTAGGTATTGATTTTAAGACAGATAGTAAGGGTTTTTTTTATTATTAAATAAAGGGCATATCAATAGGGCTTTGGTTTTTCCATCTGTAAAATGAGGGTATAGAACTGAAGGGTCTCTAAAATACCTTTCAGCTTTGATTGTCTGTGGTTTTATGTGAGAGAAAGCATTCCTCTATTACTGAGATGGGAAGGAGAGGAAAGGAGGGAACCTATATACTCCAGGAATATATCAAAAGATCTAATTTTATTCCAAATCTCTATCCCATACCACTTCTCATGATGTTCTATTGCATGCAGGAAAGTCCGCCAAAGTACAGTATTTGATGAGCAGAGATTAAAAAAGAATACCATCCCTAGCCAAGAGATTAAGACTGCTAATGCTTGTTGTACAAGATTCCAGTCAGGACAGAACCAGCCCCAGTTCTCAGCACATGAAGGATTCTGGTCAGAGAGAAGCAGCAATAACTCTGACATTCTAAAACAGAGTTACCTTTTCCCATCCTGATTTGTTATCCCAGAGCAAAGCCTCTTGAGAGTTTGAAGTCCTCCCACCATACCATACAACCTAAAACTTACCCATCTCTGATCATGAAGACTAAAAGAGGGTCCATCCAACATGGCAGACAGTGAGGTAAAGTGGTATATGGAATTTGTGATCTAAAGGACCTGAGTTCAAATCCCGGTTCTTTCCATGTGGCTTTGGCTGAGTCACCCTCTGTGCCTCCATTCCCTCATCTATAAAATGAGTGTTGGACTAGATGGATCTAAAGTCTCTTCCAGTTTTAAATCTATGATCCTGTGAACCTCCACTGTCCCTAGTAAAAATTGGGTAATAGGCCTAGCAATAAAGAAATCACATATGCTTAGTGTCTTCTTTCCATTCACATAGTCCTTTAGTCTGATATGTGAGAATTTCTGATTCCAAATCAAGCACTTAATATGTACTCAGTTCTACTCCTGTAGATGACAAATAATGGAAAGTTTTCTGCCCAAAATAACTAAGAGACAAAATTCAATGCTAGCCAAGTTGTAGAGAAGCAAATACACTCATATTGATGGCAGAACTGCAAATTAGTAGAATCTTTATGGAGGGCAATCTAGCAGTTAATAAGAGTCCAAAAATAATAGTTGCTGGGGGCCATCAGTCCATGACACCTTGACAGAATCACACATGGTAGCTGGGGAGACCACAGAGTGGTCCTTAGTAAGATGTGACTGCCCAATCTTTCCCATTTGCATGACTTCTTTCATCAATGCCCCTTACCTATGAATTGACATGATTATTATTCCCCCTAGTCTCAAAAGAAACAATGCAAGAGCAAAACCATGTACCCTAATTCTCCAAAACATCACCAAAAGAGCAGACCCTCAAACCCAATCCCAAAAGACTATCATGGGTTAACTTTTATATAGGCATAATTCCCAGAAAAACAGCAGCTACAGGCCAAGCCCAAAACTTTCTCATGAAGTCAGCATACAAATCAATCATAGAGGCCTAAGTGATAAGTACAAGTACATCAAGCTTCAGTATGCCTCAGTGACTCAGGAACTCCCTAGAAGCCACCAGCCTAAATTTGAATTGTGTTCCCAGACCCCTCAGCCTCGATGATATGATTGTTGAATTGTCTTCTAAGAACTGCTGATTAATTATTCCATTTTATTAAAAGCAATACATAATTTTCCTTGATTGTTTGTAATCTCAAAACTTCTCACATGGTAATGAGAAAATTAAGCCACCTGTGATGAAATCATTTATCTTGTGTGCAACCTTTATTCTGTCTGTAATCACAACACAAAAATATAGAATGTTAATCAAGTGATTTGTTAAAAGTTAATGTATCACTTTTCCAATGATTTCTCTTTGATTTTGTATACCTGCATGTCAAGAATATGAAAATAAAAATAAATCCCAAGCCTGGGAATGTCAGAGCAGCTGAGATGCAAAGCAATCCCATGGCCATTATGATTAAGCTGTCTTCCGTTTGTTATTTATTTTATTTTATTTATTTTGACTGATTGTTAGCCACCTGTCAGGAACCCTGGAGTCACGAGTGGGGCTGGACCCTGACCATGGCAAATAGTCTTAACTTTAGACTCAGCACTCTATTGAGAATATACCCTAAAAGTATTCTCATAAACATTTTGTTAGAAATATATAAAACATGATTGTGTCATTTCATTAGAAGCAAATCAAAGTATGTTCAACATTGATAATAACCTAATATAAACTAAGGCATAACATTGTCATTGAATACTACAATGCCATTAGGGATAGAGATTAGACCTGTGATTTCAATGGTATAGAAACTCCCAGAAATGCCCTCCTAATGCAAGTTGACATTCTTCTCAGGAACTTTGGGAATTGTCCATTGTCTGAGTGTCAAATACAAATAAAATTGGAGCCACTAAAGCATGCTGAAAGCAACTAGAGAGTATAGTGGATAGAACACAGGACCTGTAGTTAGGAAGATGAGTTACAGTCCAGCCTCTGACACTTACTAGCTATGTGATCATGGGCAAGTCACTTTGCCTTGTTTGCCTCAGTTTCTTCATCTGTCAAATGAACTGGAAGAGAAAATGTCAAACCACTCTAGTATCTTTGCCAAGAAAACCCCAAATGTGGAGCACAACTAAACAACTAAACAACAAATTATCCATAAGGATCCCTACGGAACACATAATGCCTTAGTTTTAAAATTTACTGTATTTTATTGCATCTTTACTTATTTTGTTAAATAGTTCCCAATATTAACATTTTAACCTAGTTCAGACAGTCTTTGTGGGCCACAAGGGGCCCATGGGCCTTGTATTTGATACCTCTGGCCTAGAGTACAGTACAAGATTAGGTGACACATCCAGGGTGTGTCAGAGGTGTGACCCAAACCCATCTTCCAATTTTCAGACCAGCTTTCTATCTGACATACTTGAATACCATTATAACTGATAAGTATGAGGAATATAAAACATTTTGGAATGATCTATAGAAAGTAACATGAAATAAAAGAAGCAGAACTAAAAACAGTATTCACATGATATATTTACACAAATACAGAGATGCACAAATAAAGGGATTAACTAAACTGGGCTGACTATACCCAGAAATTGTTAGCACCTGTTTTACTAAACTCTCCCACAGAGACTATATATATATATAGTTACAGTATCTCTTAAGAGCCAAATGTAATGTTGCAGAAAAGGCATTGGGGACTAGCAATTTGGAGTTACTATGTTACTGTCTGGCAATAAGGTACTTTTCCCTGTGGAATCTGGCAGAGTACACTCTTTAAACTTTGATCTAAAAGAGAGAAAGTGAAAAGATGATGAAATATGCAACTTACCACTTAACAGAGGTGATACTTAGGGTACAGATTGAGAAATCAATTTTTTTACTAATGCCTACGAAGGGATTAGTTTTGCTCCACTTTGCATATTTTCCCAAGGGTTTTATGGTGGATTATTGGTTTGGTTTCATTCTTTCAATGGGCGGCGAGAGATGAGAGGAAGAAAAAATAGATTTTCATTCATTAAAATTTTTTTAAAAGGTGAGAAATGTATTTCTCCTTGAGAACTGTCTTAACTGTTATGTTATGAAGAAGCATTATAAAGGGGTAGCTAGGTGGCTCAATGATTAAAGAGCCACACCAAGAAACAGGAAATGCAGGATTCAAATCTGGCCTTAGACATTTCTTAGCTGTATGACCCTGGGCAAGTCATTTAACCCCAATTACCAACCTATACCATTCTTCTGCCTTGGAACCAATACATAGTATTGTGTCTAAGACTGAAGATAAGGGGAAAGAAAGGAAGGAAGGAAGAAAGGGAGAAGAAAGGGAGGAGGGAAGGAAGGAAGGAAGGAAGGAAGGAAGGAAGGAAGGAAGGAAGGAAGGAAGGAAGGAAGGAAGGAAGGAAGGAAGGAAGGAAGGAAGGAAGGAAGGAAGGAAGGAAGGAAGGAAGGAAGGAAGGAAGGAAGGAAGGAAGGAAGGAAGGAAGGAAGGAAGGAAGGAAGGAAGGAAGGAAGGAAGGAAGGAAGGAAGGAAGGAAGGAAGGAAGGAGAGAGGGAGGGAAGATAGGAGGGAGGGAGGAAGTTTATAAAGTGAATTCTATGAAAAGTATATGAGGACTTTTCAGTTACTGTATATTCTAGAAAAATTGTTTCCTGTGATGACTAACATAACTTAACTCACTTCCTGAGACTGAATTTAACTCTTGAGAAGAATTAAGAGGATCTTGAGAGATATTAATTGGTATCTGGAAAGAAATGAATGGTGAAATTGTATTTCTGAAAGTAAAGAGAAGTTATTTGCTTTGGGGGTTACTCTGGATGTGATCTTTTTCAGAGCCTAAACATGTAATTAAATATCTGTCTTCACTTTATTAAGGATTTCATTTGCGAATAAATTGTATATTTGGTAGTTTTAATAGTTACTTAATCACATGAAATTAAAAGATTTACTACAGAGAAAGATATGATTAACAATGATTAGGAAAGGAAAGGAGGCTTCTCCAGTTTACTTAATAAATAATATTTAATAAACTAGGGCAGGGAGTTAAGTCTACTTATTAATAAGAAAGAGATTACAAATTTATTTATACTGAGTTTGTACCCCAAAGAGATAATAAAAAAGGGTTGTACAAAAATATTCATAGCTGCACTCTTTGTGGTGGCAAAAACTTGGAAAATGAGGAGATGTCCTTCGATTGGGGAATGGTTGAATAAATTGTGGTATATGATAATGGAATACTATTGTGCTATAAGGAATGATAAACTGTTTGATTTCTATATGAACTGGAAGACCTCTATGAACTGATGTGGAGTGAAATGAGCAGAACCAAGAGAACATCATATAGAGAAACTGAAACATCGTGGAATGATCAAATGTAAAATTGACTGTGCTACTAGTAGCAATGCAATGATCCAGGACAATCCAGAGGAAGTTGGGGAAAAGAATGCTAAAAAAATTGTGGGAGTAGAAACACAAAAGAAAAATATTATCTATCACTTGTTTATATGGGTGTATAATTTGGGGTTTTGGTTTAGAAAGATTACTGTATTACAAAAATGAATAATATGTAAATAGGTATCAAGTGATAACACATGTATAACCCAATGGAATTGCTTGTCAGCTCTGGGAGGAGGGAAGAAGGAGGGAAGAGAAAATAAATCATGTAACCATGGAAAAATATTTTAAAATTAAAATAAATAAATTTTAAAATAAATAAAAATTTTGAAGCCAGGAAGAGAGATGATATATTATGAGCTCCTTGGTAGCAGGGACTGGGTATCACTGGTGCTTAGCACAGTGCCTGGCATTGTGGTGCCAACTAAATGCTAATTGACTGGTTAACTGACAGTCTGACAGTTTTTGCTGGATAGAGCAGAGTCCCCAGGAGACAGGAAAACAAATGATGAAGCCATTGCAATTATCTAGGAATGAGGTGATAAGGACCTGAATTAGGGCTACAGTGGAAATGGAAAGAGGGTTACATATGGTTCTCTAAGGACAAAAATAAGGAAGGGGATGGGTCAAGATGAGTTCAAAATTTATATTCAACATCTTGTCAACTGCCTCAGTTATCTCTCCCCTGATTAGAGAACAGTACAGCAGTAAACTACTCTTAAAGCTTTTCTTTATAAAGGGCTTGAACTTTCCAAGTAACTAGATTCTCCGTCAGAAGCTCTACTTAGTTTCAATTCAATGCCTCAACATTATGTAAAGCATTTCTGAACAAAGATGCCGAAAATCACTCAGCCAATCAAACTGGGTCCACTACCAGTGGGACTTCATTGCTGTCGGACAATCATTTTAAACTTCCCTTATCAATTCACTATCCCCCACTTCAAGCCTTTTCATCCTTTCTCAAACCTCCCGAGGCTCCCCTTGTCCCTACTTTCTTAGCTGAGAACCTTGCCTCATATTTTATAGAGGCTATTTGCAGTGAGCTCCTTCTCCCATCATTCAGATGACTTCTGATACTCTTTTCCTTCACTCCTGACTCACATAATGAAGTGGCTTTACTCCTTACTAAGGCTAAGTCTGTTCAAGTGATCCCACCCCATCCTGTCTCCTCCAACAGATTGCCCCTCTATCATCACCCCTCATTTTTTCTTTTAAATCCTTAGCTTCCATTTTAGAATCAACATTGTATTGGTTTCAAGGCAGAAGAGCTGTAAGGGCTAGGCAATTGGGTTTAAGTGACTTGCCCAGGGTCACACAGCTAGAAAGTATTTCAGATCATATTTGAACCTGTCCTCTTAACTCTATATCTACTGTGCTACCTAACTGTCCCTTATATTCAAGCTTAATGACATGTCTGTCCTCTTTTCAGAGCTCATGGCATCTGATGTGAACAGTAGAAAATTTTCCTTTTCTCCCTTAAAACATACATGTAATGCCCAAATTGGAGCCAGGGTGGTAAAAACAAAAGGTATATATACATATGTCTGTTTCTGTAGATGTAAATACAAAAAGAATCCAGCTTGACACTGACAATCACACTGGACAAGTCATTTGACTTTCCTACACTCTATAAGTTGCAGAGAAGTGCCCAACCTTCATTGGTCACACACACACAGAGAAACAAAAACTTCTACCTATTTATTTCGGAAGACTGGGTTGTCAGAAATTCTGCCCATACCTGAAGGGAGAATTATGGTTGATATGCAGGCTACTCTGGCATAGGTGGAAAGAGAACTAGATTTAGTATCTAAGAAGCCTAGCTTTGAGTGTCATTCTGCTTCCTAATCTGACCATGTTATTTCCCCTCTCTGCAACTGTTTTCTGATCTGTAAAATGGGGATAATACCAGTTGCACTACTTGTCTCAAAATGGGACTGAGATCTAAAGTGCTGTATAAACTGTGAGTCAGTCATCATTATTATTTTATATTAGTCTAGTTTTGAAATTCTGACTTTCCTGACAAGGAAGTGGAACAATGACTTTCAGAGATCATTCCTGCACTTCTTGGGAAATAACAATCCCCAAAGTTGAGCAACAAGCACCATCTCACCACTCCGTTTAATTCAATGTTCTTTATGGGAGTCTTTTTCCTCCAGCTACATTGCCTATGCTTCTATCTCCCTGAATTTCACCGGTAACAGCATATGTGGGCTAGTAAGGCAGCTGTCCCTGGAGACACAGCTCTACTCATCCATTCCACTTCCCAAGCCTCTTCCAAACGGGAAGAACAATAGCCAGCAGCATGAACAGTGGTGCAATGAATGACTTAGCCAGCTGTGGCTTTGCATGGAGGAGGTAGGTGCCAGTTTCCCGCCAGTGTCCTTCTGCCACCCATTGGCCCCAGGCAGAGGTTTCTTCATGATTTTCAAGGATGGACTTTGAGAGGTCATTGGAATTAAATCAGAAAGATAAGGGTTGCCACCACCTTATTTTACAGATGAGAACACTGGGGCCCAAAGAGGGCAAAGGACATACCTATAGTTAAATAGGTATCAAAGAGCACCTGCTGCTAGAAGTCTCACTCTTAGTAAGAAATTTCCTGAGCTAATGTGCTAGGTGGTTTGTCCCTGAACTCTTTCATCATCAGTGGTGACCACTGTTAAGATATACATCCCAGATAGTCCCACTACTGCAGCCACCTTGGAGATCACACACTGAAGTCATTCATTTTCCATATTTTATTTTAAAACAATAGTAAACAACTTTATTTATTGTCTTAATCCAAACCACCTGACATCTGGCTTATCTCTGGTCAAAAAATAAAATGAGAAGGAGAGGGTAATATGGGGACTGACCTAACTTCCCCGGAAATAAGCCCATTTTCCTGACATCTGGAATGGATTGGGGATACTGTCTTTGCAAAAGAAGAGAAAAGAAAAGCACCACCAAGGTGTGCTTCAGCAGCAGCAGCAGCTCAGGAAACCAATTTTTTTTCTTCAGTGATTTGAAAATGTCCCAAACTGTCCAGTTCAATTCTAGATGTTTCTTGGGGTTTAGACACATCTTCCCCTCAATGATTCCATTTAAAAGCAACTTTAAAACAAGAGACCCATGTACAAGTAAAATAACTCTTATGACAACTTCAAGACATCCAAGTTCTTCTGTCCAGCATGAGACCTGGTCTGATCGAACACATTCTCAGCTAGCATATTTCCAGTCTGTAGTAGCCCCCCATGAACAGGCTGAGACTTCACTTTGGAATAAAGTCTCAAGGAAAGACAAGTGTCTGAGCCCACCAGGGGAAGAAGGGTGGTGGCAGACACACCTAGCTCAACTCAAGGTTCTTTCCTTTTTGTTTTGAGTGGGTGGGTGGGTGGGTAGGTAGGGGTTCTGAAGTGGCTGGGACATTGGAAGTGGGAAGAGGTGAAAGGAATTGAAGAGCAATTGCTACCTGATGGCAAGACAAAAAGACAACTGTAAAACAGCTCAGGTTTCCGTCTACAATTTAAATAACATTAAAAAAAAGTTCTTTCATTATAGAAGGTACAACCCATTGCATGGCCAGGGATCAGAGAAGGCCCTTGGATGAGATCACTGCTGCCAAGAAATGTCATAACCAGACCAACGAAGCACTGTTTCTCTAAGTTATCACTCTCCCAAACATGGAAATAGCTGTGTTACAGGGAACAATACTCAGAAACAGCATCCACCATAATAGGCTGTTATCAGCAGAGAAGAGATAGGAATCAGAAAGGGATGATTTCCCCAGATGCTCTGCCATAAGCCCCCATGTTCCACAACCACACTAAGAGGAGAGGTAGGCTGCTTCCTAGTGTTCAAAGCAAAATGTCCATCAAGTTTTGTTTCTTCCATACAAAGTGCAGATAGATGGAACTGATGTCATCCAAATAGTCTGGAGTTAAGACTCTTCCTGTGCCACTGAGAAACCAACTCTCTTCAATGGGTTCCTCTTCAGAAAGGCATTACCCCAGCCCTAGCTCCCAACTCAAAAATCAAATTAATCTTAGGAAAAAATAATAAATAGCATGTATATTTCATACCACCTAAACTCCACACAAATAATTGGCTGTTAAGATTTTCCCCAACCACCCTGTCTCAAGCTCTCAGGTGAAAGCTGTCTTCTTTCTCCTCTATCATCCCACCCTCAACCCCTTCCTCTGGCCTCTGATGTTAGAGTACATTCTGTCTCTCAGTGTGCAGTGGTAGTATGGGCAAGGTCCATTTGCATCCTGGTCCTGAGGACAGAGGGGATGCCTGGCAAGCCACCCAAGCCAACACCCAGGCCTCTGGATCCCTGCTGAAGGCCCCAGTCTGGCCTTTGGTCCCTCTTGTTGATTAAAAAAAGAAAAAGAAAAAGAAAAAGAAAAAGGCTTCATGTGGTGACTTGGGTCTGTCGAGGTCTCCATGGCAGCATCCTACCAGTCAGATCTGTGGGGCTGGCCCAGCCACGCCCAAGCACTCTCACTGCAGCTTTGTACCCAATTTTCGCTGTCTGTTTCTGCAAGGTAGCATTGAACAGGTGACCGGAGAATGGTAAAAAAGAAACAAAAAAATAAGGTCTTCCTCTGTAACGTCAAACAACTTACTTCCCTTTTCTCTAAAGTTGTGTTGGTGAACCTATGCCACGAGTAACTAGAAGGGTATGGCACATGATATGAGAATTGAAGTTTGGGCACTTGGTCTCTAAAGGTTTGCCATCGCTGTTCTAAAGTCTTTTTCTGCTCTCTACAAAATTATTTTTATTAAAACTCAAGTTTAGAAAGAAATTGTTCATGCTCTCTGTCTTATTTGATTTTAATGACAGCCTTATGAGGCAGGCAGGTCAGCCAAGAAATATCATCCCTACTTTACAGATAAGCAAACTGAAACTCAGAGAGAAGGTCACATGACCTAAAAGAGGTAGACTTCAATCAAGATTAATACAGTCTTCACTATATCATAATCCCCAGGCAGGCCGAAAGGCAGGCACTCTCTCCACCCCTGGCCAGCTGTGTCCTTTTTGCCATTAATAGGATTGCCTTTCCCCAAAGCTCTCAAATCCCCTTTCCTAACACATGTAGTACTTTACCAATTCAGCTTGTTATTCTAATTCAGCCCAGGATGCACATCTCTAGAGTGGCCCACCAGCCTACACACCACTAGGATTTTCTTTTCAGGCACTCTGGTAACTCTCTCATTTGGATGGTTATTAATCCTCTAGATTAGAAAACTATAAGGCTATGCTACCTACTTTACAGGATTTTGGTAAAAAAAAAATCCTCTGTAAATTGAAATACTAGAGAAATAGGAAAGAGTATTATCCTCTCCCCTTCCAATCCTTTTAATTCCTTACTGTGCATCAACTTTCTCCATGCTCTCCAGCCCCTTGTAGTACCGAGCCACCCTGGGTTCTTTAATGTTCTCTCTGATCCCTCATATCCTTTGTTTGAAAGCTCAATATTCCTGGCTTTTCTGTCAGAGAAACTCTGAAACTAGGTTCCTTTCAGATCTAATATCCTATGACCTGTGTTTTTCTCTGAGTTCTATGGGGACTTCTTTTTCTTTTGAATTATAAGAATTACTTTTTTTCATTTTTTTGTTTATTGAACCTTTATTTTCTGTCTTATTAGCAACTCGAAGGCAGAAGGACAAGAGCTAGGCAAATGAGGTTAAATGACTTGACCTAGGTCACAAAGCTAGGAAGTGTCTGAGGCCATATTTGAACCCAGGACCTCCCATCTCTAGGCTTGGTGTCCTATCTACTGAGCCAACTACCTGCCCCAAGATAATCTAGAATTATAAGAGAATATGAATAGGAAGCTGATCTGGGAGACAAGAAAGCTTTGGGTTCAAATCCTGTTTTTGACATAAACAATCTATGTGACCTCTGGACTAGGCTCTACACTTCTCACTGGTGTATGTAAGAGGAAATATCCTCAATGACTGTTCTCAATAATGGTAAAAAAATCAAAGGTCTGGTGACAAAAAAATACAAAACATGATAATCCAGGATCTTCCAATTTAACCCTCAATTGGAGAAACTGGGTCAGCTGCCTTCCAGTGTATCCCTAAATCCCAGACCTTAGGTAGGTAAGAGGACAAGAAGCCTTTCTAGGAGAACATATGGCCAGAGGGATAGGCTCCTGATTCAAGGACAATCTCCTATTGTACTCACCTGGCCTCTGCTCTGGTGACTGTGTATTCAAACCACAGGACATTGGGAATGAGGCTTGTATCTCGAATTAAGAAGAACTCAGATATGGGCCTAGGGAAAAAGAGCAGCAACACGTTCAGGTAACTCATCTTCTACAAAGCCAGCCCAGAACCCTCCCAAACTACCAAGTCCTGAGGAAAGAGTCCAACTGTCCTGAAAGAGAGTCAGGGGAATAGGGGAGTCCTGATGACAAGACTGGGTCAAACAGCAGCCAGTTCTCAGTGTTGGGGCATGGAAGGTGCTGAAAGAGACAGTGTTGGGTTGCCACATCTGACTAGGATCAAAGCTCTATGAACTATATTCCCATATAGTTCTAGACACAGAACGTGGTGCTTGTAAGTCTGAGACCTGAGGATTCTGAACTGTGCCTATACAGGGAGAAGATACTGTCCTAGAACTCAGAAGTTCTAAGCCAGAGGAATGCCCAGAGTCTAAGCAACAAATTCCTAAACACATAGAAAGAGTAGAGGTGATAACCAATATACTGGGTCTTCCACATTTCCTAAGGCTCATTCAGAATCTTAAAACACCTTCCTACTTGGGTTTTTTTAAAGAAATAGTCTGGAGAGCCTTGACAATGGAGGCCTGGGCTAACAATCAGGATGCATGGATTCTCTTCCTAACTTTGCCACAGGTCAGTCCTGTAGGTGTGCAAATAATCCCTGAAAGAAGAGCTCCCAATGGACCCAGGGAAAAATGAGAACATAGGGTGGGGAGGAAAAGGTCCCTGAACACCCTGAAAGAGAAGAAATTGGGGGAAAGGGATTTGGGAAGGAATTACCAGGCTGCTATCCTGGGGAACAGTGGAGTGAGGATCTCCTGTGTGAAGGCAAACCACGCGACAGCCATGATGCTTCCTGCAACCCCTCCATAGAGAACCTGGCTCCAGGTGTGGTACAACAAATACACTCTTCAGAAGAAAGCAATGGGAAGGAACCAATGAGAGAGAGACACACATCAGACAGACAGTTCCTGGCAGCCCAGGATGCCAGGTCAGAGCTGAGGCTAAGAGGCAAAGATGGTCAAGTGCCTATCACCTGAGATGAGATCCATGCTTCCCATGGGTTCAGTAGGACAACTCCTTTCTTGAAGGTTCAGGAAAGTTCTGACCTCCAGCCCAGGAACCCTGAACTCCAAACCCAAGGAGGACCCCAAGAACAGTAAGGCTAAGTCTTGCTTATGGGGAAGTTTCTTGGATCTAACCAAAATGTGGTGAGCTGAGTAGGGAACAAGAAAAGTGAACAGATAAAAGCAGTATTTAGGCCTTCCTCTTCAGTATGTTAAGCAGAATCCTAAAAAACAGCCCCATTATATAAACTCTTGCTCAGTAGATTACTCTGTCCTTCAGTTTTATTAATTTGGTGGCCTCCATGGCTGATTTATCTTCAATGTCTTTGGGAGGGAGGGAGGTCTAGGGTTATGCATCTGGCCAAAACTGAGGCAGAAAGGGGAGGAGCCAAGCTTAGGGTTAAGTAAAGGACCCCAGGGACAATTAAGAGGCCCTGAAGGGAGGATCAGTTCCTGAAGGAGCTGTGAACAGAGGAGGAAAGGAAGATGGATGAGCAAGAAGGAGGGCAAATACTACTGCATACCTACTATATGAGACGAGAAAGGCTATTGTCACAAGGCCCAGAGAGAGCACGTGTCTCCATAACAAGTCCAAAAATCTGGCATTGTTTGTTTGATGCATTCTGGAAAAAGGGGGAAGAAAGAAGGACTGGTCAGGAGATTGGTAAAGCAGGTCCTTGGCCTTTCAATCCTCAGTGCTGAAGCAATAGTCTCCACAATAGGCCTCAGCATTCTGACCTCTACTCTCTCCAGCTTTTGACCCCAATAACCATCAACACCTTTTGAAAGCATGGCTTATAGAACACCCCATTGTTCTCCTGGTTCTCCTTCAATATCTCTTACAACTTTACCTAAGTCACTTTCCATGGATCTACTTCTCTATCTTGCTTCCTAACCATGGCTATCCCAACCAAGTGACCCAGGGACAAGGCAAGGATCCAAGTGGAGAGGAATGTCATTGACCATTCTAGGAAGTGGGTACAGGAGATGCCAGTGCTTAGACAAAGTTCTCAGCCAGGACCAATAGAAGGCTTGGAGTGGATAAGGGCACAGAAAAAAATGGCTATCAAAAGATACCCATAACCCCAGTAGTAGTACCCCCCCTCCCCCAAACCTTCCCAGGAAAGTACTTTACCTTAAATAAAGAAAAAGGAAGGAGTAGACTGAGAAGAACCACATAAACTGGGAATGGCTGGAAGGCATCCCATATTTGGTATTCACCATGGAGTGGGTATCTAAGAACAAATAGGCAGCATCCATCAGGCAGTGTCTGGGGCACAAAGCTGTTCTCCCCCTGGATATCCAGCTCCCCCAAGCCAGGAGATGTCTTCATCCAGCTTCAGCTCTCCCACTGCACCCCTCCAAAGGTCCCACCATACCTCCACAGGGCCGGGGCTCCCGGATAATGTGCTTTATTAGCCAGTTGACCCCCTCGTTGAGTACCAGACCCCCCAGGAAAGAAATCTGTAAAAGAAGGAGTGGAGTCAACTCTGCCTTTGGAACCCATAACCAAATCCCTCCCTCCCCACCCATGCTGACCCAAGCCACTATTCCTAGATGAGAGGATTAATCTGGGGCCAGCAGGATAGAATAAAACACTGGTTTGTGGATACATATGTGTGTGCACGCAGACACACACACACACACACACACACACACACACACACACACACACACACACACACACACACAATGCTAGCTGCCTAGGTGTGAGTACTATCCTGGTGCAACTGACAAAGGCAAACACAGTGTAGTGGGACAGAGAACTGAATTAGGAATCAGAAGACTTGGGTTCAAATCCTGCCTCTCCCATCTACTACCTATGTGTCCTTTGGCAAGTAACATCAGGTCTCTTGACTCCCATTCCTCCACAGTAAACTGAGGCAACAGTTGAACTAGATGATATCTGAGGTTCCTTCCATCTCTAAATCCCATGATCACTTGCAGCAGGAGTCCTGGATCTGGGAAACCCCCTGGCTTGCCTTAAGGCACCTAGAATAACTGCCTGCAACACAGAAGAGGGCTTCCCCACTGCCTCTTGCCAGTCTTATAAAGATAAGCCTCCCCCAAAATCAAGAAGAAAGGTACAGAGTCACAGGAAGGGAGAAAAGGGCTGGGGGGGGGGGAGGGGGGGGCAGTGGGATAGACTCACAGTGTGAAGTTCTCGCTTGAATATGATGAGTGTCACAAAGCCAACAATAACGAAGATGGGGCTGAGGCTCAGGTAGGCAAGGAGGTGGCCAGAAAGATCGCCTGGGGATGGTGGGAGGCAAGGAAATGGAGAACCAGTCAGAAACCATCTGTTTGAATAAGAAACCCAGCAGAAAGCCACCAAAAAGCCAGTGCAAGGGCTCAGAGAGCCCAGGAGAAACCTTCAAGTCTGACCCAGGACAGCAATTCTGATGGTGAAGGCTGACTCCACACCATGAGAAGGGAGCAGGAATCACAAAGCAGAAGCTCCAGTTAACCAGCCTTAGCGATGGGAGAAAGCAGGCTCCAAGAGAAAGCCGCATCTCCTTGGCTCCTCCCCAGAGAAAGTACAGAGGAAAGCCAAGGAAAGGAAGAGAAGAGGCTTGGGGTCTTTCCCTGCAATGACCAGAAAGGAGGATACAGGTCAAATGACTCAACACAGCTTATGCTTCTGGTATGGAAACTCAGCTTGAGGCACACACCACCCCCTAGAGTTTAGGGCCTAGGCAGTGTGGCTGCTTCTCCCCACCCAATACAGCCCTCCCAGGCTGCAGGCTCGGGTGGTTTCAGAACATTTTCTCCTTCTTTTAGAAATAAACTCAAATCAACAGAGGCTCTTGATTCTTACCTTAGGGCTCAACCAATCTCTGGGGAAAAGAGAGGAGAGGGAGAGGTAGTAGTGTTGGGGAGTTGCAATTTGCTTCCAGTTTTACCTTATCTGTAATCTCTATGTCAAACAATATTTGCCCCATCTCAAACCTCTTCCTGAGGCCAATACCTGGTACATTTCCTAGAAAACAACCTAGGCCAAAGGCCAGATCCATACTGAAAAAATTCTAACCTAGGAAATGATCCCAAATAAACCTAACTGGGATTAATCCAGTTTGCACAGGAATCCAGAAAACACCAAGTCAAGCTTCAGCTCCAGGTAGAAAAAAACTGGAGGGGAGGGGGGGAAAACAGAGACCCTTGAAGCCCAGGTAACCCTGGGACTCCCAATGAATGACTCAAGGAATCCAGGCTTCAAGGGAAGCATTTGCCAGGGTGGTTTCATTCTAAACCTCCTCCAGCAGAATCATAGCAAAGAGTTAGTCTAGGAGATGTCAAGAACCCCAGTCAAGAAATGAAGAGACCAGAGTTTGGGTCTGATTCTGTAATTAAATGTGGGACATAGGCAAGTCATATTGCTTTTCTGAGCCTCAGTTTCCTTATTTATAAAACAAAAGACTAAAAACTACATAGTCTCTAAGGTCCCTCACAATCAAATACTATGAAATTCTATAACAATAAAAATATTTGTAGAATTTAAGCACTTATATCTTCTTTCTCTATCTCAAAATTTCTGGGATCATTTGTTTAGCTCTTTTTGTTCCCATAATTCCTTACCTTACATTAAACTCATCTATATACATGTAATATTCTATAGAATGGGAGCTCCTCGAAGGCAGGGTTTATTTCATTTTCATCTTTATGTCCAGCATCTAGCAGAATGCCTGGCACCTAGCAGCCACAGAAATTTCAACTGAATTTGAAGAAGTAAAATAGCATCTCTATTGAAACTTCCTGAGACTCAGAAAGCTTAGGTAGAACAACTAATGACAGAATTGGGATGCTAAACAAGCTGTTTTATTGTAAGAAGAGTGTTCTATGAAGACTTGCAAGCTGCATCCTTCAAGTCTGTATTCCTGTGAGTACCTAACAGAGTCAGACATGCAAAGGTACCTGATCAAGGCCTCTAATGCCTTCAGCCATTTCTGAGGGTCATGACTAAGTAAGCCTCTGGTCCTCTTCCACTGTCTACAGAAGGTCTAAATAACTTTTTTTTGGCAGCAGCAATGGGGAGATATAACTGGGGCAGAACAGTGAACACACAATGATGGCATGTGACAAGGGATATCCCTTTGGTGATTCCTCTCCTCTTTCCAGAGCCCAAAAGCAAGGATACTTAAAGGAGCCAAATCTGCCTAACAACAGTCTCTGTGTTCCCCTTAATGCAAGCAGGAGGCAGGAAGGATAGGGATAGGTCCACTGACTTCAGCAAGAAATCACTTTTGATTCATGTGGTTTCTTTGTGTTGGGGGAGGGGGTATCATTGTAGCCCAAAAATCTATCTCATTGAGGCAGCTAGGTGACACAGTGATTAGAGCACCAGGTCTGGGATTCAAATGTGGCCTCCGACACTTTCTATATGTGTGAGCCTATACAAATCACTTAATTCCAAGGAATACCTTGCCCTTCCTTCTTAGAATGTTTACTGAGACATAAAGGTTTAAAAAAGACTTATTTTGTTGGCTATGCAAAATGCTTAGGAAAATCTGTATACCTTCACCCTCAGAGGGGGCTAAGTAAGCTAAGGACAAAACCTTCTGTCAAGGCTCTACTCAGTGGGATAGAAAACAAAACTAGCCAGACATATGTTTCTCTCTCAACTGGGCCTTGGATTAATTGGAAGACTGTGTGCTATATATATATTGTAGAATTTAAAATCCAATTAGTTGTCCCTTTTTCTGCATAGGAAAGGGACTTGGCTATGTAACCCTGGAACTTCTATATACCCCATCTTGAGCCTAAGGGGACTCCTTCCCATAATATGATTTTTCTCAGGATGGATATGGCCTTTGTTTGGCTGTTTCAAAAGCAATACTGTACCAGGTACTGTTCCCAAATAGCTGTGAGATGTAGGGCAACTCACTTCATCTGAGTCTCAGTTTCCTCATCTGTAAAATGGGAATAACATACAGCTATTAAAATTTAAAACTGCACCAAAACTTTTGGTACAACCTGTATTTTCTTTGTATTACTACCTAACCCCTCAGAACCCTAGTGAGAAAAATACTTTGTAAACTTGAGGGAGGGAGGGAGGGAGGGAGGGAGGGAGGGAGGAAGGAAGGAAGGAAGGAAGGAAGGAAGGAAGGAAGGAAGGAAGGAAGGAAGGAAGGAAGGAAGGAAGGAAGGAAGGAAGGAAGGAAGGAAGGAAGGAAGGAAGGAAAGCTGTAAAAAACAGAAGTTCTGAATCCTGTGTCAGATTTGGAAATGTATTGCAGACAAAGGACAGGACCAAGCTTTCCAGGTCAGCATCCTTCCCACCCTCCTCCCCCAAACACACACACCCCTTTTTTAACAGATCACAAAAAGCTGGCGGAAACTCATTCCTTCACATCCCGTCCTTTCCCCAGACGGCCTGGGCTCAGTTCAGCCTTTGGAGCCACACCACAGGGTCCAAAGGGTCCCAGGATCCACATCCTGCAGCAGGAGAGTAGGGGTCAAGGGAGGGGGAGAGGGAAGATTTGACCCAGGGCGCCAGAGGAAAGGATCTCCCGGCTGTAATCAGAGGCAGCTCCAGTGGGGGCTTCTCCAGTTCCTGAATGCGACAAGGCGGTCAGGCGGCGTCTACAGGGGGCAAGGAGGATGGGCGGCTGGCCCAAGGCAAGGAAACTCCCAAGTGCTCACGCACTGTCCCCTCCCAAGCCGAGGAGGCAACACTCCCTCTGCACCTCTGCTTCTCTAGTCTTCAGGGGGCAGTGCCGGGGTGAAGAGAGAGTCCTGAGACCCAAACCACTCCATGCACCTAACAACTCTGCACCCCACAAGCCCACTTCACGGGTCCGTGCCACTGAGCCCAGGTAACTAGCCGCGCAAGCGCAGAGTGAGTGAGACAGCGGCTCACAATTTAGCACAGCTCATCGCCACCTCATTGCGCTTGCGCATTATGCTCAGCGCCGGGACCCTTCAATGGCTCACTATCTGACAGCTGCCACCCCAGTCCCCAGCTGCCCCCTCCCCTGGCTTACCAAGGAAGGTAGAGGTCGGGTGGGAAGGGGCGAAACATAGGGGAGTTTTCCCTTGAGAGCCTGGGGCTGAGTTTTACCTGCAGGATATTCGACGTGGGTGAGGGTCACCGGCCGCCATGAAGCGGGGAGCGAGCACTGTCCGTCCGCTGCCATCTTACCCGGAGACCGGGCTTTGCCGATTAGCCAATCAGGAGAAAGAGGGGAGATGGTCCTGACCTATCACGCTTAGACGACTCATCACACCCAATCGTCGGCCGCTACAGGTAGTGGCGCAGCCCATCAGAGCGCAGGCCATCGGCCTAGCCAGAGCAACGAATCAGAGAGTGGGGCTCATGAAGTCTTTGAGCTTCTCCCACCGGGGTTCAATCCGTTGCAAGCACAGGTACGGACCTGGCCAATCAGGGTGAGGCAAGGCTACAGCCCATAAACCGGAGCGGTGTGACCAATCAGAGAGAGAGACTGACGCTAAAGGGGCGGGCAGAATGAACCAATCAGTCTTTAGCTTGGGGGGCGTGTTGGACTTTGGTGGGAGCTTTGGTTTGGGGGCCTGGCTCTAGGATTATTTGTGCTCTAGAGTAGTTGGGGTTCCGCTCAGACTTTGGGTCTGCGTTTTTTAGTACCGCCTACTCCTAGATTGTTCTCAGCGGCAGGGTCTAGGGACTGGGGCATCTATAGCTCCTTAATCAGTCTACCTGAGAACTGAGGAATTAAGAAGAACTATTGTCCGGGATTGCTCAAATCAGTCTCTTTGAACGAATAAAAAGTCAGACAGAAAAAAAAAAAACTTATTTTTAAAGTTAAAAAAAAATTATTTCTCTCCCTCTCTGTCTTTCCCAGCCCTTGAGAAGGCTGTCAATTATACATGTGAAGTCAGGCAAAACATATTTCCTTATTAGCTACACACAAAAGCAAGAATAATGAAGTTTAAAAAGGATGCTTCAGTCTGCATTCAGAGTTCATCAGTTCTCTCTGCCTGTCTGTTTCTCTCTCTGGACGTGGATAGCATTTTTCATCAACTATATTCTTGTTAAAAGAAAATTTCATCATCCTTCAGACAAAGCCCCTACACCTACATCCACAGCCCTGTCTGTGAGAATTGATCCCTTAGGAGGGCAGCTAGTTGGTGAAGTAGGACCCAGAGTCCGGAAGAGATGTTATAAATCTAGCCTTAGAAAATAGCCATGACCTGGGAAATCTCATTATCCCGCAAGATTGAATCTGCTCCAAGGGATTTCTGGTGCCCATTCCAAGCTTCTCATTTCCCACCAGCTACACTACTTTTGTGTCTCTTAGAATTTCCACATGATACCCCAGAGTTCAGGATATCTTCCCACATTCCTTCCCCTAGCCACTCAAACTTCTGCTTCCTTCAACTTCAGTCTTCTCCTTTTAGATTGTAAACTCTTTGAGGGCAGGAACTGTCTTTATTTGTATTTGCACATGGAAAGTATTTAATAAATGTTTATTGACTATGCCTATAACCTGGGTATGTCCCTGCCAAATGAGGCAGTCACCTTTGTCTACATCAATTTTCCCATCTGTAAAATGAGGATAATAATAGCATCTGCCTAGAAAGGCTGTTGTTAAATTAAAATGAGATATCTGTAAGGTGCTTTTTAATAAAATGCTTCAAATACTATATAAGTGGTAGCTGTTATTATCTATAAGATAGGGATAATAATATTTGTCCTACTTACCATACAGAATTTTGGGAATAAAGCATTTTATAAACTTAAAAACACTATGTGTAATTGGCATATAATGACTTATTTTCTCTCATTTAAAAAATTTTTGTTTGCCCCTCCTTTGTGAAGGTACAAAGATGTGAAAAATTATGGTCCTTCCCTCCAGGCAACTTACATCCTTTTTTCTCCTTTTTCACATAAGCAGGCAGAAACATTTTTTCACAGTTAGTCCTTGGACACTTTCCTTTACACTCTTCAGATAGCTCTCAGTTTGAGCTTTGAAACACATCCCAATACTCAACACACAGCAATAAATGATCATAGTAATATAGTGTTTGATAAACCCAAAGATCCAAGCTTTTGGAAGAACTCACTATTTGACAAAAACTGCTGGGAAAACTGGAAAACAGTATGGCAGAAGTAAGGGTTAAAATAAAAAGGTTGGACTAAATATATAAGAGTATGGTCACCAAAATTAATATGTCTCAAGTCAGAATGACTTTTTTATGGTAGTTTATTTACAAAAGGAGAAAGAGTGACACTAAGGAAATAAAAGAGTAGATAATTACTCTGGCCAGGTCTGAACCAGGCAGGGCTTCAGAGGCCCCAGCAAAGTAAATTAAACAAGGATTTTAGCCACAAGGCCTCCTCCAAAACGAGGGGCCTCTCTGGAGGCTTGTACCTCCAGAAAGCCAGGAAAGGGAGTCAGCCTTTTTCACTTACCCATGTGGCAGTTCTAAGGGAAAATCCAAGAGCAGTCTGAGGTTCCCAGCCAGAGCTCCTGTAGGGCCAAGTTTGAAGGCAAAGGAGCTGGTCACAGGAAGTTCTTGCTACTTTTAAAAGCCCTTCCTTTTGTCACTTCCTGTGCCTTCCTTCCACTTTACAAGGACCAATTGAAGCTATAGCTTTGCCCAGGAAGCAGTCAGTGGGTTTCTGATTCATCACCCACTATTGAACACATGGGTCACAGACCTCCCCATACTTAAGAATAAGTGGGGTGTATATGCTTCTGGTGATTAAATATAAAACTGGGCAGGGGAGGGTTAATCCTATCTTCACAGAAGCTAGGTATAGACTAGCATCTCATACCATCTACCAAGATAAAGTCAAAATGGATATATGATTTAGAAATAAAGGGGGGGGGCAGCTGGGCAGCTAGGTAGCTCAGTGGATTGAGAGTCAGGCCTAGAGACGGGAGGTCCTAGGTTCAAATCTGGCCTCAGACACTCCCTAGCTGTGTGACACTGGGCAAGTTACTTGAGCCCCATTGCCTAGCCCTTACCACTCTTCTGCCTTGGAGCCAATACATAGTATTGACTCCAAGACGGAAGGTAAGGGTTTAAATAAAAAAGAAAGAAAGAAAGAAAGGGTTATACTATAAACAAAATAGAGAAACATAGGATAATTTGCCTGTCAGACATATGAATAAGGGAAGGATTTATGACCAAACAAGACAGAGAACATTATGAAATGTAAAATGGATAATTTTGAATACATTAAGTTAAAAAACCAAAACAGCTAAGATTAGGAGAGAAACAAAAAACTGGGGGAAAATGTTTATAGCAAATGTCTGACAGACCTCATTTCTCCATATATAAAGAACTGAGTCAAATTTATAAGCATTTAAGTCATTCCCCAATTGACAAACAGACCAAGGATATGAACAGGCACTCCTCAGATAAAGAAATTAAAACTATAAAAATCACATGAAAAAAATGCTCTAAATCACTATTGGTTAGAGAAATACAAATAAAACAACTCTGAGGTTCCATCTCACACCTATCAGATTGTTTGTGGAGGACTGAGGGGTTAAATCTCTTCCCCCTCCCCCCATTCTCCCTCCTCTATCCTGTAAATTCATAAAGAGGACACAGGTGCAGCGAAGAAAGCAAAGTAACCTTGAGAAAGTTATGGAAAGCAGAGAGAAATCTCCTCCCTGGCTCCAGAGGCTAGGCTCTAGTCAAAATTATTTTTGTTGATCATTTGCTTCCCTTAATGAGCTACCTTGGTAGAGAGTAGATAAATATGCACATTGCTTCTGGCTGAGAGGCTGGAACAGCAGAAGCCTGAGTGAGCAAGCAGTAGCCTAAAGCCTGTTGATAGAGTAACATGGTGGATTAAAGTTAAATTGTTAGAAGCATGCTGGTAACAAGTGTCATTCTTTTAACTCTTCAGTAACCCTCACCCCCATCTCTTTCTCAGACCCCGTGCAACAGTCTGGCCCATGAGACATCATAGTAAATTGTTATAATTGGTCAATATGACAAAAATTGAAAATGAGAGACTTTGAAAGAGATGTTAGAAAGTGGGGACACTAATGCATTGTTGATGGAGCTGTGAACTGATACAACTATTCTGGAGAGCAATTTGGAACCACTGCCATAAGCCATAAACATGTGTACACTCTTTGACCCACCATATGACCAACATATGACCACTAGGTCTATATTCCAAAGAGATCAAAGAAAGGGGAAAGAACCTACTTGTACAAAAATATTTATTGCAGCTCTTTTTGTAGTGGCAATGAATTGGAAACTTAGGGAATGTTCATCAATTGGAGAATGACTAAACAGGTTATGGTATATTGTTGTAATATGATACTATTGTGCCACAATAAAAGGAACTGATAGAATCTGAATGCAGATAGAAGCATGCCATTTTTCAATTTATATCCTTCATGAGCATTTTCTTGTATGTGTGATGTGTCTTCTTTCACAACATGACAAATATGGAAATATGTATTACATGATAGCTCATGTAAAATCTATATTATGTTGTTTGTCACCTGGGTGGGGGGGAAGAAGGAGGGAAAGAATTTAGATAGCAAAATGTCAGAAAATAAATGTTTAAAATTATTTCTATAGGGGCAGCTGGGTAGCTCAGTGGATTGAGAGTCAGGCCTAGAGATGGGAGGTCCTAGGTTCAAATCTGGCCTCAGACACTTCCCAGCTGTGTGACCCTGGGCAAGTCACTTGACCCCCATTGCCCAGCCCTTACCACTCTTCTGCCTTGGAGCCAATACATAGTATTGACTCCAAGACAGAAGGTAAGGGTTTAAAAAAAATTATTTCTATAAGCAATTGAAACAATATATAATAAAGTCAGAGGAAAAAAAAAAAGAAACACAGTTCCAAAAGCATGGAATATATATCTGGTAGATCCATGGATAAGGGAAAAATTTATGACCAAAACAAATTTGTGACCAGAAATAGCGCATGTAAAATGGATAATTTTGATTACATTAAATTTAAGAAAATTTTTGCACAAGCAAAGCCAATACAACCAAGATTAGAAAGAAAATAGAGAACTAGGGGTGGGGGAAAATTTGATAGCGAGTTTCTTTGCTACAGGCTTCATTTCTCAAATATATAGAAAACTAAATAAAATTTATAGGAATACAAGTCATTTCCCAATTGATAAATGTCAAAGGATATAAACAGGAAGTTTTCAGAAAAAAGAAATCAAATCTATCCATGGTCATATGAAAAAATTCTCCAAATCACTACTGATGAGAGAAATGAAAAGTAAAACTACTCTGAGGTGCCACCTCACACCTATCATATTGGCTAATATGACAGAAAAAGAAAAATGACAAATGTTAAAGAGGATGTAGGAAAATTGGAATACTAATGTACTGTTGGTGGAGTTGTGAACTGCTCCAACCATTTTGGAGAATAATTTGGAACTATGCCCAAAGGCCTATAAAAACTGTACATACCTTTTACCCAGCAATATTAATATTTGGTCTATTACCCAAAAAGATTTTTAAAAGGGTGGGGAAGATATATGTATAAAAGCATTTATAACAGCTCTTTTTGTGATGGCAAAGAATTAAAAATTGAGGAGATGCATATTAGTCAGAGAATGGTTGAACAAGTGGTGGTATATGATTGTGCTATAAGTTATAGTATACTATTGTGCTCTAAGATATGATGAGCAGGGACTGATGTAAAGTGAAGTGAGCAGAACCAGGAGAACACTGTTCACAGTAACAACAGCAATATTATTCAATGATCAACTGTGAATGACATCTATTCTCAGCAATACAATGATCTAAGATGATTTCAAAGGATTATGAAAAATGCTAACCATCTTCAGAGAAAGAATTGATGGAGTCTGAATGCAGATCAAAGCATACTTTTTTAAACTTTATTTTTCTTCTTGTATTTTGTTTTGTCTGTCCTTTCTTTTGCAATGTGGCTAATAAGGAAGTATGTTTTGCATGACTGCACATGTATAATATGTATCAAGTTGTTCGCTTTCTCAAGGAGGAGTGAGATGAGGGAGGGAGAAATGCATTTGCAACTTGAAAGTTTTTTAAATGAATGTTAAAAATTGTTTTAACATAACTGGAAATCTATATTTAAAAATAAAAGAAACACATGCCAAGGTTCAAAAGCTCTCAAGACTCACACCCTGTCAGAGAAAGTAAAGGGAGTAGGGATCTAGGATAGAGGGCTCTTCTGAGGGTGAGGGAGAGGGTCTTATTTGGTGACAAAGAAGAGATGGAGGGTGTCTATTAATTTCTCCATCATCACATATTTTGTATTCATTATACTAAGAGAAAAAAAATCAGCTTGAGTCTTAAGGAAGTTTTCTTTAATAAGAATTAAAATGTAGGCACTTCCGGTCAAGATGGCGGCTTAGAGGCAGCAAAAGTTCAGACCTCTGAAAACCCTTTCTTACTGATCATAAACTGAATGCTCCTAGGGGACTGAAATTCAAACCTAACAACAGGACAGAGCCGGGGAACCGTCCTCCTGGACTTGGATCAAAAAGTACACCCCCCAAAAGCTGGAATCCTAGATCACTCATGTCTAAGGGGAAGGCATAAGGAAGGTCCCAGGACCCCTCCCCCCAACCCAGAGCACTGAGCCCGAGGCAGCAGCAGGAACATCAGGGCCTGCAAAAGGGCCTCAGGGCTGGCTGTTCTGAAGGGCTCACCTTGAAAGCAACCTGAGCCAGTCTCGGGGGCTTCCAACACAGACAGCAGGGAAACAGAGAGAAACGGGGGACTCCATCTGAGTCTCACCAGAGGTTTTTGCTTCGGGTCACATCCAGTCCAACCCAGCTGAACCTAATCCCATCAGGAGCCCTCAGAGCTCAGGGAGGCCAGGACCCCTCTTCCCTTAGAGTGCAGGGCCTTCTGAAAGGACAGAAACCTCAGGGCCGGCAAAGGCACTGAGGTACCTTGCGGACAGTGCTGTGCCAGGCTCAGAGCGTGGAAGTAAGGCAGCGGAGAAGCAACTTGAGGGAACTGAGAGCAGTAACACCTGAAAAGCCGGCAGGCAGGGGATGGCAGACCCTGGGCTTCCCCAAGAAGACAGCACAGCTGCGGAGAATGGACAATTTGCCTGGGGCTAAAGCCTCGGACCATCAGACAGATACACTAAGAGCTAGTCCTCCTCACTCAGATAGAGATGGCAAGCAGTACAGAAGTGCAAAAGCCTCCAAACACCAAGAAAAACAAGAAGAAGGGGGTGACTTTGGACACATTTTATGGAGCAAAAATACAAAATACAGAGGAGATAGAAGAGGAAACACAAACAAATGCTCCAAAACCTTCCAAAGGAAATGGAAATTCTTCACAAACTCTTGAAGAATTTAAATAAGAAATTATCAAAAAGATGGAAGCCAGGAAAGGAAGGCAGGAAAAATGGGAAACAATGCAAAAGGAACTCAGCAATATGAGAGACCAAAATATGCAAATGTAGAAACAGCTCAAAGCCTCAAAAAACAGGTCAGACCAAACTGAAAAGGAAAATCAGTCTTTAAAGATCAGAATCAGGCAACTGGAAGACAATAATCTTGCAAACGAGCAAGAATTAATAAAGTAAAGTCAAAAGGCTAAAGAATTAGAAGACACCATAGAATATCTCACTGACAAGGTGACAGACCTGGAAAACAGAGGAAGGAGAGACAACTTGAGAATCATTGGTCTGCCTGAAAAACCAGAGATAAACAGTAATCTTGATATCATAATACATAATATCATCAAAGAAAACTGCCCAGAGATTCTAGAAAAAGGGGACAAAATATGCATTGAAAGAGTTCACAGAACACCCTCTACACTGAATCCCCAAAAGACAACTCCCAGGAATGTAATTGCCAAATTCCAAAGCTTCCAAGCAAAAGAAAAATTCTTACAAGACGCCAAAAAAAGACAATTTAAATATAAAGGAACACCAATCAGGGTCACACAGGACCTAGCAATTTCTACTTTGAACAACCGTAAAGCATGGAACATGATATTCAGAAAAGCAAGAGAGCTGGGTCTTCAACCAAGAATCAGCTATCCATCAAAACTGAATCTATACTTCCAGGGGAAAGCATGGGCATTCAACAAAATACAAGATTTCCAAACATTTGTAAAGAAAAGACCAGAGCTCTGTGGAAAGTTTGATATCCAAACACAAAGAGCAAGAGAAACATGAAAAGGTAAATATGAAGGAAGGGGAAAAGGAGAAAAATGTTATCTTTTTCTTTTATTCAAACTCTCTTCTATAAGGACTACATTTATATCAATATGTATATATTAATATGTGGGGAAAATGTAATGTGTAACCCTCAAAAATTGTATGCATCATTAGAGTAGTAAGAAGAATCACGCATAGGGAAAGTTTGGGGTATCAAGGAGATATGGAGAAAGGGGGGATAGAAAGAAAAAGGGAGGGGGGAATCAATGGTACTAAGATATATTCCAAGAAATAGGAAAAAACAACTAATTAGAATAATCTTTCTCACACAAAGATACACATGGGAAGGGGAGGGGAAGAATTCTCCTATAAGAAGGAGAGGAAGAGAGTCTTTACTTAAACCTTACTCTCAGTGAAATCAAATCTGAGAGGGAAGAGCATCCAGATCCATTGGGATCTTGAATTTTATCTTATCCAACGGGGTAAGGGAGAAGGGAAAACCAAGGGGGGTAGGAGGGAAAGGAACACAAAAAGGGAGGGAAGGAGAGGGGGGAGGGGGAGGGAACAAAAAGGGAGGGGCTAGAAAGGGAAACATATCAAGGGAGGGGACTAGGGGCACTGATTTAAAGTAAATCACTGGCTTAAAAGGTTATATCTAAAGAAGGAAGGTCAGAATTAGGGGAGGATATCAAAATGCCAGGGAGTCCACAAGTGATAATCATAACTTTGAACATGAATGGGATGAACTCACCCATAAAACGTAGACAAATAGCAGAATGGATTAGAAACCAAAACCCTACCATATGTTGTCTTCAAGAAACATACATGAGGTGGGTAGACACTCACAAGGTCAGAATTAAAGGATGGAGTAAGACCTTCTGGGCCTCAACTGATAGAAAGAAGGCAAGAATTGCAATCATGATATCTAACAAAGCCAAAGCAAAAATAGACCTGATTAAAAGGGATAGGGAAGGTAAATATATTTTGTTAAAAGGGACTTTAGATAATGAGGAAAGATCACTAATCAACATGTATGCACCAAATAGTATAGCACCCAAATTTCTAATGGAGAAACTAGGAGAATTAAAGGAGGAAATAGACAGTAAAACCATATTAGTGGGAGATTTGAACCAACCACTATCAAATTTAGATAAATCAAATCAAAAAATAAATAAGAAAGAGGTAAAAGAAGTGAATGAAATCTTAGAAAAATTAGAATTAATAGACATATGGAGAAAAATAAATAGGGACAAAAAGGAATACACCTTCTTCTCAGCACCACATGGCACATTCACAAAGATTGGCCATACACTAGGTCACAGAAACATGGCATACAAATGCAGAAAAGCAGAAATAATAAATGCAGCCTTTTCAGATCATAAGGCAATAAAAATAATGATCAGTAAGGGTACATAGAGAACCAAATAAAAAATTAATTGGAAATTAAATAATATGATACTCCAAAATCAGTTAGTTAGAGAACAAATCATACAAACAATTAATAATTTCATCGAGGAAAATGACAATGGCGAGACATCCTTTCAAACCTTATGGGATGCAGACTAAGCAATAATCAGAGGAAAATTCATATCCCTGAGTGCATATTTTAACAAACTAGGGAGGGCAGAGATCAATGAATTGGAAATGCAAATAAAAAAACTTGAAAGCGAACAAATTAAAAACCACCAGAAGAAAACCAAACTAGAGATCCTAAAAATTAAGGGAGAAATTAATAAAATTGAAAGTTATAGAACTATTAAACTAATACATACGACTAGAAGCTGGTACTTTGAAAAAACAAACAAAATAGACAAAGTACTGGTCAATCTAATTTAAAAAAGGAAAGAAGAAAAGCAAATTAACAGCATCAAAGATGAAAAGGGGGACATCACCTCCAATGAAGAGGAAATTAAGGTAATCATTAAAAATTACTTTGCCCAATTATATGGCAATAAATATACCAATCTAGGCAATATGGATGAATATATACAAAAATATAAACTGCCTAGACTAACAGAAGAAGAAAATAGAATTCTTAAATAACCCCATATCAGAAAATGAAATCCAACAGGCCATCAAAGAACTCCCTAAGAAAAAATCCCCAGGGCCTGATGGATTCACAAGTGAATTCTATCAAACATTCAAAGAACAGCTAATCCCAATAATATACAAACTATTTGACATAATAAGCAAAGAGGGAGTTCTACCAAATTCCTTTTATGATACAAACATGGTACTGATTCCAAAACCAGGCAGGTCAAAAACAAAGAAAGAAAATTATAGACCAATCTCCCTAATGAATATAGATGCAAAAATCTTAAATAGGATACTAGCAAAAAGACTCCAGCAAGTGATCAGAAGGGTCATTTACCATGATCAAGTAGGATTTATACCAGGGATGCAGGGCTGGTTCAATATTAGGAAAACCATCCACATAATTGATCATATCAATAAGCAAACCAACAAAAATCACATGATTATCTCAATAGATGCAGAAAAAGCCTTTGATAAAATACAACACCCATTTCTATTAAAAACACTAGAAAGCATAGGAATAGAAGGGTCATTCCTAAAAATAATAAACAGTATATATCTAAAACCATCAGCTAACATCATCTGCAATGGGGATAAACTAGATGCATTCCCAATAAGATCAGGAGTGAAACAAGGATGCCCATTATCACCTCTATTATTTGACATTGTACTAGAAACACTAGCAGTAGCAATGAGAGAAGAAAAAGAAATTGAAGGCATTAAAATAGGCAAGGAGGAGACCAAGTTATCACTCTTTGTGGATGACATGATGGTCTACTTAAAGAATCCTAGAGATTCAACCAAAAAGCTAATTGAAATAATCAACAACTTTAGCAAAGTTGCAGGATACAAAATAAACCCACATAAATCATCAGCTTTTCTATATATCTTCAACACATCTCAGCAGCAAGAACTAGAAAGAAAAATCCCATTCAAAATCACCTTAGACAAAATAAAATATCTAGGAATCTATCTCCCGAGACAAACACAGGAACTATATGAACACAACTACAAAACAATCTCCACACAGCTAAAACTAGACTTGAGCAATTGGAAAAACATTAACTTCTCATGGGTAGGACAAGCCAATATAATAAAAATGACCATCCTACCCAAACTTATTTATCTATTTAGTGCCATACCCATTGAATTTCCAAAAAATTTCTTTACTGATTTAGAAAAAACCATAACTAAGTTCATTTGGAAGAACAAAGGATCAAGGATATCTAGGGAAATAATGAAAAAAAATACAAAGGAAGGGGGCCTTGCAGTCCCAAATTTCAAACTATATTATAAAGCAGCTGTCATCAAAACAATTTGGTACTGGTTAAGAGACAGAAAGGAGGATTAGTGGAATAGACTTGGGGCAAGTGACCTCAGCAAGACAGTATATAATAAACCCAAATATCCCAGCTTTTGGGACAAAAATCCACTATTCAATAAAAACTGCTGGGAAAATTGGAAGACAGTGTGGGAGAGATTAGGTTTGTATCAACACCTCAAACCCTACACCAAGATAAATTCAAAATGGGTGAATGACTTAAACATAAAGAAGGAAACTATAAGTAAATTAGGCAAACACAGAATTGTATACATGTCAGACCTTAGGGAAGGGAAAGACTTTAAAACCAAGCAAGACTTAGAAAGAGTCACAAAATGTAAAATAAATAATTTTGACTACATCAAATTAAAAAGCTTTTGTACAAACAAAACCAATGTAACCAAAATCAGAAGGGAAGCAACAAATTGGGAAACAATCTTCATAAAAACCTCTGAAATGGTTTAATTACTCAAATTTACAAAGAGCTAAATCAATTGTACAAAAAATCAAGCCATTCTCCAATTGATAAATGGGCAAGGGTCATGAATAGGCAGTTTTCAGATAAAGAAATCAAAACTATTAATAAGCACATGAAAAAGTGTTTTAAATGTCTTATAATCAGAGAGATGCAAATCAAAACAACTCTGAGGTATCACTTCACACCTAGCAGATTGGCTAACATGACAGCAAAAGAAAGTAATGAATGCTGGAGGGGATGTGGCAAAGTCGGGACACTAATTCATTGCTGGTGGGGTTGTGAATTGATCCAACCATTCTGGAGGGCAATTTGGAACTATGCCCAAAGGGCGATAAAAGACTGTCTGCCCTTTGATCCAGCCATAGCACTGCTGGGTCTGTACCCCAAAGAGATAATGGACAAAAAGACTTGTACAAGAATATTCATAGCTGCCCTCTTTGTGGTGGCCAAAAATTGGAAAATGAGGGGATGCCCTTCAATTGGGGAACGGCTGAACAAATTGTGGTATATGTTGGTGATGGAATGCTATTGTGCTAAAAGGAATAATAAAGTGGAGGAATTCCATGGAGACTGGAACAACCTCCAAGAAGTGATGCACAGCTAAAGGAGCAGAACCAGGAAAACATTGTACATAGAGACTGATACACTGTGGTACAATCGAACGTAATGGAATTCTCCATTAATGTCAATGCAATGTCCCTAAACAATCTGCAGGGATCTAGGAGAAAAAACACTATCCACAAGCAGAGGACAAACTGTGGGAGTAAAAACAACGAGGAAAAGCAACTGCTTGACTACAGGGGTTGAGGGGACATGTCTGAGGAGAGACTCTAAATGAACACTCTAAGGCAAATACCAACAACATGGAAATGGGTTCGAGTCAAGAACCTATGTGATACCCAGTGGAATCGCGTGTCGGCTAGGGGAGAGGTAGGGGGTGGGGGGAAGAAAAGAAAATGATCTTTGTCTCCAATGAATGTTTGGAAATTACCAAATAAAATAATGTTTAAAAAAAGAATTGAAATGTAAATAGAAGAAAATGAAGATAAACTCTATATAATTATAATGATCTGGAAAGTTGACACTAGAGAAGAGTTGGAAAAAGGTCCATTCTTCCTCTTTTTTGCCAAGGTGAGAGAAAATGGCCATTCAATTCTGCATATACCATAGTCAGCCTAAGTTGACATGTTGGCTTATTTTACTTAACTTTTTTCTTTCTTTTTATTCTTTGTTGCAAGGGATATAGCTCAAGGGCCTGGGGAAGGAGAAAAGATATATTCAAGTGCATATGTTATAAAAAGACTAAAGAAGCACCATGGCATTGGAAATTGAGTTGACCTCAGAATCAGGAAACCTTGTGTTTGAGCCACTCCAGTATCATTGCTAAGAAAACTCCAAATGGGGTTCTAAAGAGTAAGATACAATTGAACAACAAATATTTGGGTTTTTTTCCTCCTGAAAGGGAACTAACATTTGTACTGCCCACCTCATAATATAAGTCAGTTATTAAAGTTCTAGTACCTACAACTCTTCACACAGCTGCCCCTTCTTAAAATTTCTGCTCAGTCCTTTTGGCATATCTAAATCTTCTATATCACTTAAGCTTCTATTTCTAGTTCTACCTCCTCTCTGAAATCTTCCCTGACCCCTCCAAAGACCAGGAAACATTATCTCCTTCCTCTGACTTCCTCTCCAGCCTAGGATTGGTACAAATCCCATAGTACTTAGTTCTATAGCCTTTACCTTATTTCACCAACCAGCCAAGGGCTTTACACACCCAGCAGATGGGTGTATGAGGAATGGCCAAACAAGTTGTGGTATATGAATGTAATTGGATATTACTCATAAGAAACAGACTATGAATGCAGAGGAACAAGGAAAGGCTTATATGAACTGAATGCAAAGTCAACTAGAAGAACCAGGAAAACAATATACACAATGACTACAATGATAAAAATGGAGGGGGGGGGGAGCAAAGCAATTGAAAGTGAATGTTGGGAAATTATAATGGCCACACTTGGTCCCAATGAGATATGAGGTGTTTTTCTTGCTTCTTTTCATAGATGGGGGACTAGTTATTGGACCACATATATGTTAGACTTTCTCAATGTTGGTTTTATTTAAGTTTTTCTTATTCTTCTTCCCCCCCCCCCTTTGTTTAAAAATGGGGGAATCTCTGGAAGGGATACATTAGGAAAGGTTGTTCAGCTATGTCCGACTCTTCATGGTTCCATTTGGGGTTTTCTCAGCAAAGATACTGGAGTGGTTTGCCATTTCCTTCTTCAGCTCATTTTACAGATGGGAAAACTGAGGCAAACAGGATTAAATGATTTGCCCACAGTCACACAGCCAATAAATATCTGAGACCTGACACTATCAACTGTGCCACCTAGCTGCCCCACTAGGAAAGGTAGGGAATATAAAAATAAAAAGTATCAATAATTTTTTTTATGGAAAAGTTCCTGAAGACTCTTGTCCCTACTAGAACAAAGGACAACCTTTTACCTTTGGCACTGCAGGAGTAAAATGGTGCTGGCTCATCCATGTGAAGGGTCAATCAGGGCCTCAAAAAAGTACCAACCTACACACATCTAGAACACTTCTTTATGTTGTAAATGGGTGACAGCAGAAGCTTTAAAAACAAGGGCAGTTGAACTTGGAGGTGATGTAGGAAAACTGAGACATTAACACACTGTTGGGGGAGTTGTAGTTCTGCTCACTTCACTTTACAACAGCCCCTGTGTAAAGATTAAAATTTGGGGAAACTGATGCAGGTAGAAATTAGTTTCTCTCTGCAAGGAGTATGATATTTTTAGAGGTTTATTAAAGGTTGAGAATTTAAGAAAAATACAAGTAAGAAAACACGTGTCTAGGTCTCTGGCCTAGACAACCTCACCTACATTATGAAAAGAGCCGCGTCTGCTTGCAAGCAGAAACAGGAAAGAAAAGAGAGGCCCAGAAGCCTTTCCAATCAGGTTAAATATCCCATCTTGATCTTGGCCCAGGTGAGAATTCAGTGATATTACAAAGCATTCTGGGGAATTGGAGCAAGGACTTCTGGGGATTGAAGTCCTGGATTCAAGTCTCCATTTTTACATTCCCTTGTTTGATCCTCTGGGAAGAAGGACTTCCCCAAATGATCATAAAAACATAATCAATTTAAAGATTACAATAATTTGAGGATAAGAGAAAAAAAAACGAACAAAACCAATAATTGCTGGACACATTGACAAAAAGCCAGTTAGGGGGCAGTCCCCTTTGGCATGAAAGTATACATACAAATAAATGTTCAATCAACTACACCCAAAGTTCATTTTTGTGCTGCTTGTGATCTGGAGGCTTCTTCATGGTGTCTTCTCCAACAGTTCAGTTTCTGGATTCAGACAGGTATCATCTTTCTTTACCTAAAATTCTTCTAAAAAGGAATTTAAACTTTGCAATTTAAAATAATGATTTTTTTTACATTCCCCCATTAAGAGGGTGATTGAAAAAACACAGGATCACTTGGGGATGCATGGCTGTGGTATGAGGTATATGAATCAATTGGCAAGAGAAATTAAAAAGATATCAGAAAAATCCAAATAAAAAAGAAAAACCTCTGGATGAAAATATAGACTATCAAAGTCTTATGTGTAAAAATTCCAAGTCAAGGAAAAATAAATCTATAACAGGTCCTTGAATCATGTGAATTTCAATCCACCCTCTTCAGACCATTCTTTAAAGGATGGAATTTAGCTATTTCCTGATGTAAAAAATAGACTCGAATACAGGACTACAATCCCCATGAGCCTTTGCTCCACTTCCCCAGAATGCCTTGTAATCTCACCTGGGCCAAGATGAGAAGGTATTTAAGCTGATTCAAAGGCTTTTGAAGGGCTCTCTCTCTTGGCTTTTTTGGACTTCCATTTTGGAGCAGATGTGGCTTTTTTTCATAACGTAGGTGAGGTTGTGTCTAGGCCACTCTATGGCGTGGACACGTGTTTCTTATCCTGTATTTTCTTTAATCCTTAATCTTCAATAAACCTCTAAAAAATATAATACTCCTTGCAGAGAGAAACTAATTTCTACCTTGCCTCAGTCTCTCCATATTCCTAAATTTTAACTGTTACAGTTGGCGACCTAATGGGGAAAAAAAAACTTTCAATCTTCTGATTTCTTTTCTGATCTTAAATTCAGTTTTAATAGCTAGTACCTAGAATTTTTTTTTTGAGCCATATCTCTCTGGCCAAGGTTTTCTACCCTTGCAAAGCTGCTACAGGCTCCCGACCTGTTGCGTTTGCTGCCCACCCCACCTGGCTCGGCCCCGTTGCTTCCTGCCTGCAGCTTTGCAGCCCTGATCGTCCTCACCTGGTACCTGGTCCCGGCCTTGCCCACCCCCGCAGCCGCTCCTGCTCCTGGGCTCTCACCGGCCTGCTGCCTGCCTATTTCTGCACCCCAGACCCACGAGCACAACGCCAGTTGGCTCATCACCCAGATCCTTGGAGCAGATCGCTCAGGACTCATTGCAACCAGCTGGTAACAGTATTGGCCACATGGGCAGAGGGGAGAGACAAGAGGGAAGAGACCCGGTAATTTTCCCTTAAGTTAAGCCTCCAAGCAAACGGGGATGTATTGGCTCCACGTGGGTGGACTGGGGCAGGAGGAGGGATCATATCAGCGGAGAGGGGAAAGAGAGAAAAGGGAGAGGAGAAGAAACAGATTTTTCAAACAGAAACTTAAAAAGCAATGGGCTGTTTAAAAGGAATTTTGACTGTTCTGGTAATTTCATTGATTTTACTTACCTGTCAGGGACCAGACTCAGCCCAAAGATTCAACTTTAACTTTGGGGAGGCAAATGGGTGGCTCAATGACCTGATAGCCAGACATAAAGACATTCGGTCCTGGGTTAAAATCTGGCCTCAGATACTTCCCAGCTGTGGGGCCCTGGATGGGTCCTTTGAACCCCACAGCCTAGCCCTTACCACTCTGCCTTCTGACAATAGACATTTAAATGGATAAGAACACCCAAGGAACTTTGAAGAAACTAAAGGCTATATTCTAAGGCATTTCAGACTCCAATGGTTTATAAAAATCTCTGTATTCTATTGCATTTTTTGTTATGGTTTAACTTTGTGATTTTAAGTTCATACATTACTGGATTCAATATTATTCTGTGAACTGAAGGTTGATTGAATTTATTCTAAATGTACTTAGTTTTAAAATTCTGTTGTTTTTCCCCTATAACTATTGAACAAATATTATTGTGAATAAGCCCATATATGAAAAAACAGCCTTTTTCTATTTTGCTGAGGATAGATAGACTTCAGAACTGGTTATAATTGTATTAACAACCTTGGAAAATTTAATGTGCTAAATATCTCAAATGATTTTAAGGGTTTTTTTAAAATATGATTTTTGGAATTTTTTTTTAACAATCTGGTTATTTTTGCCTGCCCCTAGCCAATAGTAGCTGAAGTGAAGTACATTTTATAACCCCCAACCTTCCCGCATTTCTAAATATGTGAATGGAAGTTGGGCAGTTAATCTCAGGGCATTTGTATCCCTAAAAGCCTCCAAGAAAAAGGAGCACCCCTTTATTTATACTCTTCAGCTCACTATTTTACTTGCACCAGAATGATATATAGATTTCTTGATTATGTTCTTAACCCTAGATGAGTTTTACTTTTTTTAAAAAAAATGTTTATTACCAAGGTTGAAAGATTGCTATGTTTGTAAAAATTGTGACAAATGTCCATCAATTCATAGGTTTTAAAAAATTTCATACAGCAACTTATGTGAAATATGAAAGTGTGTTTGTTTGCTATTGTAATTAATTGGGCTATTGAGAATTTTGGGAATATTGATATCTATATATTTGTACTACTGTATTTTTAAAAATGAAAAATTGTTAACTTTGTTCAATTCATTTGCCTTCTACTCACAGTGATCATGGCCAGATACAAAGAGGAAATGGATCTCATTTTTGATGAGAAAGCCTTGCATTTTATATTTTCTTAGCTGACACAGAGTGTCAATGATTATAAGCTATATTTTTGAATTTTTTAAAGCTCTTTTATTATTATATTTTTCTTGCATGTGCAATATACTTTTTCAGTTTTTTTATTTTTTTCTCTCCTTTTTATATTTGAAGCACGTCACCAGCATTAAGATTTTCTTTAACCTTTTGATTTTTAAGTTTAAGATACATTTGCTAATGCATGCCCTAAAAGGCTGGTGACTATAAAAATGATGCCACTAATTATTTTAAAAAAAATTATGGGACTTTGCTTAATGATTCTGTCTGATTCCAGGACAAGATATACACACAAGAGCCATTGCACAGAGCCAAAGAAAAGCAAATCCAGGATGGATTGATGCACTCCCAGGCCAATACAAAGGTCTTAAATCTAGTGTGAAGCCTCGAGGTTACTATGTTTAACATGTGTTAAGACATAGGCTTTCCTTGTGTCCACACTCACTCTGAAGATACTCACAGACGAGTATCCCCAAAACCTTGGCTCCTATAATCTGGTCCCCTTTTCTGCCTTTCATAGTGTGGTACCTTTCTGTAGTCCTGGCTACTGACTGGGTAAATGCCTCATTGCTTAGATCAATTTGATTGGGCCCTGATTCAAGGAACTGTTATACATTTATTTTTCTTTTACTTGGAATTTTTACACATAAGACTTTGATAGTCTATATTTTCATCCAGAAATTTTTCTTTTCTTTTTGATTTTTCTGATGTCTTTTTTTTAAATTATATTTTATTTGATCATTTCCAAGCATTATTCATTAAAGACATAGATCATTTTCTTTTCCTCCCCCGCACCCCCCATAGCCGACGCGTAAATCCACTGGGCATTACATGTTTTCTTGATTTGAACCCATTGCTATGTTGATAATATTTGCATTAGAGTGTTCATTTAGAGTCTCTCCTCTGTCATGTCCCCTCAACCGCTGTATTCAGGCAGTTGCTTTTCCTCAGTGTTTCCACTCCCATAGTTTATCCTTTGCTTATGAATAGTGTTTTTTTCTCCTAGATCCCTGCAAATTATTCAGGGACATTACACCGCCACTAAAGGAGAAGTCCATTACATTCGATTATACCACAGTGTATTAGTCTCTGTGTACAATGTTCTCCTGGTTCTGCTCCTCTCGCTCTGCATCACTTCCTGGAGGTTGTTCCAGTCTCCATGGAACTCCTCCACTTTATTATTCCTTTTAGCACAATAGTATTCCATCACCAACATATACCACAATTTGCTCAGTCATTCCCCAATTGATGGGCATCCCCGCGTTTTCCAGTTTTTGGCCACCACAAAGAGCGCAGCTATGAATATTTTTGTACAAGTCTTTTTGTCCATTATCTCTTTGGGGTACAGACCCAGCAGTGCTATGGCTGGATCAAAGGGTAGATATTCTTTTGTCGCCCTTTGGGCATAGTTCCAAATTGCCCTCCAGAATGGTTGGATCAGTTCACAACTCCACCAGAAATGAATTAATGTCCCTACTTTGCCACATCCCCTCCAGCATCCGTTACTTTCCTTTGCTGTTATGTTAGCCAATCTGCTAGGTGTGAGGTGATATCTCAGAGTTGTTTTTATTTGCATCTCTCTGATTATAAGAGACTTAGAACACTTCTTCATGTGCTTATTAATAGTTTTGATTTCTTTATCTGAGAACTGCCTATCCATGTCCCTTGCCCATTTATCAATTGGAGAATGGCTTGATTTTTTGTACAATTGATTTAGCTCTTTATAAATATGAGTAATTAAACCTTTGTCAGAGATTTCTATGAAGATTTTTTTCCCAATTTGTTGTTTCCCTTCTGATTTTACTTACATTGGTTTTGTTTGTACAAAAGCTTTTTAGTTTGATGTAGTCAAAATTATTTATTTTACATTTTGTGATTCTTTCTATGTCTTGCTTGGTTTTAAAGCCTTTCCCCTCCCAAAGGTCTGGCATGTATACTATTCTGTGTTTACCCAATTTACTTATGGTTTCCTTCTTTATGTTTAAGTCACTCACCCATTTTGAATTTATCTTGGTGTAGGGTGTGAAGTGTTGATCTATTCCTAGTCTCTCCCACACTGTCTTCCAATTTTCCCAGCAGTTTTTATCGAATAGTGGATTTTTGTCCCAAAAGCTGGGATCTTTGGGTTTATTGTATACTGTCTTGCTGAGGTCGCTTTCCCCCAGTCTATTCCACTGATCTTCCTTTCTGTCTCTTAGCCAGTACCAAATTGTTTTGATGACTGCTGCTTTGTAATATAGTTTAAGGTCAGGGACTGCAAGGCCCCCATCATATGTGTTTTTTTTCATTATTTCCCTGGATATCCTTGATCTTTTGTTCTTCCAAATGAACTTTGTTATGGTTTTTTTCTAAATCAGTGAAGAAGTATTTTGGTAGTTCAATGGGTATGGCACTAAATAGATAAATAAGTTTGGGTAGGATGGTCATTTTTATTATATTGGCTCGTCCTATCCATGAGCAGTTAATGTTTTTCCATTTGCTCAAGTCTAGTTCATATAGTTCCTGTGTTTGTCTCGGGAGGTAGATTCCTAGGTATTTTATTTTGTCTAAGGTGATTTTGAATGGGATTTCTCTTTCTAGTTCTTGCTGCTGAGCTGTGTTGAAGATATATAGAAAAGCTGATGATTTATGTGGGTTTATTTTGTATCCTGCAACTTTGCTAAAGTTGTTGATTATTTCAATTAGCTTTTTGGTTGAATCTCTAGGATTCTTTAAGTAGACCGTCATGTCATCCACAAAGAGTGATAACTTGGTCTCCTCCTTGCCTATTTTGATGCCTTCAATTTCTTTTTCTTCTCTAATTGCTACTGCTAGTGTTTCTAGTACAATGTCAAATAATAGAGGTGATAATGGGCATCCTTGTTTCACTCCTGATCTTATTGGGAATGCATCTAGTTTATCCCCATTGCAGATGATGTTAGCTGATGGTTTTAGATATATACTGTTTATTATTTTTAGGAATGACCCTTCTATTCCTATGCTTTCTAGTGTTTTTAATAGGAATGGGTGTTGTATTTTATCAAAGGCTTTTTCTGAGTCTATTGAGATAATCATGTGGTTCTTGCTGGTTTGCTTGTTGATGTGGTCAATTATGTGGATGGTTTTCCTAATATTGAACCAGCCCTGCATCCCTGGTATAAATCCTACTTGATCATGATGAATGATCCTTCTGATCACTTGCTGGAGTCTTTTTGCTAGTATCCTATTTAAGATTTTTGCATCTATATTCATTAGGGAGATTGGTCTATAGTTTTCTTTCTCTGTTTTTGACCTGCCTGGTTTTGGAATCAGTACCATGTTTGTTTCGTAAAAGGAGTTTGGTAGAACTCCCTCTTTGCTTATTATGTCAAATAGTTTGTATAGTATTGGGATTAACTGTTCTCTGAATGTTTGATAGAATTCACTTGTGAATCCATCAGGCCCTGGGGATTTTTTCTTAGGAAGTTCTTTGATGGCTTGTTGGATTTCATTTTCTGATATGGGATTATTTAAGAATTCTATTTCCTCTTCTGTTAGTCTAGGCAGTTTGTATTTTTGTATATATTCATCCATTTCTCCTAAATTGGTGTATTTATTGCCATATATTGCAAAGTAATTTCTAATGATTGCCTTAATTTCCTCTTCATCGGAGGTGCTATCCCCCTTTTCATCTTTAATGCTGTTAATTTGCTTTTCTTCCTTCCTTGTTTTAATTAGATTGACCAGTACTTTGTCTATTTTGTTTGTTTTTTCAAAGTACCAGCTTCTTGTCTTATTTATTAAATCAATAGTTCTATCACTTTCGATTTTATTAATTTCTCCCTTAATTTTTAGGATTTCTAGTTTGGTTTTCTGCTGGGGGGTTTTAATTTGATCGCTTTCGAGTTTTTTCATTTGCATTTCCAATTGATTGATCTCTGCTCTCCCTTGTTTGTTAATATAAGCATTCAGGGATATGAATTTACCTCTGATTACCGCTTTGGCTGCATCCCAAAAGGTTTGAAAGGATGTCTCGCCATTGTCATTTTCCTCGATGAAATTATTGTTTCTATGATTTCTTCTTTAACTAAATGGTTTTGGAGTATTCATATTGTTTAATTTCCAATTGGTTTTAGATTTGGTTTTCCATGTACCATTACTAATCATTATTTTTATTGCCTTGTGATCTGAGAAGGCTGCATTCATTATTTCTGCTTTTCTGCATTTGTGTGCTATGTTTCTGTGACCTAATGTATGGTCAATTTTTGCGAATGTGCCATGTGGTGCTGAGAAGAAGGTGTATTCTTTTTTATCCCTATTTATTTTTCTCCATATGTCTATTAATTCTAATTTTTCTAAGATTTCATTCACTTCTTTTGCCTCTTTCTTATTTATTTTTTGATTTGATTTATCTAAATTTGATAGTGGTTGGTTCAAATCTCCCACTAATATGGTTTTACTGTCTATTTCCTCCTTTAATTCTCCTAGTTTCTCCATTAGAAATTTGGGTGCTATATTATTTGGTGCATACATGTTGATTAATGATATTTCCTCATTGTCTAAAGTCCCTTTTAACAAAATATAATTACCTTCCCTATCCCTTTTGATCAGGTCTATTTTTGTTTTGGCTTTATCAGATATCATGATTACCACTCCTGCCTTCTTTCTGTCAGTTGAGGCCCAGAAGGTCTTACTCCATCCTTTAATTCTGACCTTGTGGGTGTCAACCCGCCTCATGTGTGTTTCTTGAAGACAACATATGGTAGGGTTTTGGATTCTAATCCATTCTGCTATTTGTCTACGTTTTATGGGTGAGTTCATCCCATTCACGTTCAAAGTTATGATTGTCATTTGTGGACTCCCTAGCATTTTGATATCCTTCCCTAATTCTAACCTTTTCTTCTTCAGCTCTACCTTTTAGTCCAGTGATTTACTTTGAATCAGTCCCCCTTGTCCCCTCCCTTGATGTTTCCCTTTCTAGCCCCTCCCTTTTTATTCCTTCCCTCTCCCCCCTCTCTTTCCCTCCCTTTTTGTTTTCCCTCTCCCCCTCCCCCCCTTGGTTTTCCCTTCTCCCTACCCTTGTTGGGTAAGATAGAATTCAAGATCCCAATGGATCTGGATGTTTTTCCCTCTCAGAGTTGATTTCCCTGAGATTAAGGTTTAAGTAAAAAACCCTCTCTTCCTCTCCTTCTTATAGGAGTTTTCTTCCCCTCCCCTTCCCATGTGAATCTTTGTGTGAGAAAGATTATTCTATTTGGTCTTTCTTTACCCCCTATTTATACATTACATTTTCCCCACATATTAGTATACATAGATTGATATAAATGTAGTCCTTATAGAAGAGAGTTTGAGTAAAAGAAGAAGATAACATTTTTCCCCTTTCCTTAATATTTACCTTTTCAGGTATTCCTTGCTCTTTGTTTTTTGGTATCAAACTTTCCACAGAGCTCTGGTCTTTTCTTTGCAAAAAGTTGGAAGTCTTCTATTTTGTTGAATGCCCATACTTTCCCTTGGAGGTATATAGTCAGTTTTGCTGGGTAGCTGATTCTTGGTTGAAGACCCAGCTCTCTTGCCTTTCTGAAGATCATGTTCCATGCCTTACGATCATTCAGAGTAGAACTTGCAAGGTCTTGTGTGACCCTGATTGGCATCCCTTTATATCTAAATTGTCTTTTTCTGGCTTCCTGTAGGATTTTTTCTTTTGTTTGATAGTTTTGGAATTTGGCAATTACATTCCTGGGAGTTGTCTTTTGGGGGTTTAGTGTAGAAGGTGTTCTGTGAGCTCTGTCAGTGGCTGTATTGCCCCCTTGTTCTAGAATCTCTGGGCAATTTTCTTTGATTATATCTTGTATCACCATGTCCAGTTTGGTGTTTATTTCTGGCTTTTCTGGAAGTCCAATTATTCTTAAATTATCTCTTCTCCCTCTATTTTCCAGATCTGTCACCTTGTCGGTGTGATATTTTATGTTCTCTTCTAATTTCTTGGTATTTTGGCTTTGCTTTATTAATTCTTGCTCTTTTACACGATCGTTGTCTTCCAGCTGCCTGATTCTGGCCTTTAAAGCCTGGTTTTCCTTTTCACTTTGGTCAAACTGGTTTTGTAGATGCATGAATTTCTTTTGCATTATTTCCCACTTTTCCTCCCAGAAGGCTTCCATCTTTTTTGTCATTTCTGATTCAAATTCTTCATGGGTTTGTGGAGTTTCCATTTCCTTTGGGAGGTTTCGGAGCATTTTCTTGCATATCGTCTTCTATCTCCTCTGTATTTTGTATTTTGGCTCCATAGAATGTGTCCAAAGTCGCCCCTTTCTTATTTTTCTTGGGATTTTGGGGCTTCTGTGCTTCTGTGGAGTTTGCCATCTCTGAATGTGGAGGATTAGCTTTTCTTATCTCTGTCTGGTGTTCAGAGGCTTTAGTCCTGGGCAGATAGTCGGTTCTATGAGCTTTCCCTGGGTTAAATTGAGTGTGCCTTAAGGCAATGACTTTCACTGGAACTGGAATGGAAGGGTCTGACCAGGGGGCCACACTCTCCCCCGGCTCTATCTGCTTCCCTGCTGCTAAGGTGCCCCCTCCACTGGTTCGGGTTGATTTCCGGAAGTTGCCTTCAGAATAGCTGGCCGTGAGGCTGTTTCGTCGGCCCTGAGGGTTGCTGTTGTTTCAGACGACCCTGCTCTCTGCGGAGGAAGGAGCCGTGGCTTCCCGGAGCTCGGAGGGCATTGATTTTCACTGAGACTCCGATAGAAGGATCCAGCTGGTGAGGCTGTCTTGCCAGCCCTGAGGGTTGCTGTTGTTTCAGACGACCCTGCTCTCTGAGCGGGGCGGGGCCACGGCTTCCTGGAGCCTTGGACCCCTTAGGTCCGAGTGTTCTTGGGTTCTGGCTTTTGAGGGGGGCCGTACCTTTTGATCCAGGTCCAGGTCCAGGAGGAGGATTCCCAGGGTCTGTGCTGTTGATCGTTTTGAATTTTGGCGCCTTAGGAGCTTATAGTTTGAGATTGATCGGGAAGGGTTTTCCAGAGATCTGAATTTTAGCTTTCTCTAAGCCGCCATCTTGACCAGAAGTTTGATCTCTGATGTCTTTTTAATATCTCTTGCCAATTGATTCATATACCTCATACCTCAGCTATGCATCCCTAAGTGATCCCTTTTTTTTTATATCACCCTCTTAACGGGGGGAATGTAAAAAAATATCATTATTTAAATTGAAAAGTTTAAATTCCTTTTGAGAAGAATTTTAGGTAAAGAAGATGCTACTTCCCTGAATCCAGAAACTGAACTGTTTGAGAAGCCATCATGAAGAAGCCTCCAGACCACAAGCTGCACAAAAATGAACTTTGGGTGTGGTTAATGAACATTTATTTGCATGCATACTTTCATGCCAAAGGGGACTGCCCCCTAACTGGCTTTCTGTCAATGCGTCCAGTAATTATTGGTTTTATTCTTTTCTTTCTCTTATCCTCAAATTATTGTAATCTTTAAATTGATTATGTTTTCATGATCCTTTGGAAAAAAATTATTTTTTTTGCAAACGATCAAATGGGGAATGTAAAAAATAGACTCGAATACAGGACCACAATCCCCATGAGCCTTTGCTCCACTTCCCCAGAATGCCTTGTAATCTCACCTGGGCCGAGATCAAGAAGGTATTTAAGCTGATTCAAAGGCTTTTGAGGGGCTCTCTCTCTTGGCTTTTTTGGACTTCCATTTTGGAGCAGATGTGGCTTTTTTTCATAATGTAGGTGAGGTTGTGTCTAGGCCACTCTATGGCGTGGACACATGTTTCTTATCCTGTATTTTCTTTAATCCTTAATCTTCAATAAACCTCTAAAAAATATAATACTCCTTGCAGAGAGAAACTAATTTCTACCTTGCCTCAGTCTCCCCATCTCCCATAAATTTTAATCTTTACACTGATCAATGACAATGGAGATACTTGGAGTAACAGAGTCAGGTCTTGGAAACTGCAATCTCCACCCTACTCAGGTAGATATTAGGAAGAGCTGTAGCAAAAGGCTCAAGATTTAATTATTTGAGAATATGGCCCTCAACAGACATGTGCAAAAAAGGACAGACCTCTGGGCAGTCCTAGGTCAAGCTAGAGCCACCATTGGCACTTGTGAGGCATAGGAAATGAGGTAGGGAACAGCCTCTGGAATTCGCTCACTTCCTGTGGACGGGGAGAGAGGCAGTTCCTGTGAGGAGCTTGAGCAGAGAGGAGGCCCGCAGATAGCTTCTTTCAGATCAGTCACGTGAGTCAAGGACTGATTCCCTTCTTTACCTTGGCCTTCCAGGACTAAAAACTCCCTCTGACTCTATCAGAAGGTTGAGTTAACCTCTTTCCCTTTCCTCCTCTCTCCTTCTCTTCCTCTCCCTTTTCTTACTCCCTTTGTGATTAAACCACCATAAACTCCATTCTGACTTGAGTGTTTCATTTAGGGAATTACATAGCTGATTTCCCTGGCGACCATAAATTAATATTTTTAACAACCTTTAAAGGTGATTTTCACCACAACAATCAGGGCCCAATTAAATGATCTAAGCAATGATGCATTTACCTAGTCAGTAGCCAGGACTACAGAAAGGTACCACACTATGAAAGACTGAAAAGGGGACCAGATCATAGAAGCCAAGGTTGGAGCCAAGGTTTTGGGGATACTCATCTGTGAGTATTGTCAGAGTAAGTGTGGATACAAGGAAGGCCTACATCTTAATGTATGTCAAGTGTCGCAACCCCGAGTCTCACACTAGGTTCAAATTCTTAGTAAAACTCATTTTGGGTTTAGAGATATCATTCTGGTGGAAGTAAAGTAGTGAGCTGAAGAGTTTATGAGAGGTGCTCCTTTTTTGGAGGCTTTTTAGGATACAAATGCCCTGAGATTAACTGCCCCACCTTCCATTCACATATTTAGAAATGCAGGAAGGTTGGGGGTTATAATTGTATTTCACTTCAGTTACTAGAATGGGTCTTATCTCATGGTAGGGGCCGGCAAAAATGACCAGAGATTGTTAAAAAATTTTTTCTAAAAGTTATGTTTTAAAAAAACCCTTAAAATCAATTGAGATATTTAGCACATTAATTTTCCAAAGGTTGTTATAGCAATTGTAACCAGTTCTGATGAAGTCCATCTATCCTCTATGTGACAATTTACAAAGTCAAAATAGAAAGGTTGTTTTTAATATATGGGCTTATTCAATAATATTTGTTCAGCACAGTTATAGGGGGAAAGCAACAGAATATAACAGTAGTTAAAACCCAGTACATGAAAATGAACAGTATAAAGAATAATATTGAATTAAGTAATATATGAATTTAAAATCACAAAGTTAAACCTTTAAACAAAGCAATCAGTAAAATGGAATAGAAATACAGAGATTTTTATAAACCATTGGAGTCTGAAATGCCTTAAAATATATAACCTCCACTCTTTAAAGTTCCTTGTATTATCCACTTAAATATCTATTGTCCGAAGGCAAATTGATAAGGGGTAAGCAATGAGGTCCAAGCAATCTGCTCAGGGCTACATGGCCATGAAGTGTCTCAGGCCAGATTTCAACCAGAGACCTCCTGTCTCTCAGTCCACTGAGACACCAAGCTGCCTCTCCAAAGTTAGCTAAAAGGTTGTAGGAAGCTGAATATTTTCCCTGACACGCAGGTGAAGTCAATAAAAGGATCAATGCAATTAAAAGATATTCTTGTAAAATAGCCATGCTTTTAAGTTCCTGTTCGTAAGTCTCTTTCTTCTCCTCTCCCTTTTCTCTCTCCCCTCCTATCATCTGCCCACGTGGTCAATACCCCCATCCACGTGGAGGCTTAGCCTAACGGAAAATTACCCCATTTGTTACCAATTGGTTTTTGATCCTGAAGAAACTGGATCTGCTACCAGCAGCCTGGGTGATGAACCAGTTGGGGTCGCGTGTGTGGGTCTGGGGCACAGAAACAGGCAGGCAGCAGCCAGCAGATGATTGCAGGCAGGAACACAGGCAGGCAGGGCCGGGACAGGAATGCAGACAAGCAAGGCAGGGAGCCGGAGTGGGCAGCCTGGGTGGGCAAGTGAGCTGCAATCTGGGTCAAACAGCAAACCGGTCTGGAGCAGATGGCTGCAGGCAGGCAGGGAGAAGAGGCCGAGATGGGTGGGGTGAGCTATCTAATGGATGGCTTTGTGAGGGTAAAAAAACCTTGACCAGAGAAACGAGGCTTAAAAAAAAATTCTAGGCTAAAAAATTTGAGAAGTTCTCATCCAATCTAGTGGTCGCCATAACTGTAAGAGTTAAAATTTGGGGGGAAGCTGGGGCAGGTAGAAATTAGTTTCTGTCTGCAAGGAGTATGATATTTTTAGAGGTTTATTAAAGGTTGAGAATTTAAGAAAAATACAAGTAAGAAAACACGTGTCTAGGTCTCTGGCCTAGACAACCTCACCTACATTATGAAAAGAGCCGCGTCTGCTTGCAAGCAGAAACAGGAAAGAAAAGAGAGGCCCAGAAGCCTTTCCAATCAGGTTAAATACCCCATCTTGATCTTGGCCCAGGTGAGAATTCAGTGATATTACAAAGCATTCTGGGGAATTGGAGCAAGGACTTCTGGGGATTGAAGTCCTGGATTCAAGTCTCCATTTTTACACCTGCTCAATCATATCTTAGAGCACAACAGTATACTATAACTTATAGCACAATCATATACCATTCTGGAGTGCAATTTGGATTTATGCCCAAAAGATTATAAAACATACAGCAATATCATTTCTAGGTTTGTATCCCAGAGATAAAAAAACAAAAAGGGGAAGGACAAAAATATTTAAAGTAGCTCTTTTTGTGGTGGTTAAGAATTGGCAAGTGAGGAGATACTCATCAATTGGGGAATACTTAAGTTATGGCATATGATCATAATGGAATATTTGTTGTAAGAAATGACAAGCAGGAGCTCAGAAAAACCTGGAAAGACTTAAACAAACTGATGCAGAGTGAAGTGACCAAACCAGAACATTATACATAGTGACAGCAATACTATATGATGAACAACTGTGAATAACAGCTATTCTCAGAAATACAATGATACAAAACAAGTCCAAAGGACTCATGATAAAAAAATGCCAGCTGCTTCCAGAGAAAGAACTGATAGTTTGAATCCAGACCAAAGCAAACTTTTTTCATTTTTTTTTGTTCCAGTTTCCTTTCACAAAAGGATTCATATGGGGAAATGTTTTATGTGATTACATGTGCAAAATCTATATCAAATCTGGGAGGGGAAGGAAAGAATTTGAGACTCAAAATTAATTTTTTTTTGTTTTTATATGTAATTGAGGGAAAAATAATGTCAAAATGAAAAAACAAAACAAAACCCAAGGGCAATCAGATACAGAGCCATGGTTCCTGTTTTTTTAACCTTCACCTCCTGTCATAGAATCAATATTTAGTATTAATTCCAAGGCAGAACAGCACTAAGGGCTAGGCAATTGTAGTTAAAAGATTTGCCCAGGAAGTGCCTGAGGTCACATTTGAAGCCAGGACCTCCCATCTCCAAGCCTAGCTTTCTATTCATTGAGCCTCCTGACTCCCATTCTTATCCCCTTTTCAGTCAATCTATGAATCCACTTTAGGTTCCCCATGTACTCCTGAATCTGCCACTGAATGGCTATGACCCTTTACAAGATCTCTAAGTTCCACTCCAGCCGAAGTATGATCTGGGTCTTTAATCTTTGAAAAGTGGGGTATTTCCTCTTTTATACACCACCCACTACTATCAGCACAGCTCGGAATTCCTGGGCCAAAAGATGATAAACTGACTAGAAAGGAGTACTCTTTAACTTGGTGAAATATCTCACCTATGCCAGCAGCTGCTTGACTTTTAGAGTGGTTTCTCCTGTTCATGGACTGGAGTTTACCAGTGTATGCTTAGATGTGCACTAAAATGTGTGCACCTTTCATCTGAATCCTTTCGTCACATCTTTACTATATTCCAAGCTGCATAATAGACCTAGTTTTCTTTGACTGGGGATAAAAAACAAAACAAAACTATTTGCCTAGACATAGAAGGTAGATCCCCTAAGGTCCAATGCATATAACAACTTTCTTAAGAAGTTAAACATGTAAAAGGAGAACTTGAATGAACAAAGGTTCTAGTTCCAATTCTGTTACTAATCAGCTGTGGGATTTTAAATAAAACATCATCTCTCTATAGGCCTCAGTTTCCCCAGGTTTGGATTAGAGCCAAGGTCTTTGATTTTTTTCTTTTCTTTTGTCTTGAACCCATTTGGTAGTCTAGTGAAGGCTTTGTACCTCTCTCAGAATGTTTTTGTTTTGATTTTAACTGAAGGCAATGCTGTTCAGTTAAGTTAGTGAAAATAGATGTAAAACTTTTTTTTTCCATCCAAGTTCACAGGTCTCCTGAAATCTAGCCAAGTTAAGAACTTATGGTTCCAATGACCTCTAGTCCCTTACATGTTCTATGATTTTAAGGCAAAAAATAATTAGAAACATAATGCTCTCATGATATAAAGGCTAAAACACAGGCCAATAATCCCCAAAGTAGACTCAGATCAGAATTTTGAGGACTGCATACCAGATATCACTTAAATCAATCTAAAGACATGCCCATGGCCTTCTTGCCACCTGCCAAGGGAACAAAGAATGCAATTTCTGAGTGAATTAATAACTCTTATGTCTCTCTTCAGAAAAGACCCCCCCCCCCCCCTTTTATAAAATCCTTACTGTCTTAGAATTGGTTCTAAGGCAGAAGAGCAATAAGAACTAGGCAACTGAGGTTAAGTGCTCATCGTCACACAGCTAGGAAGTGTCAAAAAAGAGGCAAAAAAGAGGCCCTCCACTCTCTAGGTCTGACTATCTAATAAGCCACTTCACTGCCTCCTAATAATCCCTTCTTCTACCAAAAAGGACTCACACAGGCCCACATAGTTCCAGGAGAGAGTTTAAGAAAAATTTTTTTAATTATTTTTTATTTGACTCCAGTCAACACACTCCACCTACCGTACAAAAGATAAAAGCTGTAAATCAGTCAGAGGCAGTTCATGGATAGGTAAACAAACAAAATCAAGTGAAATTATACCTTTATGAGATCAGAGCAAAAGACAAAGAGAGAAAGAATCAAGCACAAGGTTACATTCGTAGATTGTGTGTGAGTGACAATGGAGTGTTGGAGGAATGGAGATTAGGAGAAGACCATTTCCACCTAGAAAGCACACTGCCCTCCCAGGGGACCAGTTCTTCAGTTTACTGTCCATAGAGGCACATTTAGTACCAAAGGGAGCTATGAATGACTGAAATGATCAGGATTCATATCTTCTAGAAGTTTGGGGCAAGATGGTTCAGAAGGAGGGAGCAAACAATAAAATCTAGCAGGAAGACAAATGTGCATATTTTATAAAATTTCATTCCAATCTTTTTATTCCCCGTAAAATTTGACTTGGGACCCTGCCCCCAAAAGCTAGTTCTTAAGACTTTAAGAAGCCTAACACATCCCAAACTCGACTTTTTCGGGGACAACCCAACTTTTCTGCCCCATTAAGGCAGTTTTTTAAAAAGTCCTACTCAAGCCCAATGCTGTAATTAATCGCTATGAGTGAAGTGAGTCTGCAGGGCTAAGATAGAAACTCTTGAACACAAGGATAGTTTAGAGAAATGCTAACATAACTTATCTATAGTGGCCAACTGTGTTAGAATACCAAATACAGCTCTCTAAACTTAGACTACATTGATAGAGTATTTGTTTGCTCTCTAGCTAAATAAAAAGTTCTGGGAGATACATCTGTGAGTAAACAGAGTAAGGGGAAACTTGTTATCTACCCATCACTATTCTTCCCCAAATCTGTTGAGGCCATGAGCCCCACCCCAGGGCCTGACCAATCATAATGAAAGTGCTAGTTGTATATAGTGCTAAGGGATGAGACACACAGAGAGAAAGGGCCAGGGCACAAAGACTCTTGGTTTGGGAGTGATGGTTTCCCAGAAGGTAATCAACTGCCAGATACTGGGAAGGGAGCTCCTCGATGCTGAAAATACTGCCCCCACAGCACTGGAGACTAGCTTCCAGAGCAATTCAAGACCCCAGAAGGCTTTGGTCAGCTCTTTCCCAAGGGTACTGCCAGGAGTCTTTGGTGAAGGTGGAATACCATCCCAGTCTTTAGAAAGGGGAAAACAATAACCAAACAAGTCTCTTGAAAAGGTGTTTTTGAATTCTTCAGAGCAGTTTGGTTGGTAGGTAAAGGAGTGGCTGATTTTTTGTGCTGGTTAGACTCTACCCATTGACCAACAATACAAAATCACCAAAACATCAGGCCCCCCTGCCCATGCTGGCAGACATTCATCTGGTCTCAGCACAGAGTGGCAGCATCAAGGATAATGGGCTGGTTTTAGTAGCAAAGAGGAGCTGGAACACTTGGGCCAAAACGATGAGTCCAAGTAAGCTTATACATTTTGTAAGGGAATAAAACTCTGCAGATCATGGTCCATGGTCATCAGCTCAGGAATTATTCCAAGCAACACTAAATATGTAAGTGATCTTTCCAGGTAGAGGGTAGAAGGCAATAGATGCTCAACTCAACACTCACACAATATAAATAAAGGTTTAAAAAAAGATGGTCCTCAGGGCTGCTTCCTTCTTGCTGGATGGAGAGGATTAGGAAGGGACACCAATACATATTTGGCAAACTCTAAATGACCTTCTTTGCTCTGGTCAGCAGACTGCAGATTTGTGGTATAATTGAGATTGTTGTATCTAGAATTGGAAAATCTAAAGGGAAGTCTCAGCTCTCCCACTGACTAGTTGTGTGACTGAGCCAAGGTCCTTCACTTCCCTGGGACTCTTTGTTTCCTTGGCTGTAAAGTGAAAGAGCTGACTCAATGATCTTATCTCTTTCCCACTCTAACTTTCTGGGATCCTCCTTATCTCATTCCATTCTCATCTCCCAGGTTCCTAGTATTTAGCTTTTGTCATCTATTTGGCCATTTGTGTTCCCACTCTATTGAGATCTCCATGCTATTCTTAAGTTCTTCACTGCAGGTGAAATAGGAAAGGTGCCCATAGGCCAGGGAAATAAAAACCAGCCAGTCAGATTTCTGACATTCATTTCCATTAAGAATAATTGTGGCCCTCACCCCTTTGGCTACCCCCTCCCTTTGGTGGACACCGTCCCTTGATGTACTCTTATATTCTCTCATTCTCTCTCTCTCTCATCCTCAGCAGTAGCAAAGATTACCCTTTAATCCCATGGCCCCACATCCCTACTGAAAATGAGGTTCTTGACTCAGCAAACCTACCCTAGGTCTCAATGGCTCACAGCCAGTGATTCCACATCAAATGGTGTCTCTGGAGCAATCCTAAGGGCCTGCTAAATGTTAAGAGTTCCATCCCTATTCCCCCACTCCTCCCTCTAGGTCTTGTCCTTTCTTTTCCCTGTTATACACAACTCTCCTTCTGGTTCTTGCCCCTCAATCTACTTCATTCCTCCATCATCACACCCAACAGCACATTCCAGAGCACTGAATCTTCTCAGATTTGACTAAAGAAACAACCAGCCTTGATGGGGACAGGACTAAGAAACTTCACATTCTCAGCCTTCCAAGAAATCCACTAATCCCTCACCTAACCAAGGCACATCATCACAGCTGCACTGCTAAGCCCACCTAGTGAGACAGACATCTGTGCTGACCTTACTTCCAGTCTCACAAACAAGGCATTGCCAGCTGATTCCCCAGGAGAAAGAAGCCAAGGGGAGACATATTAGCTTCCTGGCCATGGCAAGGGAACTGCCACTGTTCAAAAAGGAGGGGGAGAGGAGAGGGGCATCATGAATATAGGAATCCAAGTGTGTCTCGGGTGTCCACCCACAAATATTAATTTGTGGCTGCTGGCAGCTACAATGAATTGGTCCTTCTGAGCTGAGATCTGGAGCCTAGAATTCCAACCTAAGGGAAAAGAAGCAATCGACTGGTCCAAGACACTGGCAGATCCCTCCATGGAAGGCAAGCAGATGGACCCTGAGGTCAGTGAAGTCAAGGGCCAGGCTAAGCCAATGCCACTCATGTAATTCAGGAGAGAAGCCCCCATTGCCATAGGTGAGAATAACAGAGGAGAGGAGTTAGCCCTCCTCAGGATAGCATGGAGGTTAATGAAGCTCCTCCAGGGGTCCGTTTTCATGGGGCAACATCCCGTTCATCTCACGGACAGGTTCTGTTCCCAGGTAACCTAGTAGGATCTCACTGCGTCTGCGGGACAGCTGAAGGATGTCCTCTGAGAGTGACTGCACTGTGGTATAGCGTACATTGTCCAAGTCAAACATGTCCTTCAGGTAGTACAGAATCTGATGCTGGGGATGGAAGGAAAGGAACTGGGTTTAAATTTTTCTAGGCTCCCCACATTTGACTGAACACAGACCCACTCCTCCAACAATAACTGCATATTTATATAGCACTTTAAAGGATTGCAAAATATTTATTCTGCAATAACCCAGTAAAGCAGGAACTACAGGTATGATTATCATCCCTCTTATACAATGAGGAAACTGGGCTCTAGGAGGTTTGGGGACTGCTCACAAACATATAACTGGTAGGGACCTACAGTAGGCTTTGGAACAGTCTCCCTGCTCCAGGCGCAGCACTCCCCCATGCTAGGCCACACCTCTTCTTGGTAAAGTTGACCACTTTGCTGTCCTAGCACCCTATCATGCTCATTCCCAACTCTGGGCCACTGCTAATGTTCCTTAGTCTGGTCAGAATATCAGTGGTCATCCTGCCTTTGCTGTCTATTACTAATCTGACACTGGGCCATTCTTTCATTTCTTCAATTTCTTCATCTACAAAATGCAGGAATTTTTTCTAGCTTTAAAATATCTGATAAATTACGTGTCAGCTGCAGGAAGGGTGAGTGGAGGGGAGGGAGGGAAATAAAGTGAGTATTGTAACCAAAAAAATAAATAAAATAAAAAATTTTTAAATGAAAATAAAATATCTGATTCCTCCTGGCTCTGCTTGTCCTATCCTACCCAGCCTTCAAGGCATAGCTCAAGTCCCATTTCTTCCATGAAACCTTCCCTGAATTCCAGCCCACAGTGATCTCTCCCACTTCTGCCTATTTGTCCCACCCAATTTAGCCCTTGATCACATTTCATTTCATATGGTTTGCTAATATTTTAGGTCAACTAGGGTATAAGCTCCTAAGAGGCAGTTGCTATATCAAGTTTCTTTTGTACCCCTTGCAAGAGTTTTAGCACAAGGCCAGATGTGTGAGGTTTTCAACAAATATTAATCATTCCTCATTTCCTTATCTAGAGAGGAAGAGTAAGGGAGAAAGATCCCATCTCCAACTTTTTAGAGCTACAGAGAGCCTCTCTATTGGCACAATGAACCCTGAAAGCAGCAGAAGAATTAAGACACATTACTTTGGAAAGAGGGGGAAAATATCAGCACAGTTCCTCATTTCTGCCTTGGAAGCTTTCTGATGCAGCTGAGCTGCCATCCCACCATCAGCCCTGCTTGCCTGGTCCAGCTGGGTTATGATGGAAGTATCACCAAGGGAGAAAGAAAATTTTATTTTTTGATGGGGTACCCTTGACAAACTGGTGGATGGGAGGGGGAGTAATAAGGCCAAAGTTCCCTACACAACAGAAGGAAACCAGTAAACTTATCTTACCTTGAAAAAAGTACAGACTTCAGCCAGCTGTGGCTTGGGCCCTAAGAAGCCAAAGGCAAGAACGGGGCTAACATGCTCCGATACGGAGTAGAAATGAGAGATGAAGCCATCAGGCACCTGCAGTCAGAGAAGGGAACCTACATCAGCTGGGCTACTCAGAGCACCAATCAGAAGGGTATTCAGTGCTCTGGGGCCAGCTCCTTCCTGGTTCCAAACAAATAAGAACCCCTTCTAAGAACCAAGTGCAGAGCCCATAAGGGTTAAGGTGGTATTGCTTTCTTTGGAAAAGGAAGCAATGATCCATGAATTATCATATATTATGTATCCACCCCCACCCCCAACCTCTTTGAGTTTGTGAGCTCCTAAAGAACAGGAATCACTTTGCCTTGTTAGCACTCAATACAAAGGGAATGGCCTCAATCTTCACACATCACCACCTACACCCAAATAGAGAGCCTCACATCTGGAATACCCCAATGCACTCATCCAAATTCTAATCATCCTTCAAGGCCCAGCTCAAGCCTTATTCCTAAAGCTTCCCTGACTACTCCTGCTCTCAATAATCTCTCCTTTCTCTCAGCTCCTACAGCATTTACTGTCTCCACTATACACATGATTACATACTGCCCTCTGCTGTTCTTGAATTATTATGTATATCTGTGTCATCTCTTAGACTGTAAACATCTTGAAGTCAAAGACTAGTTCTCCTATTTCTCTTATAGAGGCATGAATTTACTCATCACAATTCTAGACACAGATGCATGTTTGTATTCTAATTTGAGTGTCCTGAGAAGAAAGGGAATTTCCGGCCAATGGGCTCCATTGGACCTTACTCACCATTAGGAGCCTCCTCTTGGCTTTCAGGACTGACCAGCAAGCAGTGGCCAAAGCCTGGACAAGAGAAACATGGTCACACTCAGGGTGTCCTCAATGCATCCCACCCTACCCTACTCCTACCAAGAAATTGACTACCTCTGCTAGCATCACTGACCTAAAGTTGGAAAGGACTTCAGAAGCCATACAGAATTCAACCCCCTCTCTTTACGGAAAAGAACATTAACTAACAGACCCACAGTCACACAAATAGTAGGTATAGAGGACTTCTGAGCCCACACCAGGACCCTTTCCATTATACCAAACTTTCTCCTTAATAAGTTAAAGGCTTAGGAGTTTCTCCTGAGATGTTTAGAAGTTTTATGGGTTCCCCTTCAGCTCTCTTGATTTCCTCTAGCCAGCTTTTCACACTCCCAGTCTTCTTCCTTCCCAGTGCTTCAAGTCCTTATCTATTACTTCTAACTAGCACCACTCCAGAACTCCAGCTATGATAAAGGATTAGTAAAGGACATGCTCTAAGCCTCTAGGATCCAAGTAGCAGGTTCAGTCTGAAGTAGTGGAGAAGCTAGTTGACACTAGAGGAAAGAGTAAGAATTTAGATAAGGGCTGGAGGGTAACCTACCGTTTCCTTGAAGCTATCAGAGAGCCAGCGATTGCGCAGGACAGCAAGTACAGAGGAGGGGGGGTTCTCTAGGTCCTCAAAGGCGTCCATAAGGATGAAGTCCAACACGATGTCAAAGAAACTCATGCATACCACCTGGCAGGAAGGAGCCAGGCAATGAGGGGGCTGGGACTGCCTAAGGACCCTCTTGGTCCTTTCTCCCCTGGAGAAAGTGACATTTCAGTTCAGGAGAGTTAATAGAGATAATATTACAGATTTAAGGGAGCTTAGAGTTCACTGAGTCCAAACTCCCTCATTTCAAAGACGGAGAAACTGAGGTTCACATAGCTAGTTAATGAGAGAGCTAGGACCACAACCAGTTCTCCTAACTCCTAGTACAGCATCACATTACTTTTCATAAAGGGATCCTTCCTGCCAGCACTGGTCAGCTTCAGTGGCAGGCCTACTTTGTTTTTAAAAAGTCATCTTGGAGGACTGATCTGATTTCTCCTGACTGATAAATTTTTTAAAAACCTTTACCTTCTGTCTTAGCATCAGTTCTAAGACAGAAGAGTGGCAAGAGCTAGGTAAATAAGGTTAAGTGACTAGTCCAGGGTCACAGCTAAGAAGTGTTTGAAGTCCCATTTGAACCCAGATCCTCCCTGGCTCTCTATACTGTGCTACCTGGCTGCCTCTTGATACAGACCTGGGACTATATATATGTGGTTCTTTCTACAAACTACCACAGTTCCTACATTGTACTTTTCTGAGAACAAGCCCAAAAAGAGTTGTCCACCCTACCCTGGGCCCTTTCCAGTGTGGAATGGTAAGAGGATACTTGAAAAAGCCCTCAAGAGAAAGGTCAGAACCACCCCACTCTTACCTCTCAGGGCTCCTGAGAGGTAACCTAACTAATCCTATGGTCGTACAACTCACTGAGCCCAGCCCTAAGGGCTTGCCAAAAAGCCATTAGCTTCATGTTTAGGGCCCTGGATGGTGAAGGAACCCCAGGCATGCTGTGCCCCAATTTCTGGAGGCCCTAAGTGGTTGGAGCTAGGGGAGCCCAGTCTCAAGAAATCCTCAGCTTCCATTCCTATATCCAGGGACCTCAGACTAGATCTTGGGGACAGAGACAGGCCTCCCTCTCTTCCCCTGCCATCTTATCTAATCCCACCCATTTTAGAGGCTTCTTCATCCCCTGGCAGCAGTGGGGGCTACAGCGAGCTCCTGGAGGATGAAAGGAATCTAGTATTACCCAACAGTCTCCTTCTCCATTAAATGTGACAAGGCCAAAAGTCCCCTAGGGCTCTCTCACAAGGTCATGCAAGTATCCCAGCATCTGGGGTCAACTCACCCCCCGCCCTTCCAGCTCCAGCTGTGTGGTAGGCCAAGTCTCTGGTCTCAGGGCATAACTCAACATCTCCTCATAACTTTCCAAGAAGCCCTTTGGGTTCTAGAAAGGGAAAATGAGCATGAGTTCATCTGGCTACCAGAAAAGACTTCTGGGACCTCCCCTAAAGGAAAGAAGTAGCAAAGGCCAAAACCCTGGGTGGCATTTCCTAGAATTGGACACAAGCAACCTCTTAGGGTAGAGCAGTGAGAATGGAAGGAGCAGTAAAAGCCAGGAGGACACAATAAGATTATTAGGGGCATAACTAGGACTAGGATTCAGGCTTTGTGACTACCAGGAAGAGGTTGAAGAGTCAAGAATCTCAAAAGAGGCCTAAAAAGAGGGGAAATGATAGCCAAAATGTTCAGAGTCCACTCAAATTCCCTGCCCACCTACCACCCACCCACCACCATATCATTCTACCTTTTCAGCTTTGGTCATCAGGCCTGTCACCATTTGTTTCCCAACCTCCCCAAAGAACAGCTGGTTACTTTCATCTTGCAGAAGTCCCTGAGGAGGGAAGAGTGGAGTGAATCAATGGAGTGACATAATCCAAGAACTCCTAAGGCATTCTCCACTTCCTGCTCTACTATAAGGTCAACTCAGTGACTGATGAATTTGCCTGGAACTGCCACATCAAGGAAAAGGTCATCAACACTGCTGCCCCTCCAACCTAGGTTATCTTTACACTGACAGCCAGGCCCCCACCCCCTCCATGTTTGGTCTTTCCCAAGAGAACATAAGCTTCTTAAAAGGAGGAATCAGGGGCAGCTGGGTAGCTCAGTAGATTGAGAGCCAGGCCTAGAGACAGGAGGTCCTAGGTTCAAATCTGGCCTCAGACACTTCCCAGCTGTGTGATCCTGGGCAAGTCACTTCGACCCCCATTGCCAAGCCCTTACCACTCTTCTGCCTTGAAACCAATACAAAGTATTGGTTCCAAGACAGAAGGTAAGGGTTTAAAAAAAATATTTTTTTATTAAAAAGTAAAAGGAAAGAGCATCTTTTTTTTTTGTTGGTATGCCCCAAATGCAGAGCAGTAGCATTGGTCTATAAACAGGGTACTCATTAAGTACTTCCTATCCAGGCACCTATTTGAACAATATACCAGGTGCTAGGTACCTGGATCCATATGCTCCAACAGATGGGCTTCCAGTAGAGAAATAAGCAAGTGAAAGGAAAAACCTGGGTCCAAAGGAAGTCCTGTAGGCTGCAAAGTTACCTATGCAATGTGACCCTATGCATTGTGAAAGGGAAAAAAGCACCTCATCCTGTCCCCCCTACCTCAGTGTCCATTTTCTAAGCCCCTAGGCCTCTACCCACCTGGAAGGCCTGCCGGACACAGTGCAATTTAGCCAGGAAGTCCTGATCACTGTAGCAACCCAGAAGTTCTGTCCTAGAGAAGAAAACAAAAAATGTTAGGAGCCTTGGGGATTATAGTAGGATTTTGATCATAGTCAGCTTCCTCTCTGAAGTTTGGCTTTCTCAAGTAAAGAGGAGAGCAAACAAGGAGGGGAACAGGCTCAAGATATTTGAGATTTCTTCCAGGGCAATGACTATAATTCTGATTCAACAAGGATAGAGCATCTAATTGGTCTTCTTTGGTCAGTGGATGTTCTGAAAAGAGGTAGGAATTACTTGAGACTGGTCTAAATATAGACTGCCCTAACCTAGGCTTCACCTCTAAAATGAAACCTCTTTGAAAGAAAAAAAAAAGTACGGTGAGAGGAACTAGACCAGTGATTTCATTGGTATAATGAAAACATGGTTTTCAAAGGAAATTATTTCTTCCAATGCAGGTCAGAGACCTCGTTGAAATCTACAGATTTCTAGAGATGCCTAGAGACTAAGTGACTTGTTAGGGTCATAAAGGTTGAAATTTTAATTCAAGCCTTCCTTTCCTCTCTATCCACTCAGCCCATGTTGGTGAACCTATGGAATGCATGCCAAAGTGGGCTGCTCTCCTCCCCCTCTCCACCCCACCTGAGGACATTTCACACATGATCTGACCCTCTACCCAGCAGCCCAATGGGAGCACTTCCTCCCTCCCATCTCTGGGGTAAGGGGTGGGGGGGGAGAACAACTCAAATGTAGCATGAGGATTGCAGTTTGGGTACTTGGTCTCTAAAAGGTTTGCCATCACTGCACTAGACCAAGATGCCTGAAAAATCATTACTTAAAATTACAGTATTTTAAAATACTTTAAAAAAGCCCATTACTTTCCATCTTATAATCAATACTAAGGATTGGTTCCAAGGCAAAATAGTAAGGGCAAGGCAATGGAGGTTAAGTTACTTGCCTGGGGTCACACAGCTAGGAAATGTCTAAGGCCAGATCTGAACCCAGGACCTCTCATCTCTAGGTCTGGCTCTTAATCCACTGAGCCACCTAGTTGCTTCCATCTCAAGGCATTGACCAAATGTAGTATGAAGGGCAAATATTGTTCTGATTTTTTAAAAAATGAAAGAAAACAATCTGGAAATTCTATTTTTTTTTTCCATTTGAATAAGTTTATTTAGTCAATTTAGAACACTATTCCTTGGTTACTATAATCACATTATTTCCCTCCTTCCCGAATCTGGAAATTCTAAATGAATTTCCAGTGTAATAGTTGGTGACCATCTGGAGAGGGAAGAGATGGATACAAAGAACCAACCTGGCTTCAGCAGTAACAGACAATTCTCAGTGAATTGGGATCCATTCCCAATGAATCTTTTTTCTTTCCCCTGTAGCCTTTTCTTGGCTACTAAGCTAGTGGATGAGAAGAATGTTTGTGGTAGGTATAGTTTACTTAACTATCAAAAGCCCTCCATCCACTGCCTCCTGCTATTCTTAAGACACCTAGACTAGGACTACATAGTAATGAAGTCAAAAGGGTTTGGAAGTGGTCCAATTGCTAGATGCAAAGCAGTCATTTTCAAGGATATAAAGGACTGTCATGTGGAAAAGGGTTTAGATTTGGTTTTTGGGGTCCCAAAGTATAGGATCAGGAGCAATGGATAAAAGTTGCCAAATGAGGCCAATTTAGGCTTGATATCAGGAACAATTTGCCCATAATTGTACAGAAGTGCTGTCTTGGGAGGTCATAAATTCTCCCCCATTAGAATTATTTGAGCAAAAAGTAGATGGCTACTTGTGTGGTATATTGTAGAATTCCTTTTGGATCTAAGTTGGGCTATATGTCCATCAAGACCCCTTCCGGCTCTAAAAGTGGTTCTGGGCCAGAAGGCCTCCTGGCTGCTTAGTGGAGGGTTGGCTTGAGCTTGTAGTGGCCATGCCAGTACATCTCAGGATTATATTCACCTGATGAAGTATTAGAGAACTCAGTAGAGGTATACAGAAAAAATATATTACAAGGAGTAGCTGGGTGGGAAAACCAGGCTTGGAGATGGGAGATCTTGGATTCAAATCTGAACTCAGACACTTCCTAGCTTAACCTGGAACCCTGGAAAGTCACTTAACTCCAATTACCTCATCCTTACTGCTCTTCTGCCTTGGAACCAATATACAGTATTAATTCTAAGACAGAAGGTGAGGGTTTTAAAAATAAAACAAAACCAAATATCTTGAGAAGTACTTCAAGTGAGTCAGGGACCTTGAACTCATCAAAGACAACTCCAAAGCCCCACTGATAGCCTGTCTGTCACCCAAGAAGGCGTTCTAAAAGCCTTAAACTGGCTGCCCTGGTAATGAATTTTTCAGTCAAGGAAACTCTCATCTACTAAGTTAGTGATGGTGAACCTTTTAAGAGCTGGAGTACCATGCCCGCCCCCACCCAAGACCCTGTGCCATGCTCCTCCCATGACCAAGTGCTGAGGGCACCTTGCCTCTGCCTTACCCCACACAGGGGAAGGAGGAAGAGCTCCAACTGGGCTGCTGGGCAGAGGAAGTGAGGAAGGTCCTTAGCAAGGATAGAGAACGGGAGGGGAGTAATCCAGTAGTCCAAGCACTCTTCTCTCCTCCAGCTCTGCCCCCTGTGAGCTGCCCACCTTACCCCCATATGCTCTCATTGGGCTGCTGGGCAGAGCATGTGAAAAAGATGTTATCAGGCATGGTGGAGAGGGGGAGGGGAACAGCTCTACCTGAGCCCCTCTGCCTTTAGAGTAACAAATTGGGGGGAGAGGGGCGGGGGCTACGTGCCCATAGTGTTCTGCATGCCATCTTTGGCACCTGTGCCAAGGTTTGTCATCACTGTACTAAGTCAGAAAGATTGTGACTTGCATTGATTGAAATATCATCCATATCCACATTGATTTTTTAAAAATTTGTGGTGAATATTTTTAAAACTTTTTAAATTCAAATTTGTTTTATTTATTTAATTATGGTGCCACCAAAAAATAATGACATTTGGCCTCAGATACTTCCTAGCTATGTGACCCCTGGCAAGTCACTTAACCCCAATTGCCTAGCCCTTACCACTCTTCTTCTGTCTTGGAACCAATACACTATTGATTCTAAGAGAGAAGGTAATAGTTTAAAAGAAAAAAGGAAGAAATAATATAATGGACTCAGGCAACAGCTTATGAAAGTCTCTACCCCAAGCCTCCAGAAAAGCTATTTTTGTCCCATCCATTACCAAGAATTCTTAAATAAAAAAAGTTTTACATAGCATATATTTTCACAATTTTCCCAAATTAAAACCTTCCCTACATAGTCAGTTCTTCATCTATTAGTTTTTATAGATTCTCCTAAATCAGATTTTTCCCCCTTCTCTTTCGTTCTTTTCTTTCTCTCCTTTTTTCTCACCATATGCTTTTGTTAAAAACCCTTACCTTCTGTCTTAGAATCAATACTAAGTATCAGTTCCAAGGCAGAAGAGCAATCAGGGCCAGGCAGTTGGGGTTAATTGGCTTGCCCAAGGTTACATAGCTAAAAAAAATCTAAGGCCATATTTGACCAAATGCCTTTTCATCAGTCTTGTTAGCTTCATAGACTCCACACCCTGACCCTTTTAGTCAATTCCATTTCAGTTTATTATTTCAATTGATCAGAGGGGTAGTATAGTACCTGGGAAAACCACTTGATTTTTCTTACCACCAGTTTCTAGTTTATAAAATGAGGGAGGAGTTTGACTAGATGATAGATCTAAGGATTCTCTGAATCCTATGACCCTGTGAAATTGGAAAGGCAGAATGATACAGTAGATAGAGTAAGAGGCTTGTAGTCAAGAAGACTTGGGTTTGAATCCCAGATCTGATACTTCCTATATGCCCATGGGCAAGTTCCTTAGGCTCTGAGGTTTAGTTTCCTCATCTGTAAAATGAGTGCCTAACCTCACAAGATTGTTGGTTGGTTGTTAGGCTCAAATAGAATAATGCATATAAAGTGTTCAGTCTTCTAGTCACCCTGATGCTTATGAGACTATTAGGCTCCTGCTAAGCAAAGATGGCTCCAAATTCCCTTTTGCTAATGTCTAGTAGTATGCCATCATCCCTGAAGGTACTGAAGACAAATGCTTGAACTAAATTCCCAAACCTCTTTTCTAAAGAGTAAGGTGCCAGAGGGGCAGTGAAGTGGCTTGGTAGATAGAGTCAGGTCTAGAGATGGGAGGATCTGGGTTCAGATCTGTACAGACATATCCCACATGTGTGACCTTGGGCAAGTCAACTAACCTCAATTACCTAGCCCTTATCACTCTTCCACTTTGGAATTAATACTTAGTATTGATTCTAAGATAGAAGGTAAAGGGTTTTTTTTTTTAATTAAATTAATTTTTTAAAAAGAGTGAGGGTATAGGCTTTTTAGGTCCCCACCTTAGTGTCCGACAGAGAACCTTCCCTTCTTTCACCAGTTGCAAGGCCTCCTCGTATGCTGCAGCTGGCCTGGAGAGTTGAAAAGGGAGATCCCCTATCTGTAGTGAGTCAAACAGCTTCAGGAAGTAGAAAGATAAAGGAGAAAAATTCAGGATTAATAAGGCCCTGCCAAAAGTAATCATTTACACCTATTATATGACTGCCCCATAGCTAAGTAGGATGAGAAATACAAAAGACCCCTGCTTGGATGACTGGTCTTACATTTGTTATAGGTTGGTTTTCTTTTTAAAGTAAAACCAGTTATACTTGTTCACATAAATCTATATATAAACAATTAGAGAAAAGAATCACTTAATCTACCCTATCAGTATGTCAAATGAACACCTATCTGCCAATTCCCAAGCTCTTTCCCATAGTAGAAGACACACAAGACTGAGAGTCAGGAGGTATAAGCTGATTCACTGTGTGATCACTTCCCTGTTTGGGCCTCAGTTTCCTCATTTGTAAATGAATGGAGCTAGATATACCAGAAGATGCCCCAGCCACTATTCTCAGCCTAGTTCCAACAGAAAAGGATCTGCAGTGGGAAAAGATACCCACAACCCATCCCCTGTTTCTCCTCTCCTGGGCAATGCCCTCAAGTCACCTCTGCAGCAGAGAAGAAAGAGTCCTCGGAGGAAAGACTGTCCTCATCATCTTCCTGAAGCCTCAGTGAACCTTCTGTGAGAGGCAGCATGAGAGTCCTCTCTAGGAAGAAGGGTGAGAGATGAAAGCAGCCAAAGCTCATTGGAACCTGGATTTTTTCTTGATTACTTAAAGAACCACTATAATGTACATATTTTATCTTGTCTTAATTTCATATAAGTTTCCCTAGGATAATGGATAGGGGGGAAAGAGGAATTTGTATTTCTGTATGTGTATTCTCCTTGCCTTGTACAGAGTAGTTGCTTAATACATTCGATAATACAAATATAATGTATGCAAAATAGTTTATAATATTTAAAGCTCTCTAAAAAAGTAAGCTACTATCACTCACTCCATTAGATCAAGCAGATAATGTAATTCAGCACAGGCTCCAGTGCCAAACAGTCTGACTGCCAAAAGAATAAGGAGAAGAAAGAAAGAGGAAGGAAGGAATAAAAGGAGGAAGGAAGGGAGTAGGAAAGGGAAGAATGGAAGGAGGAAGGAAGGAGGGAGGGAGAGGAAGACAGTGAGAGAGGAAGGAAGGAGGGAGGGAGAGGAAGACAATGAGAGAGAGAGGAAGGAAGGAAGAAGGAAGGGAGGGAGGAAGGGAGGGAGGGAGGGAGGGAGGGAGGGAGGGAGGAAGGAAGGAAGGAAGGAAGGAAGGAAGGAAGGAAGGAAGGAAGGAAGGAAGGAAGGAAGGAAGGAAGGAAGGAAGGAAGGAAGGAAGGAAGGAAGGAAGGAAGGAAGGAAGGAAGGAAGGAAGGAAGGAAGGAAGGAAGGAAGGAAGGAAGGAAGGAAGGAAGGAAGGGAGGAAGGGAGGAAGGGAGGGAGGGAGGGAGGGAGGGAGGGAGGGAGGAAGGGAGGAAGGGAGGAAGGGAGGGAGGGAGGGAGGGAGGAAGGAAGGGAGGGAGGAAGGAAGGAAGGGAGGAAGGAAGGAAGGAAGGAAGGAAGGAAGGAAGGAAGGAAGGAAGGAAGGAAGGAAGGAAGGAAGGAAGGAAGGAAGGAAGGAAGGAAGGAAGGAAGGAAGGAAGGAAGGAAATGACCACAATACTCCCACCAACAGATCTCTTTAGCCTGTAAAGGTGCTCAGTATCTTCACATAAGCCTCCAGGCAAGAGAGTAGAAACCTTTAGAAAAATCACTCAGTTCAAGACTTTCAGTGGTTTAAAGAATAAGAGTTAGCTTCTAGTTCTGGTTCTATTAGCTACCTGTGGAACTTCTATCCCTGTAAAATGAGCATCTTAGCTTAACTTCTCAAAGTTCCTTCCAGTACTAACATTTTTTGCTATTTCCTAAAGGGACAGTTTGGAGATTAGAGAGAATGAATGATTATGAGGGCGACATGCCTGAGGAGGATGGAGTTGGAAAAAGATCAAGGACACAAAGTCTATTCAGGAATCATCAAACTTTGCCCAACTACCCTTTATCCGAAGACCTCTGCTCCAGCTCACCTAGATCCAAGAGCATACTATCTGATGGGAATGTAGAGCCAAACTCCTCCTGCAGGTGGTATGCCCGATGTAGAAGGGATTCTAGCTTCTCAGCAAACTCCTTTTTCTGGGACTCTGGCTTTAAATGAAAACAGCCCAACATTAACTTCTTTCCCATCAGGTTCCCAGAGCCAAGGTCCAATGGACAGGAAGGCCCTATTAAGTTTCCTCACCCACCTAAAACTCCAGAAATACTAAAGGGGAAGCTAGAGGAAGCAAAATCTCAAGATGCCCTGGGCTTTTGACAATAGACTCTAAGGATTATGGGAGGGGTGATTTTCACTACTGAAGTATTCACTATTGAATTCAGGTAGCCCATTTGAAACATGCCTCCTTGGCATGCTGCATGAAGGGGGACCTAACTGAAAATTCAGTCTAATGCTTCCTCTGTGGAAATAACTTATCTGTCTTACAGTCAGGAATGGGTCAGTCATAAAGTTCTTGGTTGCAGCCACAGCTTCTCAGATTTAAGCCAAGTAGTTTGACAACCTTTCTAGTTCAAAGTGGAATTTAAAAGGAATGAGAAGAGTTCACTAAATCTCTCTCAAACTCCTATGAGTTGTTATAGCCATAGAGGGGTTGCAGAGGTTGGGCAATCCTGGTCACAGTTTTCTGTATCCTTAAATGACCAGAATATAGATTACTGGCCTCATAATGGATATTGTCTGGGAAAAAGGGAAAGTGGGAGACAACAAAGAAGTATCTAATAAATACAGAAGACCTACAGTACAGCTGCTTAAAGCAAAGTATTTCAAACTGATTTGCAGAGGAATAGAATTCTGTAGAAGTTTACTAGGTTGAAGTGTTTCGGGGAAATAACTGAATTTTTCATATTTGAAATTCCTACATTTAATACCTTTCTTTTCTTGTCTCCCAATTGCACTCCTACTCTCTTTTTTTCTAAACCTTTGCCTTCCATCTTAGAATCAATACTAGGTATTGGTTCCAAGGCAGAAGAACAGTAAGGGCTGGGCAATTGAGGTTAAGTGACCTGCCCAGGGTCATACAGCTGGGAAGGCCCATATTTCAGAGGCCATATTTGAACACAGGACTCCATACTTCTAGGCCTGGCTCTCAATCCACTCAGTCACCCGGCTACCCCTTTATACTCTTACTTTTAATGCAAATATTGTAATATTGCACTTACTCCCCAATATTATGAAGAGTAATATTGGAAACTAAACAGCAAAACTCTTTGACTTGTACAAAGTTGTACAAATTTCTCCATTAAAAATATTCTGGGGCTTTAAAAACTCCCAGCTTAGGGACATCATGCTGATGAGGCCAAGGTCATGAATTCTCTCTCACAGGGATCAGATATTTTGCTATGTTCCACAGACACAGACTGACCCCAAAGCAGCTGCCTCACAGATGTGTCCTTGATCACAAGCAGACCCATGAAAGAATACAGATGGACAAGCACCAAGCCAGTTGCAGTCCAAAAGTAGAAAAATATAGTACAAACACAGAGGCTATGAGTCAGTCACATCCTCATCAAACATGTCTACCTGCTTCTGCTTAAGATTTGAGAGAGAGAGAGAGAATGACCTTCCTGAACCTATCCCTGTCCCCATCACTGCAGGATCCCCTCTCCTTGAGGGGGAAGAACAAGCACCTACCTCTGAGAGTACCTCAGATATGGTCTCTGGACTCTTGAGATTGTCCCAGGGTGTGGGGGTGCTGGTACTGTCTCTCCTCTGTCCAATACTCAAGGCCTGCTCCCATTTCTGCAGTGCTTCTTCAAACAGCTCCATTCCTTCTGGAACAGGTTGGGGAAGTAGTTAGTTTACACTCCACCTACAGACCAAGTAGACTGAGGAAAACTCTATCCAATTCTACTGGGGGGCAAGGCCAGTTCTTCAACAAACTGAACTCCACCTTAGAGACGATAAATCTGGATTCATGTTTCCAAAAGACAATGTTATAGGTGGTCTCTGGCTTTGCATCTAATATGTTCCTTGAAACTACATTTTTAGGTAGAACATAATCTTAAAAATAATCTTTTATTAATAGAATTTATTCATAAGTATTTCAGCCCCTCCTTCTCCTCCAAAGATATGTATATGTAGATTGTCTTTCCAGTTTCCATTTTTCATTTCATTCTCTGGAGATGACATTCACAAGTTATTCTTCAAGTATTAGGCTCTGTAGCTAAATATAATGTTCTCTTGATTCTACTCATTACACTGTTCATTATTCCATGTAGTTCTTCCCAAGTTTTTTTTTTAATTAGCCTGCTCATTGTTTCTTATGGCAAAATAGTATTCCCTCACAATTATATACCACAACTCATTTAGTCATTCCCCACTTGATAGGCATTGTGCTTCTATTTCCAGTTCTTTGTCACCACAAAAAGAGAGCTGCTATAAAATATTTTGGAACATATAGATTCTTTTCCCTTTCCCCTAATATCCTTGGAAACAGACCCAGAAACTATATTGTTGGGTCTAAGGGTATACACAGTTTTGTAACTCTCTGTTTGCAATTCCAAATTGCTCTCCAAAATGGTTGGCTCAGTTCACAGTTCCACCAACGGTGTATTATATAGATTTGATAATTACTACCTTTTAATACAATTTACAATCTGGTACTGCTAGAACTTTCCTTTCCTTTTTCAAAAATTCAATTAATTAAATAATTAATTTAGAGTTCTTTACTTTTTTAATTAATTCTTTTGATATTTTTTATCTTTTGTTCTTTATAAATTCTGTTGTTATTTTTTCTAGCTCAATAAAATCATTTTTTGGTAATTTGATTGAGATGGCACTGAGTAAGTAGGTTAATTTAGGTAAGATTGTCATTTTAATTATATTAGCTCTGCCCATCCCTGAACAATTAATATTTCTCCAATTAATTAGATCTGATTTTATTTATGTAAAAAGTAGTTTATAATTATGTTTGTGTAGTTCCTGGGTTTGTTTTGGCAGGTTTACTCCCAGGATTTTATTCTATCTGTGGTTATTTTAAATGGAATATCTTTTTCTACCTCTTCCTATGGGGTTTTGTTAGTAATATAGAAAAATGCTGATGATTTATGTGAGTTTATTTTATATCCTACTACTTTACCAAAATTATTGACAGTTTCAACGAACTTTTTAGCTGAATTTTCCACATATACCATCATGTTGTCTGCAAATAGATGAACCTTTTTAACAAACTATTTTAGTATAGAAATGCTAACTATAACAATAAGAGAAGGAAAAGAAATCAAAAGATTCAGAATGGGCAAAGAGATGAAACCATTTCTGTTGCAGATAACATAATGGTATAGGTGGAAAATCCTAGAGATAAAAAATCAATTTCTAACTGTGTAGCCATTGATGCCTTATTCCCCTCTATCCTGACATTGGAGGAAAATAAAGAATGAAAGTTACAGATACAGGTCTGCATTCTGAGTTACTGATAATGACAGCAACAAAAACTGAGGCACTGCTAGGGAAAGGAGAGCCCATTGGTTTGGAGATGGATCTCAATTCTCTTTCCCAAAAGGGAATGAGAAAGTCTCTAACTCAAAGGGAAGTATCACCAGGAAAATCATCAAACCCCAAGTAAGAGAAAAGAGCTATTAACTAGAGGACATAGCAGGGCCTCAAGAGATGGGAGGAGGAGAAGAGTCTGGAGAAGACTGGGTAGGAAAGCTTGCCTCATACCTTGAATGTAGAGATTCTCTGCATTTGCATCACCAGCAGCCCCCGACTCTTCAGTTACTCTAGGATCCCAGGGCCCAGATGATGCAGCTGTTGGGCTAGAGGAGTTCACTGCCACCATCTAGTCTCCAAGAAGGGGAAGAAAACCCAAAAACAGAATATTCAGTCTAAAGGTCTAAAGCCCTCTAGACTTCTTAAAGTAAGGATCTGACCCAGAACCATGACTTCCACAACAGGAAGAGATTCACCTTTACTGTCCCCAAAATGTACTTGGGTCCAAAGCATAGTAGTGATTTTGTTTTATGACATTTTCAACTGTTGTAGAGAACAAATGCCAGTGCATTTTAAAAGCTTCCAAATGAGGAATTAGTGCCATCCAACATATATACAACTACTTCATGGCCCATCTTCAATACAAATTGGCTCACCAGAACACCTCTCACCTGATTTCCAAATGCTATTAGAGCAGTAAAAAAAGGCTACACTGGACACTCTACCTGGTGCTGGTAAATTCTTCATTCTGCATTTAAGGTCCTCTAAAATCTGGCCCAACACTACTTATCCATGGACACAGGTACAGTCATGCTGGTCTTTGTTGTCTATTTTTTGTTTATGCTTTTTCCTCCAAATAGCTTACCCCTCCCTTCTCCTCTCTCAACAGCTCCATTCAATTATCCCTTATATATCTAGCTCAAGTCTCAAGTGCTCTACAAAATCTTCCTTACCAGTCACAGCTCATCCTGTTCTCTGTAATTCTGAATTTTAACTATGCTACAGAATCCATTTTAACATTTGACTTCTCTCTATTTTCCCTATCTAGATAGTAAACTATAAGGAAGTTCTCCTGTCCTTCTAGTCTTCAAGTGACTAGCATGAGTCTAAACAAATATTTTTGTTTTAATTAAAATGCCAGAGATTGTCAGTACTGTTTAGCTACCACCTATGGTCAGCCTGACTCATTCCAAAGCCAAGGCAAGTACCCTTGGACTGAACCACCAAATCCCAATCTGTGTACTCTTGTACACCCAATCCCCTGTGTACTCTTGAAACGTAGTTAGGATATTCAGGATGGGTCCTCACCGAGGCCAGGCTGTGAGAGGAGCCTGAGTGTTTGCTGGGTTCGATAGAGGAAATGCCACTCAGGGTGTCATTGCTCTTGCTGCTGGGACTCTGGACCCTTCGGCTGGAATAACCTGTATAACAAGAAATAGAGCAGGAAAAGCTGATGCCACAAACTAAAATTCTTTCTCTTCTCCCTGTCTTCCTCACTGTCTCTATCCCTTTCCATCTTCCTTGTGCATTGGTCAGGCCATGCTACTTCTCTGCTCCAAAACCTTCAGTGTGTCCCTACTGCCCACTAAGTTTAAACTCTTGTGCCTGACATTTGAGCCCCTACAATTTACCTTACTAGTAGTCTATTACTGCCCTCCTTGTAGTACTATATGCTCAAACCAAACAGGATTACTCACTGTCTCCTTAACTATAACTGTATTTTCTCATCATGTGGCTTTGCTCATGTTGCTCCCTATAACTGGAAGGTCTCTCTTTTCCTTACCTGTTCAATGTTTCCTACTCATCCCTTAAAGTCCAACTCAAGGGCTACCTTCTCCATGAAATCTCCTTTTCAATTATAAGACTGCATATGAAAGATATATGTGTATCTAATAGAGGGATTGTAAGTTCCATGAGGGGAGGTACCTTGTTTTTGTTTTTCATAACTTAGACAGAGAGAGAGAGAAAGAGAGAGAAGTATGGGTGTGCATAGGTTATAGGCTTAGGATAAACCTAGTCCTGAAAACCAGTTGCTCTCTCCACCCAGTGCTTTATTTTTAATCAGTTCTTTCTGTTATCTCCAGGCAGCCTAGATATCTGAAAATTCAGTTATGATATTTCTTATAGGGCCCGCCTCAACCCAGCTAGACATTTCCAACACAGACCACAACCCTTCTTAGAGTGCCAAGATGCCCTAGCTTCCAGCATGCAAAACCTACCTTTTTTCACTGATGGAACTTTTCTGGCCATGAAAATGGGAATAGGAACAGTTCCAGGCTTCCCAGTTCCTTTCTCTGGGCCAATCTGTTTCTTCCGTCGACGACGGCGCTTCAGTTGATGGGCAGCCAAAGCCAAGGCCACTGTTCCCAGTGCTGTAGCAAAGAGTACTTTCCGCAGGCCCGGAGATAGTCGTAGCTGAGAAAATGCCGACTGCCCCCAGAAGTAGGGAGGAAAAAGATCAGTGAATAGCTCTCATCAAAGCTACAGCTTCCCAGGCAGGGATCCAAGCTACCAGGGGAATTACCCTCCAGTTCCACTACTAAGTGGCATTCGCCTCTAGGGAGGAACTAGAAGTGAAAACTATTCAAATTAGACTTATGCAAGAAGAGGAATTTAGGAAGTTTAAATGATACTAGAAGAGATTTCATTCAGAGGGTCCAGTTGGACTATTTTCATCTTTATTAGATAATACCAAAAAAACCCACCAATTCACATCATGACAAGCAATTCTCACTTTTTATAGTCCTTTCATAAGTCACCTGATCCTCATTATATTGTAATATAGTTGGTAGGGCAAGTTTTATTCCCATTTAATTAATGAGAAAGCTGAGGCTTAAAATGACCTTTTCCAAGTCACACAGATACTTAGTAGAGCATCTAAAAATTATATGAATCTCTCAAATTTTTTTTCTTTTTTAATCCTTACCTTCAGTCTCAGAATCAATACTGTGTATTAGTTCCAAGGCAGAAGCATGGTAAAGGCTAGGCAATGGGGGACAAGTGACTTGTTCAGGGTCACCCAGCTAGGAGGTATCTGAGGCCAGATTTGAACCCAGGACCAACCTGAATCCCTCAGCTGCCCCTGCCCTTTCCCCTCCCCCCCCCCAGTCTCTCAAATTTTAATCCACTGTTCTTTCCACTGAATTGCTGGGCAGGAGTATCAAGAGTTAGTATTGAGGTGGCAAAGAGGACAGAGTGCTAGACTTAAAGTCAGAAAACCCTAAATTGGTGTCCTGCCTCAGATACTTACTAGCTGTGTGGCCCTGGGCAAATCACTTCACCACTCCATGCCTCAGTTTTCCTTATCTGTAAAACGAAAGGGTCTAAGGTCCCTTTTCTCCCAGTTCTTTATGATCCTATTTGCTGTAGCCAGGTTAAGATGGATTCAGAGGAGAAGAAAATGCCTCTCATCATCAGTGACTATTACTAATGGAATACTGACAGCTAAATATTGTAAAAAACAGAAATCCCATTTCTCACCTGTCCAAAGGTTGTGTAGAGAAACACAGGTATCTCTGCTACCGTCATGGCCAAAGCTTGGATCACGGACATGCCTTCGGTTCTTCGGAAAGCCATCCCGCGTTAGAGCTGCAGCTGTGAGAACCCCAAAGTCCCACGATGGGAATGGCTTGGAGAAATGTTTCAACTCGCTGCCCATGGGGCCACAGTCACATTCACATTCCTAAAGGGAGACTCCAATGCCAAAGTCCCTTTGCAGCACTACAAGAACAACTAAGAGTCAGTGAAAACCTGGAAAATCTCATCTATTCTACAGTCAAGAAAAGTCACTTGAAGTTCTAATAACAAACAAATGAGGTAGAATGTCCCCTTTTGGGGCCAAACACCAAACAGCCTTGGCACCAATGCCACAAGCACAGGGGCTACATGTATAGTTTGTGCCAAGGAGTAAACTAAGGAAGCAATTCCCCTATACAGGAAGTTCTTAAGTTCTTGGACTTCCAGGAAGTTCTCAGAAGTACTCTTCTTCAGGAAGTATACTTTGAGGCACCCATCTGAGACAAAACACTAGGATGGATAGACCATGGGGCTAAGGTAAAGAGATCATTCTTAAGTCTCCAAACTGTGCTTCATGGGAGAAAAGGGAGAGTGTTTGTCCTAGATGGAGAAGGTTTCTGGGAGGGAGGAAATGATGTGGGAGGAAGGCCCTAAGTCAGATGAGAGCAAACCAAGGAGATCTGTGCTCTGCATACCTAAACGCCAACTGCATGTTAAGGCCTACTAAGATTCAGGGCTTTCTAAGACACTGGCCTACAGGCAATCCCATGGTGCTTGTTTAGCATCAGACTTTCAATATACCAGGTCTGGATTCACAGAGATCTTATACCACATCTTACAAAGTTGCTCATGTCACCCCTGAGGATTTCTTAAATGTATACAGAGACCTTAGATCACAAGGAACAACTTCACAGGACAGCAAAGTGGGCATAATAAACACCAGGAGAGGGGCCTCTGGGTCCTGGCTAGAAATCAAAAATTACTCATCAAGGACAAACACTGACTTATCTCAGGTGAATGGGAGAGAAAGAACGGATGGTAGTGATTTGGCTCTTGGAACTGATGACATGGTCATTTTGTCAGTTAGTCAACCACATTTATTAGGTGCTTCTTATGTTTAAGGCATTGGGCCATAAGCACTAAAAAAATCGCTGGTATTTTATCACATTACTATTTTAGGAAACAACCCCACTCCAAGGCAATCATTCCCATTTATACAGCACCTTAGGGTACAAAAGAACTTTTCTTACAAAGAACAAACTTGCTGTTTATTATTCAGATGAGAAAGCTGAGGCCCTAAGAGGCTTAGTGACTTGCCCAGGGCTACATAGCTAGTTAGTGTCAGGGTCAATATCCAAGCTAAAATCTCTCCTGACTTGAAGTCAGCCATTCTATCAGAGGGCTCAGACTAGGGATAGAATCACATAGTGTAATGGATCAACTAATGGGCTTGGTGTCAGGAAGATACTTACTAGCTGAGTGACCATGGGCAAGTCATTTAATCTGAGTTTCAGTTTCCACAAATCTGTAAAATGGAGATAAAAATACTTGTCAATATCTACCTGTAGGCTTACTGTAATTCTAAATTCAAGGTGAAAAAGCATAGATAATGTAGCAAGAAAGTTCAAATTTTATCTCTGAAGCTTACTAACTATGTGACCTTGGGCAAATTAAAAATCATTGAACTTCTGTTTCTTTATCTGTAAAATGAAAGGATTGGATCAGGTAGCCTCTTAGATTTCTTCCAGCTCTAGATCTACCCCCATGGCACCTTATAAAATGTCAGGTTTTATTCTTTCTACCTTTTGACACTGGTTCTCAAAGTTGAAGGAAACAGATAACCAAACAAGTCTGACTTCTGTAGAGATAATGTAAAGATGAATTAAAAAACAGCTCAGGGAAAAGTACTTATTTAAGCTGAATTATCTGGAAAATTGCTTCACATGATTTAAAGTTAGAAAGCACTATAGGAATCTAATTCAGTCCCCTCATTCTACAAATGAGAAAACTGAGAACAAGAACAGTTAAGTGATTTGTCAAGGTCAAAAGTTTAGAAAGTAATATCCAGGATTTGAACCCCTTACTCCATCCAAATCCAGTGCTTTTCCAAAACACCAGGCCTAGAGGCCATAGTCAGAAATAGGTAACCTCTAGAAGGCCCTTCTGTAGCTGACTACAGAATTATAAAAACAAGGTACTAAAAACCTGAATTGTCATTCCTATACTGCTAAGGCAATCTGGACTGAAATAGCCACTTAAAGCATCCATGGGACTTTTTCAGGTCAGGACCAGAAGAAGAGGTCACTAAATTCCCATAAGAGGCTCCAGATCCTTTTCCCAAAAGCCCAGCCTCTCCCCACCCTCCCCTAGCCTCCCCCCACACCAAACAAAAAACACCACAGTTCTAAACTCTTGGAGCACAACTGCATTCTGAGTAGTCATCTACTTACACCATCTATCAACTGACAAGGATCAAGCCAAAGACAGTGTAAAAGGATAAAAGCTAGACAAGTAAAGAGAAACTGCTGCCTGTTTCCCCTGAACATCCACTGGCAGGATCAGATGGCAAATAGGAGGAGACTGGGAAAAGATAAAGATATCTTATCACTTACCAAAAGGAAATCTAGGAGCTGAACATAACTGATAAGATTTGGAGCTAGATGTTACTCTAGAGCCCAACCACTAAATTGCACAGATAAAGAAATTGAGGCTTAGGGCTGGGACATAACTTGGTCAAGGTCATACAATGAAAACAGGTCTTCTAAATTCAAAACCAAAGTCTTTTCCACTAGACCAGTGATAGAGGACCTTTTAGAGACCAAGAACCCAAATTGCAACCCTAACCCACATGTGAGTCACCGTAACCCCCTTACCCCAGACAAGGGAAGGAGAAAGCACTCCCATTGGACTACTGGGCAGAGGGGTGGGTCATGTGAGAAATGCCCATGATGCTCCTGGAGAGGGGGAGGGAAGCAGCCTCCTCTGGCACTTGTACCATAGGTTCACCAACATGGTACTAGATGGTTCTTTTACTCTCTGGGTGCTTCTGATTCTCTCAGAATGCCCCATATCAAAACAAGTACTCAGAATCACAAGTTCTGTACCCCAAGACTAGTATCTAGGGGTCTCCAGTGCTAGAGATTGTTCTCCATTGACTAAATTCAGGAATAGCATAACCAAAAGTTGAAATGGGGTACTAGGTCCCAGATCCTGATGCACGCTATATTAGCAGAGAAGCCTACAATACCTGCCCCAGGCCGGTATTGTATATATACCACTCCATTCTGGGGCACCTCTCTCCTAAGCTCACATCCTATTCTTCCATTTCATACCCACTCCATTTCAAATAGCTCTCCCCCAGACCCCTACCCAATACTTACGCTGGCCCCATTGCTTAATTTCTCCCCACAACTCAATTCTCCAACCAAGAACTTTTTCTGTAACCTTCTCACCTCTCCCCACCCCCAACTCTCCACTTAGAGCCATATCCCTCCACCCATCTCCCAGAGAGTCTGCCCCGCCCCCTAATACAAACTACCTCCAGCTTCGACCTTGGGCCACGCCCCTCCCCAGAGTCTCCCTAGCCAACCCCCCAAATCTACGTCCCAACAATTTTAGTACCTCCACCTTCTGAGAGCCTCTACTCCAATCCTCCCTCACCTTGAGCTAACCCCCACCCAAAACCGTTTCCCTAGCCCATTCTCAACAATCTACCTCCTGTGAGCCTTTTGCCCCAGCCCCTCAGGCCACCCCAGCAAGCCTTCCTACCTCCTGAATACCTCTTCCTCGGCCCCCTAACTTCCACCTTGAGCTATCGCCACCCCCCATTTATGCTCTCCCCCATTATTTCCCCCTGAAAGCCTCACCTTAAGCACTCGTCCTCGACCTCGCAAGACTCTCCCACCAATATCCCCCCATCCCAGCAAGCTTTCCCACCTAGAGCAATCGTCCCCCGAGCCCCCTATCTAAAAGGCTCTCCCCCAGCTCTCCACACCCCCCTCCCTGGTGCAAGCTTTCCCAATTCCCATGAACCCCTTCCTCAGAGCCTGGACCCCTACCTTGAGCCGACCCCTACCACTGCCCCACCGGGAATAGAGCAGGCAAAGCTCTTCCTCAGCTCCATCCCGGCCCCAGTCTCTGACACCTCCCCCCCCACTATCCCAACCCCAGGTTCCTCATAACCTCCCGCCGACAGGCCCGGGCCCAGTCGTCCCCTCTCACCCGGACCCATGCGCGCGGCGGCTGGGTGGTTGCATCCTGCCCGGCCAGCCCCGCAGCGTCCAGCCACTACCACAGCTCAAAATGACAGTGACTGCGGGGGATGGACAAGCGCCCCAGAGCCAAGTTCCCCAGGCCCTTACCGGCAGCTCCATCGCTTCGGAAGGGCAGCGTCTCCTTCGCCGGCGGCGCAGCCGAACCCTGATGCCCAGCCGAAGGGGCGGGACCTTCGATCTTAATGGACATCAATTGAAACCAATGAGAGTAGCGATTTCTCCGGTCTCGGGCAAATGAAAAGGAAGGGATTAACCGGCATCTCGGTCCCCGCCTTCCTTCCACCCGCCTCTAGTCCGCACTCCATAGTGTGGTTGAGCTGTAAGATTCCTCCTCTAAGGATGAGAGGTGAGAAGCATTGCTATTCTCGTTTTCTATTGGCTAGAACGTGTTGATTGATGAGATGGGCGGGGAAGAGGAGGGGTTTCTCTTAAAGGGGCTATGATAGAGCCGGAGATAAACTAAATTGTAGAGCTATATGAAGATAGGGAATTCCCTATCTAGGCCATGCTGGCGTGCAGCTGAGAATGGGATTGCATCTTGGACACGAATCACAAAAAAAGAATGAAGGAAAAAAGACAGGAAATCTTGGTTTTCCTGTGTCTTCCCCCCCCCCCCCCTTTCTCTGCTATGCCATAACTTTCCTCTGTGACCTTAGGCAGTCTTCCCTCACTGGGTCTCAGTTTATTCTTCCGTAAAATGGGGACAACACCCAACCTCCTTGACCTCCTTCAAAGGACTGCTGCGAGGATCAAATAAAACAATTGTATGAAAGGATTTTAAAAGTATAAAGCTAGTAAAAATTAATAACGGCTTATTTACCATTCCTATATTTAATTAAGCCCATGAGCACATATGAGGAAACAGAGCCCAGAGGTTGCATGATTTGCCCACGATGACCTAGCTGGCTAGAGGCTGATCTGGAATTGGAATCAAGGTTCCCCTGACTGCAAGTCGAGGGTTCTTCCCATCACACAAATGAGGGAAGCTCAGCTTCCATTGTCTGGGCAAGACCAAAAATAATGATAATACCTGATAGTCACATAGCAACTGCTGGCCGATAATTTCCCTTAATTCCCTCCATAAACTTGTAATTCAAGCAGTGCAAGATTTATTATCCCCCTCACCAAAGGAAATCAGGGGAAAAAAATGAATGGATTTTTAAAAGACTCCTATAATGACTCTTACCTCACCTTACCCTTATTATTGTCTTCAGCATAGCACCAATGTAGCCCCAGACCAAGAGCAGAAGAGCTTCCTGGGCTGGAGAAAAGAAAAGAACTAGGACAGCTAGGGAAAGGCAGTGGATTCTCATTCTCCAAATATATATATATATATATATTTTGTATATATATATATATATGTATATATATATATCAACATATTGCTTTTAATTTATTATTACTCAGAAAATAATATTACAATATAGTGTTTTAAGTAGCTTTTATTCGGTAGTAGAGAAGACATACTTTGCATACAAATACAGGCAGAAAAACAATTAATACATAAACTCTCAAAGTAATAACAAGAAAAAAACCAAATCTACAACTGAACTGCAATATTCAGGGATATTTATTTTTCTTTCATTAAAAATGGATGCTTTAAAAAAGGGGGGATGCTTTTCTTTTTCTTGGCTATAGTATAGTAATGGAAAAGCAATAAACTTTACAGAATACAGTAACATAAAGCTTATGGGGTGCTCAGGGAGGAATAGTATCTCTGGTATGGAGGGCTTGTCCTGCCCTCCTAGGGCAGCTCTCCAACCTCTGACCCCCACCTGACACCCAGCTCTCACTTGTGGCTCCTAGTAGCTGCTAGCATGTGGCAGTGGCCACACCCCGGGGCAACAGCTTAGACAGGCCGGCTAAACCTTGTGAGAGTAGCCATTGGGTTGTCGTGGACCCCTGGTGAACTAAGGCCTTGCTCACCCAGCATGTAAAGACTGCTTTGGCAGAACAGACGGAAGAAACCAATAAGAAGGTTCAACGGCTGAGAGGGCGACACAGTAAAGCACTGTGCAGTGCTTAGGGCGTGTTGGAGCACAAAAGACAACAGGGCCATCCAATGCAGCTGAGGAAGTCTCCAGGTGTAACGATTTTTCATGCCATTGGACCCAGGCTTCCAATGCCGAGAGAGTGGGACTGTCTCTGTGCACTGACTTTTCCACTTAAATCTTCATGCACAAGTATCTTTGTGCACACTCATCTATCATAGATGAAAACACACAAAGACAATCGTCATCCTCGGTTACTGAGAGACTACTACTATGAATGAAGATGGGTTTGAGGTAGAAAGGTGGTTATGCCTTTCCTCTTATATTAAATAATTTTTCTTTTCAAAATATGCTGCAAACAGGCCCCTATCCCACCCCATCCAACTTCTTTCAAAAGAACAAATTTTGCTAACTTTAAATTTCCTCCTGAATCTTTGAATCTCTACATATATACATACATATATGTGTATATCAGGAAATTAATATATTCATGATGCCAGAGAAGGCAAGAAACAGTTATCAACTTGGAGAACTGCTTGGATCAGACCTATAGAACCCTCATAAAGTAGCAGCCCCAAAGGGACCCCATAAAAATAATCAGTTGTTCTCCCAGAATTAGAAAAACAGATGAGTCTGGTTTATTCCAAATTTTTTCAGGAATTCTTTTCATATTTAGTCAGAACTAGAAAGTGCTTTTGAAATTATCTAATCCATTTCACTAAAGTGGAGGGGGAAGTTGAACAGGAGACTTGATAAATGAATGAGCCCCTCTACTCCAGGACACTACCACCCCATAGAATCACAGAACGATCAAGAAATTGCACCCAATACGGTGTGTTATTGGGTTAAAAGAATCACAAGACTTGGGCTGCATTGTTTTTCTTTTGTGCATTGTGACAAAGTTTTCTACTAAATAGCTGGAGACTAGCTTACCATTAACTGGCCATGCCCTGGCAGCTTTTAAAAAGGTGGTTTGGCAATTTGGAGATAGTTGAAGCAAGAGAGGTTTTTAAGGACTAAGTGGTCACGCAGTCTAAATAAGAACAACACTGAAGGAAGAACGAAGCTCTTCAGGAGAGATTGTTACCACTACTAGGTCTGTATCCCAAAGAGATCAGGAAAAGGGGGAAAGGACCTATTTGTACAAAAATATTTATTGGATTTCTTTTTGGAGTGGCAAAGAATTGAAAATTGAGGGGATGTCCACCAACTGGGGAATGACTGAACAAATTGTGGTAAATGCTGGTGATAGAATACCGTTGTGCTGTAAAGAATGATGAACCAGATGATTTCAGAAAAAGCTGGAAAAACCTACATGAACTGCTACAGAGTGAAATAAGCAGAACCAGGAAAACATTGTAAATAGTAACAGCAATATTATACAGTGATCAGTTGTGATATATTTAACTATTCTCAGCAAAACAATGATCTAGGACAATTCTGAAGGATTTAGAACAAAGAATGCTCTCCACCTCCAGAGAAAGAACTGCTGGAGTAAGATTGCAGTACAAAGCATGTGATTTTTTATTTTAGTTTATTTGGGGTTTTGGTTTTATATAAATTTTTTCTTACAAAAATGAACAGTGTAAAAATATATTTTCCATAATAACATATGTATAACCCAGATAAAATTGCTTATCATCTCTGGGAAGGGGAGGGAGAGGAAAGAGGGAAATAGTTTGGATCTTATAACTTTAAAAAACTTATGTGGAAATTTATTATTACATGTAATTAGTAAAAAAAAATCTTCATATTTAACGGGAGATTATTGTTTGCTCTTCTTCTAGGACCTCTTCCAGGGAGATTGGGAAATTAAGGATTTAAGTTCAAAATGAAAATAAAGTATAAAAAAAATAAAATCCAAGAATTTAACTAGTCTTCTAAGTTCCCTTCTAGCTCTAAATCAATGATTCACTGTCCTTGCACATAGTCATGATTAGTTCACATTTGTCTAGCTAAATTGGTATTTGTATATTCTTGGGTTCATTGTATAGTCAAAATCTAAAATAATGCAATTGCTCGATGAAGAAATCCTTACATTAATTCATCAGTTGCTAAGAAAGCAGATTTCAAATGGCTTTATTATAAAGGAGTTAAATCTCTTAGCTATAGAAAAATCAATCTTTAGTTCTTTTCAAGAGCCTCTAGGTTTTTCCCAACCTCTCTATAAGGAGAGGCAACATGTTTTTGTGCAAGGAGCACAATACTATGGAATTTTTTTTAAAAATAGTAGAAAAAAACCAGAGCAAGCACTTGCTCTGACACTTATAAATTCTGTAGGGTTGAATGGGGAGTTCCAGGAGATCTAGCACTTCTGGAGCAAGGGCTTACCTAACTCTTTTTGGGACTACTCATCCACTTTTGGTATCTACCTTTTGGCCAGCTCTCACCTGCAGTAAATGGGTTCAACCAGCTTGAGGGTAACTAACAGGCCTCAAACCAATTGGCAAGTTAGGGGAATGTCTACGCAAGCATGTAAAGACTTCCCCCAGCAAAATGTATACATAAGAGAAAACATGGTTTAAAAATCACTGTGCCAGTTTCAATTGAAAATTTTTTGAATGGTATTATTTAATTGAAATTTTTATTTAATTAATTAATTTATAATATTTTTCCATGGTTACATGATTCATGTTCTTTCCCTCCCTTTCCCCCCTCCCCTCCTGTAGCCAACACACAATTCCACTGGGTTTAACTTGTGTCCTTGATCAAAACCTATTTCCATATTATTGATGTTTGCACTAGGGTGATCACTTAGAGTCTACATCCCCAATTATATCCCCATCAATCCATGTGATCAAGCAGTTGTTTTTCTTTTTAATTATTTATTTTAAACCCTTACCTTCTGTCTCAGGATCATGTGTATTGGTGCCAAGGCAGAAGGTTACTAAGAGCTAGGCAGTGGGGGTTAAGTGACTTGCCCAGGGTCACACAGCTGGAAAGTGTCTGAGGCCAGATGTGAACCTAGGACCTCCCATCTCTAGGCCTGGCTTTCAATCCACTGAGCCACCCAGCTGCCCCCAACTGAATTTTTTAAAGATAAGTTTTGTGGTAGGTGGGGTCCAGCCTCACTCTCACTCCAGGGTTCCCAACAGGTGGCAAACTATCAGTCAAAATAAATAACAAACGGAAGACAGCTTAATCATTACAGCCATGGGACTGCTTCACATCTGATAGCTACTCCACCATTCCCAGGCCAGGGGTTTATTTTTATACCCATTTTCTTGGCACTCAAATATATTACCTAACACACATGTTCAAAGAGAGATAATTGGAAAAGTGATAGTGAATCGGAATAGTGAATTGTGATAGTGAATAGTGAATAGTGATATAGTGATATCACTTTATATAGTGTGAATAGTGAATAGTGATAGTGAATCAGATAGTGAATTGGAAAAGTGAAATGGAAAACTTTTAACAAAACACTTGATTAATAATCTATATTATTATATTGTGATTACAGACAGCATACAAGATAAATGATTTCATCACAGGTAGCTTAATTTTCTCATTACCCTGTGAGAAGTTTTGAGCTTACAAACAACCAAGGAAAACTACTTATTGCTTTTAATAAAATGGAATAATTAATCAGCAATTCTTAAAAGACAATTCAACAATAATATCATTGAGGTTGAGGGGTACTGGGAACATAATTCAAATTTAGACTGGTCATTTCTCAGGGTTCTTTACTAGGGAGTTTCTGAGTTAATGATTTGTGAAGTCAAGTCACTGAGGCATACTGAAGCTTGATGTACTTCACTAATGTGTGGGCCTCTATGATTGATTTGTGTGCTAGCTTCGTGAGAATAGGTTTCTGTGAGTGGGAAAGTTTTGGGCTTGGCCTGTAGCTGCAATTTTGCTGGGAATTATGTAGCTAAATAAAAGTTAACCCATGATAGTTTTTTTGGGATTGGGTTTAAGGGTTTGATCTTTTTGGTGATGTTTTGGGGAATTAGGGTACAGGTGTTTTGTTCTTGCATTATTTCTTTTGAGACTAGGGGGAATAATAATCATGTCAATTCATAGGTAAGGGACATTCATGAGAAGAGGTCATGCAAGGGGGACTGGGTGGGCAATCACATCTTGCCAAGGACCATTCTGTGGTCTCCCCAACTACCATGTGAGACTCTGTCAAGGCATTGTGGCCTGATGGCTCCCAGCACAGTTTTACATAAGAAATAACTAAAGGAAATAGGAGAAATTAAACCAGAAACACATTTTGCTTTATAACAGAATTCAGTGGGCAAGTATAAGGTATTCAGGGGAGTCCCATTTTAACTGAATGAATCCCCTAATCAACATGAAACTGAAGAGTCTGGATCTTTGGAGGTATCTGAGGAACTCCTCTATGAAGAGAGAACATATCACATTGGGCCCCTTATACTAATGGGTCATAGGACAGGGTCTATGTTTGATGTAGAAAGTGTTGATAACATCTACTTAATCTAGAAATACTCAGTAAATAGATGAATTGATCCTGCCTTTGAAAGCCTCTCCCTCTGAAGGTTTAAGGTAGCGAGGTGGCACAGTAGATAGAATGCCAGACCATGAGTCAGGAAAACTCATCTTCCTGAGTTAAAATCTGGGCTTTGCTACTTACTAGATGTGTGATTGCAAACAAGTTACTTAACCCTTTTAGCCTCAATTTCTTTAACTGTAAAGGGAGATGGAAAAGGAAATGGCAAATCACTACAGTTTCTTTGCTAAGAAATCCCAAAAAATGGGGTTATGAATATCAGATACCGAATAATCACACTACTGGGCATACACATCTGTCAAGAAATAAAGGGCCTGGAATAATGTTCTAAATTGACTGAATAAATTATTTTTTTAAGAGAAAATAAATAAATAAGAAATAAAGGTCCTGATGGGGGATTTGTTGACCAAATTGTGGAATAAGAATATGTGACAATGGTGTGAGCTAGGCATGCACACTTAGTAGGTGCTGTTCTAGCAATACTGCCCAACCTGGATGTTTGCCTGCTTTCTGAAATCTAGGAAAAAAGCAGGTAACCCAGAGTTAATCCATTAACCAAGAAGGAAATGTAATATATAATTTGGCCACTAGATGGTGAAACCCTCAAGCTACCAGCCAACAACTCCTTTAGAAGTTATTGAGTAGGCTTGATCACATGGGTCGGTGGATTTATGACTGTGAAAGTAGACTCTAAGCGATCACCCTGGTGCAAATATTAATAATAAGGAAATGGGTCTTGATTAATGGCACATGTTAAACCCAGTGGAATTGCTCGTCAGATATGGGAAGGGGGAGGGGGAGGGGAGGGAAGGAACATGAGTCTTGTAACCATGGAGAAATATTCTAAATCATCTAATTAAATAATTTTTTTAAAAAAGAAAAAAAAGAAGTTATTGAGTAGGCATAAGCTGGTTTGTGTTTTTTTCAAGCTCCCAGGCATGCCCACAGTCCATTAGCAAAGTTTCAGTGTGAACACTTGGGCTACTCTCCCTCCCACTGTCTGGAACTCAGAGGGTTTGATGTATGGATTAAAAATTTAGTTTAGAGAAAAATAAATGGAATAGCTGCATCTCCTTAGCTGCTGTCTCTGGGGTCAAGAGATTCTGCTATTGTTTCTCCATGCCTGCCATATTTGGGGCTAAGAGTTTCACAGGGGGTGGAGGTAGAGGCTGTGGATACACAGGTTTCACTCCCTAGGTACCCAGGGCCACTCTTTGTGTAAATGTGTGCTCAGATCAATTTTCTTCTGGTTCTCTCCTCATTTAAAGCCCTTTTTGATTTCTTTCAGGTTTTTTTTTTTAAGTATAACAGGATCTTCTCAACAAACTCCTATGGTTCCCTATCAAAAATATAAAATCATCTGTTTAGTATTCAAAGATCTTTATAGTTTATTCTCCTCTTCTTCCCTCCTCTCCCCATCTTTCTAGTCTTCTAGAGTCAAGAGATAGTAGCTGATAGAGACATTGATAGAGCAGAGAAATTGCCTTTTGTAAATGAGGCAGTCTCTGCGAATGCCTCAAGGAGAGAGAAAGAAAGGATAGTAGATAGGATTGGGGGGGGGGGTGATGGAGCCAGGTAGGAGATGGCAGAAATGAGTCAGAAACCAGGCCGTATTGATTACAATGGAGCCACAGCAGAACTCCGATCTCTGGACCACACAAAGGCATAATCCATCCAGTGATCCAAAATTAATACCACACAGGTCATGAGAAATGATATAGCTAGCTGAGAGATCAGCCTAGGTCCTTCAGACTATTTGCCAAGCCCAAACCTTATGGCTGAGAGAATAGGGTGCAGGTAATGGAATGAATTAGAAAGGGCTAGGTATTAGCATTGGAAAAGAAAGGTGCCTGGCCAAAGGCCAGGTCCCAGGTGAGAGAGATAGAGAAGGAAAGGAATTAAAGATGGAGCTTGGCCAGAGACAGACATAGGTGAGAGGTAAGATCCAAGAGAGGGAGGTGACTGCTGTGGCTGCTTTTAATGTCTTTGACATGCAAATTGTGAATTTTAAAAAGTCTCCATCTTGGTATAGCACCCCAAAATTGTGCACACCCACGTGTTTCATTTTAGGAATTTCATAAGTAAATTCCTTGGCGGCCATTGTTCAATATTACATCAATCTTAAATGGTAAAATTTCCTCCATTACAAAATGTACACAATACATATTGATGAATTACATAGTGTATTGCCATTGGGTAATTGTAAATTACAACAAGGTGTAGCAGTCCAGCCCATAGGTATTATGGAGAGACAAGGATTGTGAATGGGCACATGGCCATTCTGCTCATGGCAATGAACTCTGTTCCCAGCGGCTGGAGTTAGGGTGCGAAATTGTGCTTCCCTTTGTCTCACTCACCTGAGGATAAAAACTCCACCTTCACCTTGTTGTAATTTGCAATTATCCAATGGCAATACACTATGTAACTCATCTATATGAATTGAGGCATTATGTAACTTATCAATGTATTGAGTTCATTTGCGTATCAAAAAGAATAAATTGGGAAGCTGTGGCCAGCTCCTCTCTACTTGGACGATCTCACAGGTTTGCTCAACACTCTTTCCACCTTTCTCTTTCCTCTCTATCTTTACCTGAGGCCTGGCCTTCGGCCAGGTGTCTCTTCCTTTTCCAATGCTAATACCTAGCATTCTCTAATTCTCTCTATTAGTCTCTATTCATTTTCCCAGCTGAACTATATCATCCTCTGGCCAGTGCAGTGTTAAATTGGGATCTCTGGATGGAATATAGCCTTTCAGTGACATCCATTGATGGGAGCATGACTGCGGCTCCAAAATATTAATAATAATTGATTACTGACTCATTATTGACATCTCAAAGGTTGGCTCTTTCACGCCCTTCACGGGATCTAAAACTTCTATCCCTTTTCTATTTTCCTACCATAAGGTTTCCCACTGGCCGGGAGGCTTTACAAGGTATAGGTGTGGTTTATCTTAGCCAGGTGAACACAAAGAAACCTGTTTTCCCGCCTAACCTGGGGGAAGCTGGGATCAAGAGTTAGAGGCTTTACTAGCCAAGACTGAGTATGCTCTCTTCTAAGCCACTCTGTACATTCTAACTGTTTCCCTTGTCCATAGCTAGGTGTGGACTGCTACAGTAAAAAAGAAGAGGAATTATATCCGTTACTGAATCTATCCTTGTGGAGAGAGAAAAGAATATTTCTGGGACAGTTTAGATTCTTAGCCTTTCTCCTGGAAGAAAGAGCATTCACATGGCCCCAGGTCAACCCATTTAACAGATGAAACAAGGAAGGAAAGAAACATATAGAAAATAAAACATTTGATAGCATTTCTATGATGATCTCTTTTGTTGATGACACTAGAATTAAAACATGTACTTTATGAGGAAATAGAACTGACATATTTGAAAATGAAATGAAGAAAAATAGCTGGGAAAAATTATTAGGTATCAGAGACCAATAAATAAGGCAAAGCAGGAAGAACTGGCCTAGCTCTATATTGCAATTGCCTCAATAAAGACCTAGAGCAGTGATGGTGAACCTTTTAGAGATGGAATGCCAGGCTCCACCCCTGTCCCACCCCCCCCAGACCCAGTGCCATGCTTGCCTCCCCAGACAGCATCCTGTGCACCTCCCCCCCCACAATGAGTATCAAGTGCACTTTATACCTGCCCTTATCCCAAATGGGGAGGGAAGAAATACTCCCATTGGGCTGCTGGGGGAGGGGCAGGTGAAGTGAAGAATTTCCTCAGTGAGTGTAGAGAGGGGGAGGGGAATGACCAGAGTGAGCACTCTGCTCTCCTCCAGCTGTGCTGCCTGTAAGTGGCCCACCTTCCCTCCTGTGTGATCCTATTGGCTGCTGGGCAGAGAGGTGGGGACTATGAAAAAATGTCCTCAGGCGAGGGGTAGAGGGGAAGGGGAGCAGCTCCACTTGAGTCCTTTCTAGTAACACACTGGGGGGGGGGAGTGAGGGTGAGAAGCAGACACATGCCCACAGAGAATGCTTTGAGTGCCATCTTTGGCACTCATACCATAGGTTTAACATCACTGACCTAGAAAGAGCACCAGACATATTTGTGTTCAGGAAGATTCAAGGAAAAATCATGAATCATTTTTCTAGCCCAGGCAAAAGAGACAGAGACTGTCTCTTAGAACACTGGAGATGGAGTCTTGCCAAGAGAGTCTTCCAGCCTAGGGACTGGACTAGGGCCTGTGCCTGGATAGTTAGTTAGAAGTCATCCCATATCCCACAGGTATGGGCCTATTGGCTATAAGGGAGCAGGAACAGGAGACAGCACTGTTGTATATACCTCAGAGCTGTCTCACTTATAATGTAGAGTCTACATTATACTTATCCCAGTTTCAGGTTCTCTAGAGATAGCCCAAGTATATATATATATATATATATATATATATATATATATATATATATATATATATATATATATATATATATACATATATATATATATATTATTTATCCAATTCTAATTTTTAGAGAAGTATTTTCTTCCTTGAGTTTTGTGTTTCCCTTTCCATTTTGCCAATTCTATTCTTTAAAGAGTTGTTTTCTTTCATTTTTTTTTGCCTTCATTTCCATTTGGTCCATTCTATTCCTTAGAGCAGAGCTCCCCAAACTTTTTTACACAGGGGCCCAGTTCACTGTCCTTCAGACTGTTGGAGTGCCAGACTATAAAAAATACTATGAACAAATCCCTATGCACACTGCACATATCTTATTTTAAAGTAAAAAAACAAAACAGGAACAAATACACTATTTAAAATAAAGAACAAGTAAATTTAAATCAATAAACTGACCAATATTTCAATGGGAACTATGGGCCTGCTTTTGGCTAATGAGATGGTCAATTTCCAGATCCATATTTGTCACTGCTATCCATAACAATTGATGCAAGTGTGCATCAGTTAGTCTAGATCTGGTTGGAGATTTCAGATGTTTCATTCTGGAAAAAGTCTGCTGCCAAAGATGGTTGCCATTTTGAGTGCATGGTTCCTGAGTTTAGGATAGGTCTCAGAGGGGAGAGATGCATAGAAATTAGGCAAGCTGCTTGACTTGAATGCATCAGAGAGTCACAATTCTGCAGTTCAGTCAGTTCCATTTGGTAAATTGTATCCATATTTTCAATGTCAATAGAAAATGGGTTACAGAAAAGCTGTATGTCCTGTTCATGGAGATGAAGCTCTAAAAATCTGAATTGGAACTCCTTTTTGCAACTTTTCCAGTGAATCCACACATTTTTCTTTGGGGAATGCAATCAAGGATTTTTCCACTAACAGATTTTTGAGTTAAGGGGAGATGACAGAAATTTTCCTCCTTCACTTGTTTGATAAGGAGACCTAATTTTGCTTCAAATGCTTTCACAAGTAATTGCATATCACAGATGAGCTTCCCTTTTCTTTGAAGTAGCACATTGAAACTGTTGAGTAGCTCTGTTATATCTGTCAGAAAGGTGAGGTGCCATTTCCATTCTGCATCATTGAGCTCTGATATTTCTTTGTTTTTTTGAAAGCATAAAAGCTGTAATCTGTGGAAGTCATAGAAATGTCTCAAAACTCTTCCTTGACTCAGCCAATGGACTTCTATGTGGTACAGAACATTTTCATAGGCAACATTTAGCTCAGAGAGAAATTCCTGCAATTGTCTGTGGTTTAGTGCATTAGCTCTAATGAAATTAACACAAGATACTACAATTTTCCATAACAGAGTCCTACTTCAATGATTTACTACATAGCAGTGCTTGTTGGTCGATGAGGAAGTGTATGGCTATTGGATGAGAATGGTTATGTTTGTCCATCTCTTGGTTAATGCAAGCAATTACTCCTTTCTTAGACCCTACCATGATAGGAACACCATCAATTGTTACACTGGCTAGTTTGGCCCAGTTCAGCTCCAAATCCTTCACAGTTTGGGAAACCTTTTCATAGATATCCTCTCCTGTAGTTGTTCCTTTGATGCTTTGCAGTGCAGCAAGCTCTTCTATGACTTCAAAATTGTCATTTGTTCCAAAAATAAAAATTAGAAGTTGTGTAGAATCACGAAAATCATTGCTCTTGTCGAATGCCAAGGGAAAATAGGAAAGTTTTCTTGCGGAGTTTTGCAAATGCTGATGCAAATTGTCTCCCATTTCTTCAATCCTTCATTTAAGATCCTGAAAGACTAACTGTACTAAATAAGTCTGCCTTTTCTGGACAAAATTCTCCCTCCATAAATGGTCTGCCAGTGCACGATATTAGCTTGGCAACTTGAAAACTTGCTTGCAGTGATGAAATATTTAACTGCTTCTGCTTCACAAAAGTATTTTGCTGAGTTGTCAATGTATTTTTCAGTTTTAATATTTTGTCTTTTCTCACATCTCCAACCAAATAATCATATTTATCTTTATGTTGAGTTTGATGGTGTTGTGTAGCATACCAGGCATGTTAGCATCTAGAAAGTATGATTGATGTATTGATATTGTATCCTGTAGATTCATTTACCAGACACATGGTGTGGAAAGGGACAGTCCAAAGGACTAGCAAAGGATGGGCAAATTCATGGGCTGGGCCTTGACAGCCTGGGCTGGGCCTTGAAGGCCACCCTGCCCTGGCTTGCAGTACATTCATTTGCAAAGAGCGGGTTGGATTAATCTCCACCTCTTTGATCTTGTCATTGTCAGTTCAACCAATGTTAAGACCTATGCCATGTTACATATTCGTTGATCTCCTCCCAATCCACATTCCTAAAACCTCCAATAAATTCTGGGGAACAAGTGCGAATTCCGTCTCTCTCTCTCTTCCCCTCCTCTCCTCTTGCCTCTCTTGCATCACTGTATCTCTTTCCTAGCGACGCTGTCGCCCCCATGCTTCCTATTACCATAGGAGGCATTAAGGAGTTGTGACTCCCCACGTATTTTCTTATTCCTCATATTTCTCAGTGGGAAATATTACCGGAATTTGCGCCAACTCCCCATGTGTTTTAACCTGCTGTCTTTGAGTTTTTGTTATTCACCCATTTCCCTAGTCTCTCTTCTCCTCCTCAGGTTATTACCCACAGGTAAAAATCATATAGGGACCCTAAGCCGGGTCTCTATATGTTGACACAAATTGTATTCTTTGAACACAGACACTATATTCTGGCATATCAAACATACAGTTCTTTCCTTGTACTGCATGAAAAAGTAATCATAAGTCCACTGTTCCTTGAATATCCTACACTCCGAGTCAATTTTTCTTTCTTGACGTCATTGCTTCCTAGGGATTCCAAATTGTTATTAGTAAAAAAAAATACACACACACACACACACACACACACACACATATGTACAGCTCTACAAAAACAATATATCTACAATAATTTTGCCAACACAGAGGCATACAGATGTGTCCATCAATGCAGCCTTCCCAGTCCACATCATTTCAGCCTTACTAGTGGCATATTGGTGGAACTCCACTTCTTAGGCTCACACTGGTGCAGTGCGGGAACTGGCATAATTACAGAGCCAATTCCTTTACCACCTTTCCAGTTCACACTACCCTGTGCAAACTGCACTACAATCTGTGAACTCACACAGGAAAAAAGAAGGCACAACACTAGTGTGTGTCCTCTTGTGGTCTGTATTTATGGATCTGTAATTATGGACCATAATATGAAAAACACATGCCTCACTTCCCCCACATAGTACAATGGCAACCATACTCCCCAGATGCACAATATAATGGCCCCTATAAGCTCCCTTTGCCCAAAAGTCTCTTCCCACATTACTACACAGTACAATTACCCCCATACTCTCCCAGATGCACAACATAATGGCCCCTAGTATAGTATGGGGGCCATTGTACTACCATGTTCCCCCGAAAATAAGACACTGTCTTATATTAATTTGCCCCCCCAAATAGGGGGTATCTTTTAAAACACCCAGTGGCAGTGGGGGGCTTCTTATTCTGCTTTTCCTAGGTTTCAGAAAGCAGGTGGTAGAGGTCCACCACTGATGTCACAGCCCAGATCACTGCTATCCAATGCTTGTATACAGTACTGGAGGCAGTACTGGGCCTGTGACACTGTATACCTCTGTCTGGGATAGCGGAGGCTGCAGAGCTGGCTGGGATGGGCCTGTCACACCTTGCACAGGCCCATCACTGCCACCACTATACTGGGCAGCAGTATACACAGTGTGGAATCCCCTCCTCCAGATCGCCGCTCACCATGCTGATGTCTTCCATCGTGCAGCCACATAATCCTTTGCGCGGCGCCTTATTTTCTTTCAGTTATTCTCAGAACAAGGTGCCACACAAAGGATTATGTCACTGGAAGTAGCACTGTATGTGAGCAAGTTCTTCCAGGGGTTCTTTTGGGGCCTGACATCCTTTCATACTTTCCTTTGAGACCTCACATGTTTCCTTTTTGGCATTGTTGTCCTCTTCTGAGTTAGTATTTTGGTTTTACCTATCACTAAAGTAACTTTCCAAGTTCAAGGTTTGTTTTTTGTTTTACTCATTTTTCTAGATTCCCTCCCCCCCCCCTTTATTTTTATCTATCTGTTGAGATTTTTCTCTGTTCCTGGGGAAGAGGGAACACTGCCCCAAGTTTGCAGAGTACTCTTCTCTAGTACTTGGGGTAGGACCAGCTACTGTTGTTCCTTAAAATGTGTCTGTCAAGGAGGTAGACTTGCTGGCTTGCTCTGGGGAGGTTTGCAATTGTTTTGTTCAGCTATATTCAGCATCCCATTTTTCTAGTTCTCCTACTGTTTCATGGGCTGGGCTGGTCTCCACTCTGTAGCTTCCCTGCTCCTGCCAAGTGACTTGGGCTAAAGTCCCCTACTCTGGGGTCTGCTACCTCAGGAACTCTGCTGCTACATGTGCTAGGGGCCATCAGTCCACAACGCCTTGACAGAGTCACACGTGGTAGCTGGGGAGACCACAGATTGGTCCTTGGTAAGATGTGACTGCCCAATCTTTCCCATTTGCATGACTTCTTTCATCAATGCCCCTTACCTATGAATTGACATGATTATTATTCCCCCTAGTTTCAAAAGAAATAATACAAGAGCAAAACACATGTACCCTTATTCCCCAAAACATCACCAAAAGATCAGACCCTCAAACCCAGTCCCAAAAGACTATCATGGGTCAACTTTTACTTAGGTACATAATTCCCAGCAAAACTGTAGCTACAGGCCAAGCCCAAAACTTTCTCATGAAGTCAGCACACAAATCAATCAAAGAGGCCCAAGCAATAAGTACATCAAAATTTAGTACGCCTCAGTGACTCAGGAACTCCCTAGAAGCCACCAGCCTAAATTTGAATTGTGTTCCCAGACCCCTCAGCCTCGATGATATGATTGTTGAATTGTCTTCTAAGAACTGCTGATTAATTATTCCATTTTATTAAAAACAATACGTTATTTTCCTTGATTGTAAGCTCAAAACTTCTCACAGGGTAATGAGAAAATTAAGCCACCTGTGACGAAATCATTTATCTTTTGTGCAACCTTCATTCTGTCTGTAATCACAATACAAAAATATAGAATGTTAATCAAGTGATTTGTTAAAAGTTGATGTATCACTTTTCCAATTATCTCTTTGATTTTTTTTGTATCTGCATGCCAAGAGAATGGGTATAAAAATAAAGATCAGACATCAGGAAAGTGGAGAAGCTCGGTGATGCAAAGCAGTCCCATGGCCGCAATGATTAAGCTTTCTTCCATTTGATATTTATTTTATGTTATTTATTTTGACTGATTGTTCGCCACCTGTCGGGAAGTCATGAGTGAGGCTGGACCCTGACCACGGCATTCATGGAAGTGAGAAGGTTACTATGTGGAAAGGCATTATACCCACACTGTCTGACAGAGTCATAGTTTGGGGAATGAAGGCTACAGAGCAGCTTTCAGAAAAGATGAGGCACACACTCAGCCCCCCTCTTTGTGACTTCTTCTACTAACTTCCCTTACTAATGAAATTGTTATGACTATTGTTCTCTCCCCAGTACAGGAGAAATAATATGAGAGCAAATACTTATAGGGTTAACACACATATGTCCCATTTTAATCCCCCCAGATTATTACCCCCAAAAAGATTACATTCACAAAATTAAAATCCAAAAATCATTACCCACTATCCCTCCCTTTTCCCTCTTAACAGAGCTATACTTAGATGCCCACACTCATTGCAAGTCAAACACACAGGCACATCAATCACTCCTCTAAAGCACAAGCTACTGATACATTTCACTGGTTTGTTATGTTTACAATAACCAGAGCAAGATCACTAAGTGCTTGAGTGAAACATAAGGAAAAATGCAACTTAGAAATTAGAAAGATACCTGATTCTGGTCTGTATTAACTTACCCTTTAACCTCGGACCTAGCTGCAAAATATTTTGTTACCCATCTCCTAAGTAATTATGATTGATTGTGAAAGTTGATCAAAAGCAACAATGATTCTCTTAGCTGGTCATCCCACAGGTCAGGGGGAACTGACCTCCTTGTTACCCTACCTATGTCATTTATCTCTATCACGTAATTTTTCTGTTGTAGCAACATGGTATATGATCATAGAATGTTGATTAAGCAATTTGTTAAAGTGTGACATATTCAATTATCTGTAGAAGATCATGTATAATTGAAAAATGATTGTGTGCCAGAAAAGCATGTACTCACTGAACCATATAATAAACACAAACTCTGAGCCAGACAGAACAGCTTTGTGACACCTAAGCTCCAGGTTTGAGCACTTAGTTGTCTCCCATCTTATCATTATTCACCTAAACCATCACACCTAGGCAGAAGGGAACCTTGGCTTTGAGAGACCACTGGACGGCTTTCAAAATTACTATAATTTTGGCTTCTCTTCTCTGCTTTTCCTGGCTCCAGGGCTCTCCTGCCACTTGAGAGTTTGGAGGTCTCCTGCCTTCTATACCTATGTGCAGTGGCTCAGGTGGGGCTTGTTCCCATTCTGCAGTTTCATTGCCTCTTTCAGAGTGTAGGATTTTGGACTGCTCCAAGTTCTGCTAATTCTTGCAGAGGCAGTGCTACCTGACCTGCTTTCTCCTTTTACCCTAGTAAGACATATTCCTCCAGTTTTCCTTTGTTTTTTATTTTTTATTTTCAATTAAGTTTAATTAACTAATTTAGAATATTTTTCCCATGGTCACATGCTTCATGTTCTTTCTCTCCCTTCCTCCCATTACCTCCCATAGCCAACAAGCAATTCCAGTGAGTTTTACATATATCACTGATCAAGACCTATTTCCATATTATTAATATTTGCATTAGGGTGATTATTTAGAGTCTACATCCCCAATTACATCCCCATCAACCCATGTGATCAAGCAGTTGTTTTTCTTCTGTGTTTCTACTCCCACAGTTCTCTGGATGTGGATAACATTCTTTCTCATAAGCTTTCCTTTGTTTTAAGGTTATTTTTTTCTGTGTATGGTGTGTGTATGTCTTGGGTTCCAGGCATACATCACAATAATCCTAAAAATATGTACTGATCAAAGAATAGGAATAGAAGAAAGCAACAACTATTAGGTTCTTACCTTGGAGTCTGGTCTTGAATTCAACTCCCAGTCCAATCTGAGGCCTGTAGTTCAGTAACCAGGACAGAGCTCAGACCAAGAGAGAGTATATGGTTATATCACTTTAAAACTACAGAGTCATGCAATTAATGTAACAGGAGAGTTGAGACCAGTAACAATCTACTGGAGCTCCAATCAGGAGCAAGCCTAAAATCATTTCATCTAGACCCAAATTAGGGTTAGGAACTTAGAAAACTCAGCCCACAAGGAAATAGATCAGACTTTGCCCTAAGTCAAACTACTTTAGGTACACTGAGAGCCTACAGATCTTTGATCCAAATGGCCCCTGAGATCATTTAAGAACATAGTGCTGTGAGATCTAAAATAGTGAAGCCCATAAACTGTAGTGAGTTAAAATGGTTGAGGTTATAAATTGTGATAGATATAAGAGAGGGTGAGTAAATTTGACCACAGAAAATATGTTTCACTACAGTGTCTTGGGTTTTAAATCAAATATAAGGTGGTCACCAGGGAAATATTCCCAATTATTCAAATACCCAAGTCAATTGGGTTTTATAGAGATTTTAATTAACAATACAATGAGTAATCAAAGAAAGAGAGAGAGAGTAAGAAAGGAATAAGTATGAAGGGCCTCAAGCCAATAAGGCCTAGCCCTGAGTCTTAAGAGAGAAATCAGTCAGTTTTTTAACACTCACCACAAGGTCTGTCTAAACAAGTATTCTAGTGACACCAGGCCAGCTCCATCTCAGCTGACTTCACCAGAGAGCCTTCCAGCCAGAGACTGTTCCAAAGGGCCTTTCTCCAGAACCTCTCTCAAGAGATTCTTCCCAAGCGATCCTCATCAGAGATCCTCCAAAAGGATTTCTCCAAAAGGATATATCTCCTCAAGAGATTCTGCTTTTTCTTAGATAGGGGTTTTTCTCCCATGTCACCTCCCCTAAATCCTTACATCTACCAATCACTGTAGATGCTTTCCAAAGGACTGCCCATCTAAATTCCTGCTAAGTCGACCAATCTCCTCAGTAAGTCTGAATCAGAAAAAATGCTACTTTGTCGACCAATCTCCTCAGTAAGTCTGAATGAGAGAAAACACAGCTGAGTCAACTAATCTCATCAAGAGAAAACTTGCCCAACCCTTTTAGGTACCTAGCATCCCATTGTATCAATTCTAAAAACAGGCCTGGCTCAAAGAACTCCTTGCCCCACCATAAGCATGGATCCAAGTACTTTCTTTGTTTGGCAAGGAGTTTTCTGCTCTAAAGCATTCTTAAGTACGGGTGGAATAGAGGTCCTCCCATTTCTGATCCTGGTGAGTTCTCACATCAAAATGGGGAATGTTTCTCAGTAGGGAATTTGAGTATTCCTCAATGTGGAGTAAAATTTTTAACATTCATAAGTCTGTGAAATTTTAAGGTTCACAGTGCTCAGCCTTCCCAATAAGATCAGGAGTAAAACAAGAATGCCCAATTATCACCTCTATTATTTAACATTGTACTAGAAACACTATCAGTAGCAATTAGAGAAGAAAAAGAAATTGAAGGTATTAAAATTGGCAATGAGGAAACCAAGCTATCACTCTTTGCGGATGATATGATGGTTTACTTAAAGAATCCTAGAGAATCAACCAAAAAGTTACTCGAAATAATCAACAACTTTAGCAAAGTTGTAGGATATAAAATAAACCTGCACAAATCATCAGCATTTCTATATATCTCCAATCCATCTCAGCAGCAAGAATTAGAAAGAGAAATACCATTTAAAATCACCCTAGACAATATAAAATATTTAGGAATCTATCTGACGAGACAAACACAGGAACTGTATGAACACAACTACAAAACAATCTCCACACAGTTAAAACTAGATCTAAACAATTGGTAAAACATTGATTGCTCATGGGTGGGACAAGCTAACATAATAAAAATGACAATCCTGCCCAAATTAATTTACTTATTTAGTGCCATACCCATTGAACTACCAAAAAACTTCTTTACTGAATTAGAAAAAAACATAACTAAGTTCATTTGGAAGAACAAAAGATCAAGGATATCCAGGGAAATCATGAAAAAAAAATGCAAAGGAAGGAGGACTTGCAGTCCCAGATCTCAAACTATACTATAAAGCCGAGGTCATCAAAACAATCTGGTTCTGGATAAGAGACAGATAGGAGGATCAGTGGAATAGACTTGGGGTAAATGACCTCAGCAAGATTGTCTATGACAAACCCAAAGACCCCAGCTTTTGGGACAAAAATACAGTATTTGATAAAAACTGCTGGGAAAATTGGAAGACAGTGTGGGAGAGATTAGGTATGGATCCACACCTCACACCCTACACCAAGATAAATTCAGAATGGGTGAATGACTTGAACATAAAGGAAACTATAAGTAAATTAGGTGAACACAGAATAGTATACATGTCAGACCTTTGGGAAGGGAAAGATTTTAAAACCAAACAAGACTTAGAGTCACAAAATGTAAAATAAATAATTTTGACTACATCAAATTAAAAACTATTTGTACAAACAAAACCAATGTAACTAAAATCAGAAGGAAAGCAACAAATTGGGAAGCAATCTTCATAAAAACCTCTGACAAAGATTTAATTACTCAAATTTACAAAGAGCTAAATCAATTGTACAAAAAATCAAGCCATTCTCCAATTGATAAATGGGCAAGGGACATATATAGGCAGTTTTCAGCCAAAGAAATCAATACCATTAATAAGCACATGAAAAAGTGTTCTAAATCTCTTATAATCAGAGAGATGCAAATCAAAACAACTCTGAGGTATCACCTCACACCTAGCAGATTGGCTAACATGACAGCTATGGAAAGTAATGAATGCTGGAGGGGATGCAGCAAAGTAGGGACATTAATTCATTGCTGGTGGAGCTGTGAACTGATCCAACCATTCTAGAGGGCAATTTGGAACTATGCCTGTAGCAGCCCAAAGCTGCTCAATAAAGATAATTAAGCTGTAAAGTTAGTCTTAGGAGAACGCATTCTCTATCCTGCCCAAGGCCAGTAAGGCACTGAACTTTGATCCCAACTAGTTTAGGCCAGAACTCAGGTTTCTTTGTTCTCCCCAGGCTGAAAAAGGATCAGTCCTTATCTTATGATAATTTACCTTTCTAACAATGATAATTCCCTATGTCTTTAATTAATATGTATTATGAATATTTGCATATGAATGTTAATAAAAGATGAGCCTTGCAGCAGCCAGCTCTCCCTCCCTCTCTCTCTCTCTCTCACTTTTCCTTTCTTCCTTCCTTCCTTTCACTCCTTTCACTTATCTCTCTTAGAGCTCAGCCTCTGGCCATGCTCGGCTTTTCTTATGCAATTTCTTTTGTATCTCTGACTTACCTCTCCTGCTCTATCCCCTAACCAAAAGCCAAAAAGTCCCAGAATCAAGCGAGGCTAGATGGGACTGGGCTTGCTCTTTACCTGTTTCTGAACACAGTTTTGATTTCCATGGTGTTATAGTCACCTCAGGTTTCCTGTCCTTGGGAAATGAGGGACTGGCTGAGCTATATCTGTGTGGCTAGAATATTACAAAGGATTCGAGGCTGATTCTTTCTTCCATCCCTCCCGACTTCAGATCCTCCCCCCAAGCAGTAAAACTCCTATCTTTCCTTTCTTGAGGGAACTGCTGGTGGTCTCCCTCAATGCCCAAAGGGTGATAAAAGACTGTCTGCCCTTTGATCCAGCCATAGCACTGCTGGATTTGTACCCCAAAGAGATAATAAGGAAAAAGATTTGTACAAGAATATTCATAGCTGCACTCTTTGTGGTGGCCAAAAATTGGAAAATGAGGGGATGCCCTTCAATTGGGAAATGGCTGAACAAATTATGGTATATGTTGGTGATGGAATACTATTGTGCTAAAAGGAATAATAAAGTGGAGGAATTCCATGGAGACTGGAACAACCTCCAAGAAGTGATGCACAGCTAAAGGAGCAGAACCAGGAAAACATTGTACACAGAGACTGATACACTGTGGTACAATCGAACGTAATGGACTTCTCCATTAGTGTCAATACAATGTCCCTGAACAATCTGCAGGGATCTAGGAGAAAAAACACTATCCACAAGCAGAGGACAAACTGTGGAAGTAAAAACACCGAGGAAAAGCAACTGCTTGACTACAGGGGTGGAGGGGATATGATTGAGGAGAGACTCTAAATGAACACCCTAATGCAAATACCAACAACATGGAAATGGGTTCCAATCAAGGACACATGTGATACCAGTGGAATCGTGTGTCGGCTATGGGAGGGGTGGTGGGAGGGAGGGGAGGAAAAGAAAAGCATCTTTGTTTCCAATGAATAATGTTTGAAAATGACCAAATAAAATTTTTTAAAAAGGAAAAAAAAAAAGAACACAGTTCTCAATATCCAGAAGAAGTAGCAATAGGACCCAAAGAATACAAATCAAGACCAAACAAGACCAACCTATTCCCTCCAAGAGTGCTCAGAGCTTGGCCTTAACACAAAATCCCAATTCAAGAAGCTGGAAATCTGGCCTCACACACTTCCTATCTGTGTGACTCTGGGAAATCAGTTATTCCTATTTGCATAGACCCTATCCTTCTGTCTTAGAGTTGTTACTAAGACAGAAAGTAAGGCTTAAAAAAAAGAAGAAGAAGAAGAATTAAGGCTATGAGAATAAGTAAACAAAAGACCCTACAATAAAAAGCAATGGATGAATGGAATGCCCAAAACACAAACCTAGAAAAAGAGAATGACTACAAAACATTTACCAGCAAAGTCTGAAAAACAAAACACATAGTTTGGGTCCAAGTTCAACTAGAACTTAAACAATCAGAACTTTCAACTAGAAATAAAGCAAGTTTAAAAATGAGTTCATGAACTCATCAGTTTACAAATTCACAAGTTTGTAAATGAAATTAAAGCATTAAAGGAAAGAAATGAACAAAAAATGAGTTTGGAGCAAAGATAGAAGGAGAATTGATTGATTAATGCAGGACATACAAAACTTTACCCAAGCAACAGGCCCATTGAAAATTAGAATGGACTAAAAAGTAATTACTGTCTCCATGAAATAATAAAAAATATTAAATCAATGTCAAAAAAAACTGAAAAAAAAATAAAAGAAAATGTAAGGTATTAATAGCAAAGCAACTGACCAGGAAAACAAATCAAGGAGAAATAACTGAATCTTTGGACTACCTGAAACCAATAACTAAACAAAGAGCCTAGATATATTTTAAGAAATAATGCAAGAAAACTGTTCAGATTTATCAGAACAAGAGGGCATAGTGAAACTAGAAAGAATTTATCAGTTAAATCTTTTTTTTTAAACCCTTACCTTCCGTCTTGGAGTCAATACTGTGTATTGGCTCCAAGGCAGAAGAGTGGTAAGGGCTAGGCAATGGGGGTCAAGTGACTTGCCCAGGGTCACACAGCTGGGAAGTGTCTGAGGCCAGATTTGAACCTAGGACCTCCCATCTCTAGGCCTAGCTTTCAATCCACTGAGCTACCCAGCTGCCCCCATATCAGTTAACTCTTGAAAGAAACCCCAAATTGAAAACTCCCAGGAATGTTAGCCAAAATCTATACCTTTGAGTCAAATTTAAAATGCTGCTAGCAGCTAGAAAGAAATAGTTCAAGAATCAAGGAACTATATAGTCAAGTCCACATGGGATTTAGCAGTTACCACTACAATGAAACAGAAAACTTAGAATATGATATTCAAAAAAGGCAAAACCTATAGATTTACAACTTAGAACAACTTATCTAGTAAAATTGACTAAAATGCTACAGGGGAGGAAATAGACTGTTAATGAAATAGAATATGTCTAAGTATTCTTAATGAAAAGACTAGAACTGAGTAGAAACTCTGAAATACAAACCCAAAACTTGAGAGAAACAGGAAAAGACAAATATGACCTAGCAATTAAAAGGGACTAACAAGGATATATTTGTGGGAAGGCATCTAACTTATCCCCATTGAAGATGATACTACTTGCTGATGGTTTTAAATAAATACTGTTTATTATTTTGAGGGAAGACCCTTCTATTCCTATACTTCCTAGTGTTTTCTTTTTCAAACCCTTACCTTCCATCTTAGAATCAATACTGTATATTGATTCTAAGGCAGAAGAGTGGTAAGGGCTAGGCAATGGGGGTTAAATGACTTGTCCAGGGTCACATAGGTAGGAAGTATCTGAGGTCAGATTTGAACCTAGGACCTACCATCTCTAGGCCTGGTTCTCAATCCACTGAGCCACCCAGCTGCCCCTTCTAGTGTTTTCAATAGGAATGGGTGTTGTACTTTGTCAAAGGCTTTTTCTGCATCTTTTGAGATAATCTTGTGATTTCTATTAGTTTGGATGTTGAAATGGTCAATTATGTGGATGATTTTCCTAATATTAAACCATCCTTGCATTCCTGGTATAAATACCACCTGGTCATAGTGAATAATACTTGTGATAAATTGTTGTAGCCTTTTAGCAAGTATTTTATTTAATATTTTTGCATCTATGTTATATTATAAAGGGAGGTTAAGTTGTAACCCGAGGGATTCAGACTTTCAGTATTGAGAGGAGGAAAGAGAGGAGAAACTCCCTTCTCAAAGTGGGGTTTGGGGGAGACAGCTGATATTTAGGGTTGGCTCAGAGAGAAGAGAGGGGGTTTGAAGATTTTCCCCCTTCTGCCTTCCCTCCTTAGCTAAAGCTGCTCTCCCCATCCACTCCTGTCCCTCTTGTTCCCCCTCCACTACTCAAGACCAGAGGGTCTCACCTTGATCTGTTCACTCACACTCAGCTTGGAGAACAGATAACTTTTTAAATGTCCACTCAATCAGGATAATACAAAGGAATAACTGGTAGTAAAGAATGGGAAAGGGAAGTAGGGAAAAGGGGTCCCTGTCTCTAGCTAAACACTTTCCCTTCCCTCCTTGAGTTGGGCAGGAATTCAGGCCTTGGCAGCCTGAGCCCCTGTAAACCTTAAAATTTCTTAGACTTATAAATGTTGGAAATTTCACCATTGGGAAATTTCATACTTGAAAAATTTCCTACTGATAGTCTATTGGAATGTGAACCCCATTGGCATGGGAGGGTCATTCTCCTCCCTACTTAAGATTTCTTTAGGACAGAAACCTTTTGCTGAACAATGGAAAGGGCTTTGACCTATGCTTAAGTACAGAATAGGAAGTTCTTTGAGTCATGATTGATTTTAGAATCGATACAATAGAGATACTTAGAATGACAGAACCAGGTCTTGGAACTTCCAATCTCCACCCTGCTCAGGGTAACAGGATTTAGGAAGGGCTGCAGCAAAGGATCAAGATTTAATTATTTGAGAATATGACCTTCAACAGACATGTGCAAAGCCACAGACCTCTGGGCAGTCCTGGGTTAAGCTAGAGCCACCATTGGCACAGGGAAGAGATGGACAGTGATTGGTAGATGTGAGAACTGAGGGAAGGGAACTTGGATGGTTTCCTTAAAGATAGAGGGGTCTGAGGACTGGGGGGAGGTTGGAGAGGTTTTTGCTCTGAGAGGTTGTGCTCTGAGAAGCTTGCTCTGAAGGAAGCTGGAGGTGGAGGCCCCTGAGACTGTTTCTCCATTTTGGTCACGTGAGTGATAGAGAATGATCTCTTTCCTTTGCCTCAGGTATCTAAGGGCTTGGGCCTTTTGGCCCAGCCTAAACAGAGGGGGTATTTAAGCCCGATTCCCTTCTCTCTCTCTCTCTCTCTCTCTCTCTCTCTCTCTCTCTCTCTCTCTCTCTCTCTCTCTCTCTCTCTCTCTCTCTCTAATACTTTTCTTCCTCTGGTTTGTAATTAAACTCCATAAAAGGTTGACTGCTGACTTGAGTTTTCATTAAGGAATTACATAGCTGAATTCCTTGGCAACCTTAAATTAATATATATCAGTCTTTTAAAGTGATTTCCTTGTCACATTGTGGCTGACCACACGGGAGTCTAAAGAATTCTCTCAATAAACTTCTGAAATTCCTTGCCTTTTTACTCTACCGTCTCACCACTTAGTCCTTGTTAACAACAAACTTGGCTTAAAGACACAGCTGCTAGAACACGTGAGTATAAAAAACTTTTTCTCTCTTCTCTTTTCTCCTTAAGTTAAATTGGAATCAGCAGTTTTTCTTTTTCTTCCCTTTAATCTTAAGGGACAGCTGGGTAGCTCAGTGGATTGAGAGCCAAGCCTAGAGACAGAAGGTCCTGGTTCAAATCGGACCTCAGATACTTCCCAGCTGTGTGACTCTGATAGTTAGATAGAAAACAGCTGTTTTAAATCTCAGCAACAGGACCCTAAAGTCCTGGCTGGAAGAACTGTTTCTAAATATCCTTTCCCTTAAGGAACAACATCCTGGATTAAAAAAAAAAACCCTGTGGAAAGTTTGTTGCTTTGCCCTGCTCCCCACGTGTTTTGTGAAATTACAAAATATATATATAAAAATGAGTACTACATTCTTTGACAATTATATGGCAGCTGAAGAATTAGGGGCATTGAGGAATGCAGGATACCTCCAAATTTTTATATTAATAGGTACTGTCATTTTTGTACTCCTCAATACTATATTTAGAGATGCTTAAATAAAAAAAATTGAGGATAAAATAGAAAATATTGAGGATAAAATAGAAAATATTGAGGATAAAATAGAAAAAAATTGAGGATAAAATGCAAGCCCAATTAGAAGATCTAAAATGTTTCTTACAGGATCAATCGGCAAACACCCTCTCTACCAGAAACAGACCTGTTTCTGAACCTTTGAATGAGGAAATTTCCTTCCCTGAAATAGAGATGGAAAATACCTTCCCTATAGCCCAGTTAACAGACTGCTTCTCTCGTGCAGTGCAAATCTTGACTGAATTTAATCCCCAAAACCCTTCCCCTGCAATCCCAGTTTCTCATGTTCCCTCTCCTACAGAAAACCAAATTCCAACGCAAAGGAGATCTTGTCCTCCTAGAGAAACCTGTCCTTGTCAAACTGACCCACAGGTACAAAATTCAACTAGAGGCCTGTTTCCTCTAAGAGAAGTACCTGAAATAGGACGGAATGGGGATGTGGTGACTTTAAGACATAGGATACCGTTTACTCCCCAAGAAATAAATGAATTTACACGAAATATCCCCACATATGAACAAGATCCTTTTCTAGTAACAAAAAAGATGGGAGACATATTTTTTCAGTATAATCCGTCTTACAAGGACGTTGAGAACTTACTACAGGCTTTTTTAAGTGAATGTGAAAAAAATAAAATAATTGCTCATGTCAACAAAACCCGGGGGCGTAATGCAGCACATTGGCCATCTCAGGATCCCGAATGGGACTATAACAATCCTGAGGATTATCTACAACTATACCGTTGTAGAGAGGCCATCCTCACGGCAATGAAGGAATGTGCAGACAGTACAGATAAGTGGATGGAACTTGAAAAAATTAAGCAAAAGGAAGAAGAAACACCTTCCAGATTTATGGATAAAATAATCGAGTTTGGGGACAGATACTTAGATTGGGATCTAACTAAAGAGAGTAGTTTAAGACAAGTTAGAAGGATCTTTGTAAATAACTCTTGCAAAGCAATTAAGAATTATTTTAGAATGCAATGCCCAAGATGGTCAGATATGGACCTTGAAGAATTGCGGAAAACAGCTATATATGTTTTAAAGGGAAACAAAGAAAAGGAGGAAGAAAATAATGATGACATGGAGGAAATGAAGAAAAAAATAAGATATTTAATAGATAGGATAACTAAATTAGAAAGTGGGCATGATAATGAACCAACGACAATTGCCCCTCTCCATAAATCCAATTATCAATCCATTACTTGCCACTTCTGTGAGAAGAAGGGCCACAAAATGATGGAATGTAGAACCTTTCTTAAGATGTTTGGAAGGAATACACAGTTTAATAATAGCTTTAGAAATAATAACTATAGAAATGATGATAATGGTTATAGAAACCAGAATTCTAGAAATTATAATAATGACTATGGAAATAACTATAATGAATATAGAAATAAGAACTTTAGAAACCAGAATTATAGAAATAGGAATTGGGAAAATAATGATAATGCTCTAAATGAAGAAAATTATAATGATAATGAACAACAACAATATATGAGAAATGGCACTCATCCAAAAAATACTCGAGGTACTAATGACCATCAGAGAGGTGCCCTTCAGGGGGGTGCCCAAGGAATATCCCAAACACAATGATGTTGTCCGGGGGGGGGGGGGGCTGGGGCACAGGAATCAGAGGATACAACCTTTGATTTCCCGGACCCTGATGTCCTACTACCCATTGTCCCTATCCACTGCCCCCCCATACTAATGAACCCCATGTTACCTTAAAGGTGGGTAACACCTATTATGATTGTCTATTAGACACCGGAGCTTCCTGGTCTGTATTAAAGAGAACACCTGATTTACAATGTTATTCTGTTGGCTCAGAGAATGTAATGGGAGTATCAGGAATAACCCAAAGAGTTAAAAGACTTCCTCCTAGAATGGTGTCTGTAGGACCGCTAGAGGTACAACACTCCTTTCTTTTGATGCCTGACTCCCCTTTAAATTTGCTGGGGAGGGACCTTCTATGCAAACTCAGAGCCACAATAACCTGCTCCCCAGATGGTTCATTATCATTAGAAGTACCAGAGGAATCTTTAAATTTACTCCCTGTAATTCTCTCAGAGAATCAGGAGAAAAAAGAGCATCCCATCTTTGCAATACCTAAAGATATACCGGAGTCTCTTTGGGCCACATCTTCTTCAGATGTAGGGTTACTTAAGTTGGCTGTTCCTGTACAGATAAAAACTAAATCTAGCCCACCTCCTTCTATCCCTCAGTATCCCCTCTCAAAGGAGGCAATTGAGGGTATTACACCAGTTATTAACTCATTAATAGAACAGGGAATAATAATCCCTTGCAAATCTGAATACAACATGCCCATCCTGCCAATTAAAAAACCAAAAAGAGGGCCCGATGGCAAGTACCTCTATAGATTCGTATAGGATCTAAGGGCAGTGAATAATCACGTTATAAAGAGACACTCCGTAGTTTCTAACATACATACTATTATTTCATCCATTCCTAGCACAGCTACATACTTTACAGTAGTAGACTTGTGTTCAGCTTTCTTCTCTATATCTATACATGAGAACTCCAGGCATATTTTTCTTTTGTTTGATAGCTTTGGAATTTGGCAATTACATTCCTGGGAGTTGTCTTTTGGGGGTTTAGTGTAGAAGGTGTTCTGTGAGCTCTGTCAGTGGCTGTATTGCCCCCTTGTTCTAGAATCTCTGGGCAATTTTCTTTGATTATATCTTGTATCACCATGTCCAGTTTGGTGTTTATTTCTGGCTTTTCTAGGAGTCCAATTATTCTTAAATTATCTCTTCTCCCTCTATTTTCCAGATCTATCACCTTGTCGGTGAGATATTTTATGTTCTCTTCTAATTTCTTGGTGTTTTGGCTTTGCTTTATTAGTTCTTGCTTTAAAGCCTGGTTTTCTTTTACAGTTTGGTCAAACTGGTTTTGTAGATGCGTGAATTTCTTTTGCATTATTTCCCACTTTTCCTCCCAGAAGGCTTCCATCTTTTTGGTCATTTCTGATTCAAATTCTTCATGGGTTTGTGGAGAGTTTCCATTTCCTTTGGAAGATTTTGGAGCATTTTCTTGTATATCTTCTTCTATCTGTTCTGTATTTTGTATTTTGGCTCCATAGAATGTGTCCAAAGTCGCCCCTTTCTTCTTATTTTTCTTGGTATTTTGGGGCTTCTGTGCTTCTGTGGAGTTTGCCATCTCTGAATGTGGAGGATTAGCTTTTCTTATCTCTGTCTGGTGTTCAGAGGCTTTAGTCCTGGGCAGATTGTCGGTTCTTTGAGCTTTCCCTGGGTTAAACTGAATATGCCTCACTGGAACTGGAATGGAGGGGTCGGACCACGAGGCCACACTCTCCCCCCGGCTCTCTGGGTCGGGTTGCTTTCCGGAAGTTGCCTTCAGAATAGCTGGCCATGAGGCTGTTTCGTCGGCCTGCGGGGGGATGGGCTGCAGCTTGTTACAAGGGAATCACTTTAAAAGACTGATATATATTAATTTAAGGTCGCCAAGGAATCAGCTATGTAATTCCTAAATGAAAAACTCAAGTCAGCCGTCAGCCTTTTTTGGAGTTTAATTACAATAGGAGCAAGAAAGGAATTAGAGATATATATAGAGAGAGAAAAGGGGAGAGAAGGGAATAGGGCTTAAATACCCCTTCTGTTTAGGCTGGGCCAAAAGGCCCAAGCCCTTAGATAGCTGGGGCAAAGAAAAGAGATCAGTCCCTTTCACTCACGTGTCCAAAATGGAGAAACAGTCTCAGAGGCCCCCACCTTCCGCTTCCTCCAGAGCAAGCTTCCTCAGAGCCCAGGAACCACACCGACCAAAACTCAATCCTCTTCCGAGTCTCCAGACCCTCCTATCCTTAAGGACACCATCCAAGTTGCCTCCCCTCAGTCCTCACATCTACCAATCACTCTTCATCAATTTCCCTGTCAATGGAGGCTCTCGCTTAACCCAGGACCGCCCAGAGGCTTCTGGCTTTTGCACATGTCTGTTGAAGGTCATATTTTTCAAATGATTAAATCTTTACTCCTTTGTTCCAGCCCTTTCTAAATCCTGTTAACTTGAGTATGGTAGAGATTGGAATAATTAAATTTTGATCTAGGCTGCAGCCCTTACTCAATCCTATTAGGACTGAATAGGGTGGAGATTTATTCCAAGTATCTCCATTGTATCAATTCTAAAATCAATCAAGACTCAAAGAAATTCCTGTTCTATGCTCAAGCATAGGTCAAAGTCCTTTCCATTGTTCAGCAAAGGGTTTCTGTCCTAAAGTAATCTTAAGAAGGGAAGAGAAGGAACCTCCCATGCCAATGGAGTTCCCATTCCAATAGACTATCAGTAAGAAATTTTCCAAGTATGAAATATCCCAATGGTGAAATTTTCAACAATTATAAGTCTAAGGAAATTTGAGGTTTACAAGCTTCCCCAAGCTCCGAGGGCAGGGACTTTCACTGACTCTTGGATAGCAGGATCCAGCCCGTGAGGCTGTCTTGCTCGCCCTGAGGGTTGCTGTTGTTTTGACCCTGCTCTCTGCCGGGGGAGCTCTGAGGGCAGGGACTTTCACTGGGACTCGGATAGAAGGCCCTGAGGGTTGTTGTTCCGAGGACCCTGCTCTCTGAGCCGGGCCGGGCTGCGGCTTCCTGGAGCCTTGGACTCTGCGCTCCTACCCCTTAGGTCCGAGTGATCTCGGGTTCTGGCTTCTGAGTGGGGCCGTACCTTTTGATCCGGGTCCAGGTCCAGGAGGAGGGTTCCCAGGGTCTGTGCTGTTGATCGTTTTGAATTTTGGCGCCTTAGGAGCTTATAGTTTGAGATCGGTCGGGAAGGGTTTTCCAGAGATCTGAACTTTAGCTTTCTCTAAGCCGCCATCTTAACCGGAAGTCTCCCCAGGCATATTTTTGCTTTCATCTGGAAGGGATCACAGTATACCTGGTGTCGGCTGCCACAGGGTTATGTCGAAAGTCCGAGCTTATTTGAGCAAATTTTGAGCCAAGACACAGACAATATAACATTTAAAAATAGCAAATTAATCAAATATGTAGATGATCTACTCTTGGCTTCAACAGATGCAAAAACATGTCAAGAAGATAGCAAACACCTTCTTTTGGAATTGCACAAAAGAGGACATAAAATCTCTAAGGATAAAGTTCAGTGGTGTCTCCAAAAAGTAGAATATTTGGGATTCATCTTGACTGCAGCTGCTTGTTATATTTCTCAAAAACGAATTGAGAATATTCAAAAATTGAGTGCTCCTACCACTAAGAAACAGCTGAGAGCAATTTTAGGAGCAACAGGGTTTTGCAGACAATGGATTCCTTGCTATGGGGAAATTACTAAACCCCTTATAGCATTAACAAAGGATTCAGTTCCTGAACCCCTCAAATTAGAGCCTGAACTCTTGTCAGCTCTATCAGATCTAAAAAAGGCTATCATGTCTGCCCCTGCTCTAGGCATCCCAGATTACAACAAGCCATTTACTTTATATGTGCATGAGCGAAGAGGAGTAGCCTCTGGTGTGTTAACTCAGACTTTGGGACCTTCTCAGCGCCCAATTGCTTATTATTCTGCCCAACTAGACCCAGTAGCAGCGGGAGCACCACCATGCCTTAGAGGAGTAGCTGCTACAGCCTTACTAGTAACAAAAACCATTGATTTAGTATTGGGATGTCTATTAACAATAATGTGCCCACATGAGATAGAAGCATTATTGATAATACATAGAACACAGGCATTCTCGGATCAGAGAATTACAAGGTATGAAATAACCTTATTAAATAGTGAAAATATTACCTTGAAACACTGTTCAACTCTTAACCCTGCTACCTTGCTTCCAGATTTACCTACTTCAGGAGAACCATTACATAACTGTGAAACATTAATGTCCATGGCAGAAAAGCCTTGAGATAATCTCTTGGATACTCCCTTAGACAATGCAGATCTGATTTTATTTACCGATGGTTCCTCTTTTATGAGGGATGGCATACGTTACACTGGAGCTGCCATAGTCTCAGAATTTGCCACTGAATGGTCAGCTTTGCTACCTTCTAACATTAGCGCTCAAGGAGCAGAACTCATAGCTCTAAAACAAGCTTGTATAATTGCCAAGGATAAAAAGGCAACAATTTATACGGATTCTAGATATGCTTTTGGCATTTGTCACTCAGTCTGGATGCTATGGCTCCAGAGAGGATTTTTAACCTCAGCTGGAAAATCCATAGCTAATGCAGAAATTATTAATGAAGTTATTTCTGCTCTCAAACTGCCTAAAGCCCTAGCTGTAGTTCATTGCTCTGCCCATACAGGTGGCTCTGACCCTGTCTCTAGAGGAAATGACCGAGCAGATGCAGCTACAAAACTAGCAGCCATAGAAGGACCTGGATTAATTTTAACATTAACAACCACTGATAATTTAAATGTATCACTTTCCTATAATGAAAAGAAGTGGAAAAATGGAAACAAAAATTTAAAGCAAAACAGATTAATGGAGTATGGGTGTCATCTGAAGGAAAACCCCTGCTCCCTAGAAGTTTCTATAACCAAATTTGCCAATCTATTCATAAAAATGGTCATTTTGGTACCCAGGGCATTGTGGACTCTGTCAAGAGAGTATGGATAGCCCCTGGTATAACTACTATAGCCTCTAAAGTATGTTCAGCCTGCCCTATCTGCCAGGCATATAACCAACATGCATATTATGGAAAAGCCTTTGGGGGACATCCTCTGGCTTACACACCTTTTGAACATCTACAGATAGATTTCATAACGATGCCAAAGGCTGGACGTTATAAATTTTGTCTAGTAATTGTAGATCAACTAACCAGATGGCCGGAAGCATTTCCTACAACCTGAGCCACAGCAGATTTTGTTGCAAAGATATACTTTTAAAGGAAATTATTCCTCGTTTTGGGGCCTGCCAGCACGTATTGACTCTGATAGAGGGAGTCATTTTACCGATTCTGTCTTAAACCAAATATATTCTTGCTTGGGGATAACTCCAAAATTCCATGTTCCATATCATCCCCAGAGCTCAGGCCAAGTGGAGAGGATGAATAAAGAACTTAAGACTATGATTGGCAAATTATGCACTGAGACCCATTTAAAATGGCCTGAAATTCTCCCTCTGGCCCTATTTTATCTTAGAAGCAGGCCTAGAGGAGACTTACATATTTCACCATTTGAGATGCTTTTTGGACATCCTCCTGTACAGGCTAAGCCTTTCTTCCTGGCTTATACATTGCTATTAGGGGGAGATATTACTATTGCTTCCTATATACAGGAGTTACAGCACAAACTATGTGAACTTCATGAATCTGGAGCTGCAGTACAAGCTGGACCATTAGACTTTTCTCTGCATGACCTGAACCCAGGAGATAAAGTTTATATCAAGAATTTCAAGCGAACTGGAGCAACTCAACCTTCATGGGATGGACCATTCCAAATATTATTAACTACTCCAACATCTATAAAGATTGGAGAAAGAGACTTGGATTCACTGCTCACATGTGAAGAAAGCATCTTCTGCTGAGACTGATTGACTCTATCCTATCATATGAATTGTGACTCTATCTTATCATATGAATTAGAGATAATAATCCATAGACAAATGGATGCTGTTTTTTCAAGAATATATTGAATTACTGATTTTTTTCTTATTTTTCTTATTTCTTTTCTTTTATTTTTTGATCAGAATATTTGATTTTTTTCTCATTTTTTGTACTGAAGGTACACATAATTAATATTAATATTTTTTCCTGCAGTAATACAAGTTAATATATATACTCTTGCTATAATATCAATATATGCCTAAAAGCTTGAAACTATGGGAACCTGCCATTTATTGATAAAATATTATAGGACTGTGATTAATGTTTGTGTCTGATTCCAGGAAAAGGGATAAAAACAAGGAGCACAGACTAAACCTGAATAGTGCCAATAGAGCACACAAGAAATATTAAAGTGAGACTCAAGGTTGCGACGCTTAACTTATGTTTAAGTCTTAGGACTTCCTTGTATCTACACTCTTTACGAAGTACTCAAACAAGTACAAAGCTTGACTATCATGCTGGCTCCCTATATCTCTGAAGAAAAAAAAAATCAGACGAGGGAATGACATTTCCCCATCAAAATAGAATTCTAATTCTTTTCTTCTTATATTATGGCAACTTCCTGTAGTCTTGGCTACAAATGGCTAAGTGAAATATTACTGCATCCTGTCCTACATACTTGTGGGATAGAAATTACTTTAAACTGGACCTATACAAGGCCTATTTTGAATTTTTCTCATGTTTTTGATTACTTTTCTATTCTTTTGATAATTGACACATACACCCCCATAACTGAACATTGCATTCTGAGCTAAACTTGATATATTTTTTAATACTTACTTCAGGGGGGATTGTGTTTTAATTTAAAATCTAAGAATTTTTTTAATTTTGAATTTTTTTTGTTTGAGATTTTTATTAAAATCCAAGAATTTTGTTTAAGATTTTACTATTATAAAAAAATCAAAGATTTTGATTCTGTTTGAGAAAAGATCTTCAAGAAAGAAGCTTGAAACTTTTATTTCCAGAGAATGAACTGTTACAGAAAGATGCCAAAAACCTACACTTCATCAAGAAGATCAAGAATGAACTTTGGATGTGATTGATTGGACTGAACTTTTGATTGAACATTTATTGTAATTGTACACATTTATGCCAAAAGGGACTGCCCCTAATTTGGCTTTCTGTCAATGCGCCTAGCAAAACATTGGTTTTGCTTTCTTTTCTTTTCTATTTCCTCTCTCACTATTCTAATTTCTCTTAGAAAATTGAATATTGTGTATATATATACTTAGAAGTGCATTTAGAACTACAAAATGATTATGTTAAATGATAAATGGGAAGACTAGTCTCCCAATGATCATCAGGGGGGATTGTAAACCTTAAAATTTCTTAGACTTATAAATGTTGGAAATTTCACCATTGGGAAATTTCATACTTGAAAAATTTCCTACTGATAGTCTATTGGAATGTGAACCCCATTGGCATGGGAGGGTCATTCTCCCTACTTAAGATTTCTTTAGGACAGAAACCTTTTGCTGAACAATGGAAAGGGCTTTGACCTATGCTTAAGTACAGAATAGGAAGTTCTTTGAGTCATGATTGATTTTAGAATCGATACAATAGAGATACTTAGAATGACAGAACCAGGTCTTGGAACTTCCAATCTCCACCCTGCTCAGGGTAACAGGATTTAGGAAGGGCTGCAGCATAGATCAAAATTTAATTATTTGAGAATATGACCTTCAACAGACATGTGCAAAGCCACAGACCTCTGGGCAGTCCTGGGTTAAGCTAGAGCCACCATTGGCACAGGGAAGACATGGACAGTGATTGGTAGATGTGAGAACTGAGGGGAGGGAACTTGGATGGTTTCCTTAAAGATAGCAGGGTCTGAGGACTGAGGGGTGGTTGGAGAGGTTTTTGCTCTGAGAGGTTGTGCTCTGAGAAGCTTGCTCTGAAGGAAGCTGGAGGTGGAGGCCCCTGAGACTGTTTCTCCATTTTGGTCACGTGAGTGATAGAG